>NW_022631006.1:5731404-5902620 GCF_010015895.1 Lontra canadensis | reverse complement strand
AAAAAAAAAAAAAAAAAAAAAAAAAAAAAAAAAAAAAAGAAAAGAAAAGAAAAGAAAAAAGAAAGAAAGAAAAGAAAAGAAAAGAAAAAAAGAAAAAGAAAGAAAGAAACTGGAAATGGCTTTATTTGGGGACTAAATGTGAGTGGGATGGAGGATGCCTTCTGAGAGTCTATGGGTACAGCTGCCCCACAGCCCCTCTGAAAGAAAACCAGGAAACGGATTCCCACGGGGCCCAGTGTAATTTCCCTTCTGGAAAATTGGAAAACCCGGTGTTGAATTTACTCTAGAACCAGTAGATCACAGAAGCTCAAAAGGTCTGTGAGTACCCTGAGAAAAGTTAAAAACACCCAGGGCTCAGCTTTCTCCCAGCGGCCCAGCAACTACGGACCAGAGAGGTGCAGTGACTTGTCCAGGGTCACTACATTTCCTAGCAAGGCTCGGTGCTTCTCTCCTGGGTTCCGGCAAAGAACGCGCGGTGAAAAGAAGACCCCGCCCTAAGTCCCTACCCAGAAAACGCCCTCTAGGCGGAGACCCTCCCGCCACCCTCCGGAGGGAGCCCCGCACCACCAGAAGCAACCCCGCTCACCCTGCCGCTGGCTGACGCGACAGCCAGCATCGCCAGGAGCGCGCAGAGCACAATCACCAGCAGCAGCAGCAGCAGTGGGTACTGCTGGCTCAGGCTGTAGTAGGTCTCGTAGAAGAGATCTTCGCTGGGGGGCGGCCGGGGACTGAAGAGGCGGGCCATAGTCCTCCCTGCCCCGGTGCCTAGCCGGGGTGGAGGGCGGACCCGGGCTGGGGAGGGCCAGGTGTAGCGTTACTGCCTGTGGCCGGTCCGGACCCCAGTTGTGCTTCTCTCACTGGGTCCAAGGCACTTACACCCCGTTTCCCCAGCCTCGCGGCAATCCCATCCGCCAGGCACTCCCTGTAGCCTCCCAGCCTTTTCTCAGTTGGCTGTGAGAACACTGCCCCATCTTTCGCTCCTCCCCGCCTCAAACCCAGACCGCAGAGATGCCCTAGCAAAAGCCTCATCTCCGGGAGAAGTAGGATTTGGGATTGAAGAAAAGGAGCCTCGAGGTCCTCCCTCCACCCCCCAAACTCACTGCCCGCGATTCTACCGCGGCTTGAATGGGCCAGGCCCGAGGAGGGAGCCCAGGACAGCTGGTGGTGGAGTCCCGGTCGACCGCCGAGTAGCTAGTGGCTCAGAGTCCCAGGCAGCAGGCGCTTCCCTCCCGGCGCCGGGAGGGGGGGCCCCCTCCCACTTCCCCGACCCGACTGCCCGGCCCCTTCCCGTGCCCAGGCGGACTCCCCAGGCCTCCTCCCTCCCTCATTGTCTCCCCTAACACCGTCGTTGCCTTCGCCCTTCAGCTCCCTCCAGAAAGGCGAATGCAACCTTGGGAGAGGCGAGGGGTTGGGCCAGGCTGTGCAGCAAGTGTCAAAATGGGGGTGGAGCCCTTGTGCACGGGGAGAGTGGAGTGCTAGAGTGAAGGCTAGCCAGAATGTAGGGAAGAATTTGGGGCAGAATGGGGCTAGGATTTAGGTTGGAATGGAGGGTTGGGGTGCGCCCGTTCCCCTCCCCTCCTGACTGGGTGCAGCTGCTGTGGAACCTTAGCTTTCCATTCCAGACACCAGCTGAGAGTCAAAGGGCTCCGCCTGGGAAGCAACGAGCCTGGGAGTGTAGGTAGTGAGTGCTTGTGGTGGAGGGAAATAAGTATGTCGGCTGACCTCTGAGAGGCTGGGGGCACTTCGAGGCAAAAGATGTGCCGCGCGGTCTTCCAATGCCCAGGGAGAGCCCCCTCCCCAGAACCCCACTGTGGCCTCTCCGTAGCCCAGAGGAAAAGCGAGGCAGTGAGGCTATCCCCAGGTTTTTGGTTTAGGGTGGGGTCTCACCCGATCTAGAGGAAGTGCGCCGCCCAGAGATTACAGCAGCCCCAGGAGCCAGGCCTCCCAGATTCCTTCCTGCCGCCAGCTGGGCCCTGACCTGGTGTGCCACGCCTGCCCACCCCCAGCCCTGAGCATCCCACTTCCGGCCTCAGCTAGAAGGCAGGGCCTCTGCCTCCCTCCGTGTCAATTCTGCGGTCTCCCATACAGGTCTCCACCAACCGCCCCTGGCCTAAGCCTTAGCCTCCCAAGTGTGGCGCTTTGGTTAAAAATCCATCAGTTTTGGGGCTCCTGGGTGGCTTAGTCCGTTAAGCGGCTGCCTTCAGCTCAGGTCATGATCCCAGGGCCCTGGGATTGAGTCCAACATCAGGCTCCTTGCTCAGAGGGGGCTCTGCTTCTCCCTGGCCTACCGTTCCCCCGCTTGTGCTTGCTCTCTCTCTCTGTGTCAAATAAATAAATAAAATCTTTTTAAAAAATCCATCATGTTTATTGACTTCCGTGTGCACAAATCAGTTGGCCTTCAAAGAAAGTCTCAGCTAATTACCTCACATCCAAGAGGTAGCTCAGAATTTGCATCATACTGGCCCTGCCACCGGCCTGCTCCAGGCTTCTTGGTTCTTGTGGCTCTCCTTTCCAACCTACTTGTGTGGGGCACGCCGCCAGCCTCGACCCATGCCCCAGGGCACCAGGCCTTGCGTTGGCAAAGCAGTTCCTTCTTGTATAACCAAGTAGTTGTTGTCTCCCACCTGCACCGCGTGGCTGTCATGTATGGTAACAGTGTTACCTTGAAGAGAAATTGTGGTGTTGGTGGGATGGTTAACTCAAAATTAGGAGCAGCAGCGGGGTGGAGAGGCAGCGGCACCTTGTGTCTATCCTGGGGAAGTGCAAGTATCTCTAGGGCGGCCTGTGCCTGTGTCAAATATGCCTTGGGCGTTCACCTTTGTGCTGCCCCTTCGAAACCGGGTTTGCGGAAGCTCAGGAGTGGCAACTAATACCTGAGACCCTGATATTTGGTTTTTTTCTTCTAGGAGCCCCTCTGGACCAACATAGCAATGGCGGAAATTAGGGAGTCACAGAGCTGGTTCTGGGGAAAGTCGGAAGGCCCAGGGCAAATCCAGACTTTGCTGTGTGACCCCAGCAGGACCCAGTCCCAGCGGGTGTCAATTTCTTCATTTATGACATGAGAAGCTTGAGGTAGGTGCCCACTAGCCCTTTCTCCCTCCTGCTAACTAAGGTACCCCGGATCTATAGACGGTCTTGAGGAAGAAGCCACTGGAAGAATTGAGCAGGAGAAAGGAGGAGTGAGGAGCAGGTACCTGGTATTGGATTGGGCCGTGGTGCCCTGGGAGACCAGTTGGTGCTATGTCTCTCAGCCCCCTGCGAACAGCACAGCTCTCTTAGGTTCCCTGTCCTGGGACTAGTTCCCATGCTGCATTCCCCTCAGGCCCAAGTCTTCCCTGGCAAGGGGGACAGGATTCATGGGAGTCCTAGTGCATCCCCTAGTCCTGCCAGTGTCTCACCTGATTCCCTGCAGGTCCAGGACCTGGGGTCCAAGCCAACTTGGCGCTGGGTACCCAATTTCTTAAAGGTGAGGTCTCTGGAGTCTGGGGAGATGGGGCTGTTGAATCGAAAGGCATCCCTGCTATCTGGGCAGGCTGAACCTTGTCTCCCTGTGCCCTGATCCCCTTGGGAAGGTTTGTACATTTTTTAGGAACAGAGCTGGGGATCTCCTTCAGATTTAGTTTGTTTAGCATCTCCGTGGCTATGATGTCATGGCTTCCTGTGGTTCCCCTAGGGCCTTCCGTTTCTGTCCCTTCTGGGCCTGGCTTAGGAGAAGATGACATCCTGTTGTTGCCCTGGTTTTCATGCAGGAACTTCTTCACCTGCAAGGACATAGGGAGCTTTCTAGGCAGGGAGGTGGGAGAAGCAGCCTAAACCCAAGAGAGGAGTGTCTTGGTCCATAATCTATTACCTGGGAACTCAGTGGTGAGGTAAGGGAGAGTGAGGACAAAGAATAAAGCACAAAGAACAGTGGCCAGTGAGGAGGCATCGCGTGGCCAAGGAAGCCATGTCACGCCATCCTTGCCCAGCTCCTGGGTTGCGGGGGGTGGCATTGGACACTCACTGTGGAGACTGCGGCATCTATCTCCTTGTTTACCAGGTTGAAGGCTTCCTCGGTGTTTGGTCGGCATTCTGGAGACAAGGCAGAGTGGGTGGCAGGCACATGAGCCAGACTTTCCTAAGGAGAAGCCCCCTGCTGACAGATCCAGGCCTACCCTGGCTGCCAGCTAACTGGCAGTTCACCTTGAAGTTCACTTGAACTGCCAGTTCACCTTGGAAGGAGGGCCTGTCCTTGGGCTCCTGGCTCCAACAGTGTTGCATTAACTCCTTCAGTCCTGCCAAGCCAGGAGTCTCAGCGCTGGGTTGGGGTAGCTTGGTCAGTGGGGGCCGAATCTCACACCCTGCTTCCTGCTCAAGTGATGTCCCAGACACTGCCGGAATGGGGGTGGGGGATGCAAAGAGAAGACATTCAGGGTAGGAGGGGCCACTTGCTGCAACGTGGAAGCCGGAAAGGAATGTAGTCCAAGGGGAGGTGAGGAGAAAGTCAGGCAGTCTGAGTGGGTAAGCTGGAAGAAGAGGGCTTTGGAGACTTGCAGGAGGAGGGCACCCAGAGTTAAGGATCCCAGTGTCTGCCCAGAATCTTACTTTCAGCTTCTCTTCCAGCTAGCACTGCCCACATTAGGATCCCGAAGCTGCAGGAGACACAAAGCTGAGGCCTGGCCCAACTGCTGGCAGAGATTCCTTCCCAACACACAGCCCCCTAGAAGGACCCAGAGAGGTACAGAAGTATGGAATGTGTGTTTGGAGTGGGTACCTTACCTGTACACATCACTAGCCATGGAGGCCTTTCGGTTTACATCAGACAACAGTTCAGGGGCCAAGTAGGCTGGCTCTGGGGAGTCAGCCCCTGACCTTGAGCCTCTCTGAAATGTGGACAGGCCAAAATCTGCCAGCTGTAAAAGGAGGAAAGAGGGAGAAGGTAGAGGATGGACAGGGCCAGGCAGCTTCCATAATCCCTTCTCTGACCACAAGGTGCAGGTCCAGCCTTATAAAGGGGGTTTTGAGGGTTAGGGGAATGGTAGGACCAGTGGGACCCTTGGGTTGGAGGTCTGGGTCCCCTCATCAGGGGGTTAGGTCAAGGTCTAAGTCTCCCAGGCAAGGTTAGCCATGGGTCTTTGGACGGAATGGTGGATGGGCCTGTGGAACTGACCATATGGATCAGAGTTGCTCACACCTGGCAGGGTAGGGGCTAAAGCTCCTGGTTGGGCTTTGACCCTCAGCAGCCCTGTGTCCAGTGGGAGATCCTGGGGGTATGGAATCGAGAGGGCTGGGGGTATGGAGTCCAGAAGTTCTGTGCCCAGAGGCTGGGCTGGTATATGGATAGGCTGACCTTGGCGTGCAGGTCTGAGTCCAGCAGGACGTTGGAGGGCTTGAGGTCCCGGTGTAGGAGCACGGGGTTCTGGCTGTGCAGATAACACATCCCCAGGACCAACTCCTGCAGCAGGCGGCAGAGGAAAGGCCAGGGCCGAGGACAGTGGGGCTGCAGCAGCCCTGCCACGGAACCATTTTCCATGAACTGAGTCACCAGAGCTGGCCCACAGGCGGATTCCCACTGGAGCTCCTGGGTGACCCCCAGCAGGAGCAGTATGTGCTGGTTACGCAGACTTGCCATGGCTTTCACCTCCCTGGATATCGCCTTCCTACACTCCAGGAAAAGGGTTGGAGTCCCACCCCTTATGCCTGGAAAATCCCTCCCCTCCCCATGCACACCTGCAGTGCCTCGCCCCCCCTCCTTGGGCAGACCCTAGGAGGCCCACGGCTCAGGTCACTCACCCCTTCAAGATCTTGACAGCCACATCTAAACCCCATGTCCTGTGTCGCGCCCGGAACACCACCCCGAACCTGCCTGCACCGATGAACTTTGGGTTCTCCAATTCTTCGACAGACACCAGGGAGGCTGGGGTACTGCTGGGCCTGAAAGAGGAGGCCTGGTCTTCCAGCTGCTCCCTATACTGGCCCCACCTCTGTGACCCCAGTGACTCCACCTGGTCACTTCTGACTTTGGTGACTCCGTGTGGTCAGTTCAAAGTCTAGTTTCCCCCCCACCAGGCCTCCTATCCCCCCAGGGGGCAGGGGCCCCACTGTGCGTATATCCCGTCCTCCACTAACCATAACTTGCCGCCAGACATCGGGCTGGAAGGTGCAAGTCCACAGGGAAGGAGTGACTTCTGGGAGTGGGTTTTGTGGCAGAGAGGGGGTCTTGAGAGGGGTCAATCTCTGTCACTGCAGGGCTTCTGACTTCCGACTGCCTGGTTGCTCTCCTACCAGTCACTAAACCACTTCCTTCTTAGGCGGGTGCAGCTAGGTCCCGCCCCATCAGGGAGGGAGACAGAACGGAAGCCTTGGCTCAGCCCAGATCATCTGACAACACCGTGGACACTGGGGGCAGTATGGAAGCGAGTTCTTTTCTGAGCACCTGCTGCGGATCGCAGTCAGCTTAACTGTCCCTGGACATTTAGAGGGCCACGGAAGGAGTCCTCATCTTCCAGGAGCCCACAGTCCACTCCTGCAGCTGGTGTCTCTCCCTTCTCCCAAGGGATTTCTGGGCTCCACCACCTACCCAGCCTGGGGTGGGGAGGGGGTGGTGTTGAGGAGGGTTTTATGTTGCTTTTGCGCTCAGCAATCCCCCAGATATCCCTACGATCATGGTTAACAATTCTGTAAAGTTCCAATGTGTTAGGTACCTGTATTAGCTTACTTGCTGCTCACATCAACCCGAAGGGGATTGGTCCTGCTTTTGTTCTTTATGAATGAGGAAAAAAGTACTGAGGTACTTAAAGTAGCTTAAGTACCTTACTCAAGTCAGTGTGGAGCTGACTTTAAGCCTACCTCAGAACCATCAAGTGTTCCTATTTTCAGACAGGCTTCTGGGCTCTACCTCCCAGCAGGCTCTAAATGTGGCTAAAGAAGGTGTGAATAGTGTAGTGAAGGATCCCTGACAGGTGTTCTTGCTGAGGCAAGACCTTGGCCTTGGTAGTAACTTGACTCCCAGGGCATGGTGGTCAGCTAGATGAACTGGCCCAGCCAAGGGCACTTGGCATTGTGGTGGACACGGGAGGGGAAACACATCCCTGCCCTCTCCCCCCATACCAACTCTTCCATGCAAATTCCCTGTTTAACACGTGTTCCCAACAAGCATATACTCTGGACAAGGGGCTTTGGGAACTCAGGAGCTTGGGAATCCTTAAGGATTTAGGGTGGACAAAAGGTGTCTGTGTTTTACCCACTCCCTACTCTCCATTCTTGGGCTGGATACCCAAGCCTGACCGTGGCTGGACGTTGTGGAAACTCTTTGTGGCCAGTCCTAGGCATTCAGTCCTTCATGGGGAGACCGGACTCTTACATACTTTCCATTCCATCCAGTAGTCCATGGGCTCTGCTGGAAGGAGCAAGAGGGGCCAGCAGTTAACTGTGGTTTCTAGAGTGGTTGGGAACTCCAGAATCCACCCCATGAATTCTGAAGGCGTCAGTTTGTCCTATATTGACACCCAGTAAATATTGGTTGAATTAAGTTAACACATAAACAACCGAGACTGGGGGCTTCCTTACAACTTTGATCACTCCAGCTGAAGCTCCATGCTCATTGGGAGAAAAAAAGGAGGTTGAGCCTCTCTAAGGTTTGGGGGCTTTCTCCTGTACCTGCATGGTTGACAGAAGCCACCTGAAGTCAACTTTATTGCAGAGACGCGGTGGTATCTCGACGAATCATCAAGGCAAGTGCGGAAGGTCCTCAAGTCTAGTCGGGAGTCAAGAGCCACCAGAGAGGGCAGCCATCTTTTTCATCATTCTTTTTTGGGAGAAGACCCTGCACTCCCCTTAAGGGGGAACAGGCAGAAAGGCATGAGAAGGGTGCTTACCAACCTTTATATTGTTAAATAGCTTCCGACTGGGATAAGGCCCTGAGCATCAGGGGTCAGCAGCTATAAAGCCTGGGGTTGGGGAGAGTGTCAGAGCCTCTACTGCTCTTTGACTCAAAATAAACCAAACCCATTTAAAAGAAGGAGGGGCAGGGAGAGGAGCCTGGAGTGAGTGCCTGAGGAGACCCTCAGCTTCTCTGCTCCTCATTGGAGGGAACCTAGTGAAACAGAGTTGATCCCTGGGTTTGGGAACCATGGCCTTTCCTGAGGCCTTGTGCCACTGACCCCTACCAGAGCCTCTGCCCCGTCCCTGTCACAGGCTTTTGGAGTCTTTTCAGGTGTCTCTCATCCCTTTAGTTCTTTGCCCCTGATTGTCTTTGGTTACATTCAGCCCATCCCTTGTAATTGCTCTGGTTCCCTATCCTTAGTTGTGGGGGTGAGAGGACAAAGAATGTGTTTCTTTTCTTACATATTCTAGCCCTAACTAATTCTTCTCTGTCGTTTGGTTAAGAGATTCCAATTATAGATCAAATGGTATAAACTGAGGTGATGGTAAAAACGATTATGGGGAATTTTCATTTTCCTTAGCGTTTGAATAGTTTCTATTAGCATATATTACTTTTATAAGCTGTTAAGGAAGGAAGAAGATCATATGTATGCAATAATTTATCTGTAAGGATATTCACTGAAGTGTTGTTTAGCACAGTGAAAAAAATAGAACCCTAAATATCCAATGATAGGAAAAGATTGTACATAAATAAAAATATATAAAGATTATAAATAAATTATGCAGTGGATGACCATGTAGCCTTTAAATGATGCTCTAAACCTATGTTTTTTTTTTAAAGATTTCATTTATTTATTTGACAGAGAGATCACAAGTAGGCAGAGAGGCAGGCACAGAGAGAGGGAGAAGCAGGCTCCCTGCTGAGCAGAGAGCCCAATTGGGGGCTCGATTCCAGGACCCTGAGTTCATGACCCGAACTGAAGGCAGAGGCTTAACCCACTGAGCCACCCAGGTGCCCCTAAACCTATGTTTATCAATATGACAGGTGTTTATCATATATCAAGTGGGGGGAAAAAAAGCAAATTATAAAGCAGTATGTATCATATAATCACATTTTTGTTTGTTTGTTTCAAAAATTCTCTTCCAATACTATGTCAGAGTTCTCAAAAGCCTATAGCAGGATACCTGAATACTACATGTTTGTTTGTTTTTTTTAAAGATTTTATTTATTTATTTGACAGACAGAGATCACAAGTATGCAGAGAGGCAGGCAGAGAGAGAGGAGGAAGCAAGCTCCCGGAGGAGCAGAGAGCCCGATGCGGGACTCAATCCCAGGACCCTGGGATCATGACCTAAGCTGAAGGCAGAGGCTTTTTTTTTTTTTTTTTAAGATTTTATTTTTATTTATTTGACAGATAAAGATCACAAGTAGGCAGAGAGGCAGGCAGAGAGAGAGGAGGAAGCAGGCTCCCTGTTGAGCAGAGAGCTCAATGTGGGGCTCTATCCGAGGACCCTGAGATCATGACCTGAGCCAAAGGCAGAGGCTTTAACCCACTGAGCCACCCAGGTGCCCCCTGAATACTACACAAAACATAACCAACACATTAAAAAAATTCTTTAGTGAGCTCCCAAGAAAAGAAAGGTAATCTCCCAAGGACATCCTCCTGAAACTAATAAAATAAAACAATACAAAACAAAAAGTAAATAGTAAGTAAACAGTAAATCAACTAACTAGAAGCGTAGAGTTTTAGGGACAGGGAAAGGGATATGGAAGGTTGGGGGAGAACCACAGAGGGACCCTGTCATAGGGCCTACCTAGGAAGATGGAAGAACTAATTGTGAGACACCCTATTCCCCAAAGAGCTGAACCCTCAAAAGTGCTACATTCTCAGTGGAAAGGAAAAAGTCCAGCTGCTTACCAAGGGAATTTACAAGGAAGCCTGTCTAGGCTGCAGCACTAGATGTTAAAACTAATAAAAAATGTTGGTTTCCGGGACGCCTGGGTGGCTCAGTGGGTTAAGCTCTGCCTTCAGCTCAGGTCATGATCTCAGGGTCCTGGGATCTAGCTCCCCCACCTCCATCAGGCTCTCTGCTCAGCAGGGAGCCTGCTTCCCTCTCTCTCTCTGCCTGCCTCTCTGCCTAATTGTGATCTCTCTCTGTCAAATTAAAAAAAAAAAAAAAGTTGGTTTCCACGTGAGATCTGCTCTCACAAGGATCTGTGGTTGGAATTTTTACTCTTCCTTTGATCAATAAACCATAAGCTGAAAAATATAAGTGGCCCCAGATTATTAATGCCCTCTGGAATCTGGCAGAAGCAAACTGAATCCTCCTTAGAGGAAAGTATGCTCAACCCCAGCTCAATCCAAGCTTCTGGATTAAATTCTGCCATATATAGACTCACACACAAAAAATTCTAAATATGTAAGGATTCAAAGCCCCATGAGGGAGTATCAGCAAGATAAAAAATCAACAGGTTTGGAACTTGAAGGACTTCAGAATTTGGAGTAATCAGATGAAGAATCTAAAGCTTCTGGGAAATGTTTAAAAAGATAAAAGATGGGGGCGCCTGGGTGGCTCAGTGGGTTGGAGCCTCTGCCTTCGGCTCAGGTCATGATCCCAGGGTCCTGGGATCGAGCCCCACGTCCGGCTCTCTGCTCCACGGGGAGCCTGCTTCCTCCTCTCTCTCTCTGCCTGCTTCTCTGCCTACTTGTGATCTCTGTCTGTCAAATAAATAAATAAAATCTTAAAAAAAAAAAAAAGATAAAAGAAGGAATAGAAAAAAAAATGAGGGGTGTCCGGTGGGCTCAGGTAGTGATCCTAGGGTTCTGGGATCAAGCTCCACATCGGGCACTCTGTTCAGCAGGGAGCCTGCTTCCTCCTCTGCCTGCACTCTGCCTCCTTGTTCTCTCTCTCTCTCTCTGTCAAATAAATAAAATTAAAAAAAAAAAAAAAAAGAAAAAGAAAAAAAAATGAGCAAGGAAAAGAGATAATAAAAAATGCCCCCCTCAATGTCCTGATAGATTTAGGGGGGAAAAAAAGAACATCAAGAAATTTTTAAAAAGTATGTAACATTAAAATTGAAGTTGCAATGCTTGGTTAAATCGAGAACCCAGCTGAAGAGAGAAATAGCGTACCAAAAGATAGATCTGAAAAAATTCCCCAAAATGCAGCAGAAAGAGACAAGCAGATAGAAAAATTGAGGGACCAAGAATGAGGAGGTCTCACAATAATCTGACTGGATTCCCATGAGGAGAGAAAAGGAAAAAAAAAAAAAAAAGAAAAAAGTTGGGGCAAGGCAGTATTTGAGGGGAAAATGGCTGAGATTTTTCAAGATTTGATGAAAGACAAGAATCCACAAATCTGGAAAGCACGGTTTATGTTAAAAAGGATTACTCTAAAGAAATCCACATCTAGATACACTTCAGCAAAACTGCAGAATCATTAAGACCAGGAAACAATCTCACAGCTGGAGAGAAGACAGAGCTTCTACACAAGAACACGATGGAACCAATAGCACACTTCGCAGGAGCCGCAGTGGAAGCCAGAAGACACTGGAATGACTGAAAGTGGTAAAAGAGAGGAGGGGGAAGTCTGTCAACATAGAATTGGATACCCAGAAAAATGATTTCTTTCAAGAACAAAGGCTTAAAAAAAAGATATTTTCAAATAAACGAAAACTGAGTTTAACACCATCAGACCCAACCCTGAAGAAATTCTAGTGGATGTGAACCAAGAAGATAAGGAAAACTTATGTCAGACAGAACCTGTGAAAGGCAAGAAAGAAGAGAAGTTTTCCCAAAAATTCAACCAGGAATCCAATCAGCATCACATCAGACCCATAGAAATGGGAGAGGCTGGCTCATTGATTTAAAAAAAGACCTTATACCTGGGCCCCTGGCTGGCTCAGTTGGGGAGCATGGGACTCTTGTTAGATCCCCATACTGGGTGCAGAGATGACTTGAAAAAACAATATCTTGGGGCACCTGGGTGGCTCAGTCATTGGGCGTCTGCCTTCAGCTTAGGTCATGATCCCAGGGTCCTGGGATGGAGCACCGCATCAGGATCCCTGCTCTGCGGGAAGCCTGCTTCTCCCTCTCCTACTCCCCCTGCTTGTGTTCCCTCTCTTGCTGTGTTTCTCCCTGTCAAATAAATGAATAAAATCTTTTTAAAAAATCTTTAAAAAAATAAAAATAAAGATTAAAATAAATAATAAAAACCTCCGCCGACAACTCCACTTCTGGGTATATACCCAAAGGAACTGAAAGCAGGGACTTAGATATTTGTACACCAATGTCTATCACAGCATTATTCACAGCTGCCGAAAGGTAGAAACAACCCAAATGCTCATCAATGGATGAACGGGTATACAGGTATGATATATACATATAAAGAAGATATTATTCAGCCTTAGAAAGGAATACAATTCTTTTTATTTTTTTAAGATTTTATTTATTTGACACAAAGAGAGAGAGATCACAAGTAGGCAGAGAGACAGGCAGAGAGGCAGGCAGAGAGAGATGGGGAAGCAGTCTCCCCGCTGAACAGAAAGCCTGAGGGGGCTCCATCCCAGGACCCTGAGACCATGACCTGAACCGAAGGCAGAGGCTCAACTCTCTGAGCCATATCCTAAAAGGAATACAATTCTAACATACGTACAATGTGGATGAACCTTGAAGCTATTATGCTAAGTAAAATAACCCAGTCACAAACAGACTCCGCTTACATGAGATACCTAGAATAATTAAATTCTAATCATTAGAGACAGAGGAAGAACAGTGGTTGCCAGGGGCGAGTGTGGGGAGGAAATGGGGAGTTACTGTTTAATGAGTACAGAGTATTAGTTTGGAAAGAAAGATGAAAAGTGGGAAGATGAAAGGAGGGGAAATTTCTGGAAGTGGTGATGGTTTTGGAATAACGTGAATGTACTTAATGCCACTGGAATTATATTTAAACATCATTAAAGTGGTAAACTATTATTAAAGTGGTACATTTTATGTATGTTTTTATAAAGATTTTGTTTATTTATTTGAAAGGGAGAGAGAGAGAGTAAGAGCGGGGAGAGGAGCGGAGGTGCTGAACAGGGAAGCAGCCTCAGAGCTCAATCCCAGGACCCTGAGATCATGACCTGAGCTGCAGGCAGCGCTTAACCGACTGAGCCACCCAGGTCTCCCAATTTTGTGTGGGTTTTGCCAAAACAAACACCTCCTAAAATGATGGCTCCGTGTTTTAGATAGTGAGATGTGAAGATTTATGTTAATAAACATTAAGTTGTTTGACTTATTTAGTTATTTGATTTAAACATTAAATTTTACTGGGGAGAAAGCAAAAGTATATATTTATATATAGTATATGATGTAGGAAAGATGTTAGATTCAAAGCTGATGGTCAAGAAAGAATTCTTGAGACATCTTTGGTGAAAAAGGTGGTTTTATTAAAACACAAGGACAGGACCTGTGGGCAGAAAGAGCTGCACTGGGGTCATCAAGAGTGGCCCATGATATACTTGCAAGTTGGGTGTTAGGGATAGCACAAGTTAGGGAAGCACAAGGAATTTTGGAAGCAAAGTTTCTAGGACATTGAGGGGGCTAGCTAATGTTGGGAAAATGTCATTTATTACTGTCTAATAAAACCTTAGTCATGAGATCCCTCAGATGTATATCAGTGGGTCATTTGCTTAGAAGATGACTGCCAACATGTATCTTGGGGAACAGAGTTAAAGAAGTGTCCAAAGGAATTTTTATATATTAAAGTAGACTTACAGGACCCTGGGGGTCTGGCTAAGATTGCCTTTTGCCTTTAGCAACATATTAACATCGGGGCAGCTGAGTTCCTAGAAGAATATCACTCCGCCTGTTTCAAGGACTTGTCAAAGGACTGTAAGTCATAAGGAAGTTTAATTTTTCTTTTTCCTTTGTTTCCCACATCAGTTTATATATTTTGAAAAATATAATAATATGTATATATTTTTGTATATTGTAATGTATAATACATATTTAGAAAAATATCTAAGTGGACAAATAGAGAAATTTTAAAGTTATGGTGGGTGAGTTTACAGGTGATCTTTATTTTATGTGTTACATTTGTATTTTTTTATTTGCATTTCCTAACTCTCCTAAAATGAATTCACAGATACTACTGTTATGCCCCAATAATGGGTCCGTGATTAAAGGAGCGAGACTGATACAAAGCGAAGGTCAAGCAAAGCTTTATTTCGCGCCAAGCATCAAGAATCTAACCGAACGTTGGGGACGCACCTCTTACAAGAGAGGGCGACCCTTCTCTGTTTCACAGTCTAGTTTTTAAGGTCAAAGGCCATGTGGTCGGGCCTGGCCACGCACAGGTGGCCAATGAGATTGTAACACACACAGGAAACTCCAGAGATGCTAGGTGACCAACTGAGTTACAATTTACCCTAGTAGACATTTGAACCAGCCTATTACACCTCGATTGGGATTGGCACCCAAAAGGCTCCCAAAGGGCGGGGCCCATACTCCTTGGTAACCAGGGAGACAGTATGCATCCCTCTCACTGATCGGTTGTCTCCACCTGGCCTGACCCACCTTTGTATCTGGGCTTTGTTACCTGAAGCTGGTTTCCGGGACTTGTCTCCAAGTAAATCCCCTGGGGGAAGGGGAGCAGGGACAGTTTCTAAATAGGTCCTTACACTACATTTCAGCCTCTTCTTTCCCCTCAAGACATCTACCAGAGATGTAGACGCTTTGCTTACGGGGAGGGGGGAAGGCCTGCCACCTGCCATAACCCTGAAATGTGGGCTCTTGGTTTCCTGCAGCTGTAAAGGACTACTGGCATCATCTTGGATACTTAGTTGAATTTAGCCCTTGGCAGTCCAATGATGAGTAGCATTCTGACGGGCAAACCCCGGAGAGGTGATTACAGTCAGAGAGGATGTTGTGAACAAAGGTGCAAAGTTCACATAAATAAAGTCTTTTTTAAAAAGTTGTGTGGGGGGGGCGCCTGGGTGGCTCAGTGGGTTAAAGCCTCTGCCTTCAGCTCAGGTCATGATCTCAGGGTCCTGGGATCAAGCCCCGCATCGGCCTCTCTGCTCAGCAGGGAGCCTGCTTCCTCCTCTTTCTCTCTGCTTGCCTCTCTGCCTACTTGTGATCTCTGTCTGTCAAATAAATAAATAAAATCTTTAAAAAAAAAAAGTGTGGTGATGGGGCTGCCTGGGCGGCTCAGTCATTGGGCATCTGCCTTCAGCTCAGGTCATGATCCTGGGGTCCTGGGATCAAGCCCCCCCCATCTGGCTCCCTGCTCAGTGGAGAGTCTGCTTCTCCCTCTGCTCCTCCCTCTCCCTACTAGTGCTAATAAATAAATAAAATCTTAAAAAAAAAAACCCAAAACGTGCAAAGTTCACAACATGAACTTTGGAAAAGGCAGGAGTTCAGACTGGCTGAGGGACTTTTTTCTCCCCCAAGCACTGTTCTCTTCATCTCTGTCATCATGGATGACAAAAGCTGGTCTTTTTTACACTTGATAGTTCTCAAAGCGCTTAGGGCAAGTCACCTCGGTTCTTTGGGTTTGGACCTCCCATCAGGTTCTGTAGATGAGGAAGCACAAAGGCCTCCTTCTTTTGTCTGGATGTGAAAACAAACAGAAAGTGATCAGGAAGCTATTTAGGGCTGCAGTGCAGACTGCTCCCCCTCATGCAAAGCTGCGCCTGCTCCTTGGGGGGCACCCTTATCTCTGCTCCCAGCTGCTGAAAAACAATCCCTCATCAGAGGGGCAAGGGCGAATGGTAGACAAATGAGCTGTCACTTTGGGGGACTGGACTGCACAAGACTTGGAAAAGTCACAAAACAAACGCCAGCGTTTGTTCCACTCGAAGTGGGATCCGCGATATTGCGATTTACAATAAGAGATAGATATTCGACCCCCATTCCTGGAACAGCACTCCGAAACACTTGGAATTTCCTGTGAGGAAAGCGGAAAGAGGTGTTTTCTGTTATGTTAATGAGGTGACCTTCGGAAAGCGGGGAGATAACCTAAGGGAGAGGGCCTGTTGTCGGGGTTGGTTGCCACTCCTGCAACTGGAGGACTGAAACTTTCAGTTCCAGCCTGACCTCGGTGGGAAGGGACATGAGCTGGAGGTTGAATCCATCCCCAGGGGCTGATGATTTGGTCGTTCAAGATTGTGTGACCAAGCCCCATAAAACCCCGAAAGGATGACCTCTGGAGAGCTTCTGGGTTGGTGAACAGGAGGTGCTGGGAGAGTGGGCTCTCATGGTGCAGGGAATCTCTGTGCCCTTTTCCACACACCGTGCTCCATGTGTCCCTTCCATGTGGCTGTTCCGGAGTTAAATCCTTTATAATAAACCAGGAATCTGGGGCACCTGGGTGGCTCAATGGGTTAAACTTCTGCCTTCAGCTCAGGTCATGATCTCAGGGTCCTGGGATCGGAGCCCCAAATTGGGCTCTCTGCTCAGCGGGGAGCTTGCTTCCCCCTCTTCTCTGTTTGCCTGCCTACTTGTGATCTCTCTCTCTGTCAAATAAATAAATAAATCTTAAAAAAAAAACAAAAAAACAGGAATCTAAAATGTGTGTGTGTGTGTGTGTGTTTTTATAAACCAGGAATCTAGTAAATAAAATGTTTTTTTCCGTGTTCTGTGAGATGCTCTAGCAAATTAATCAAACCCAAGGCAGGGTTCAGTGGAACCTCTAGTCGATAGCCTTCTTGGTCAGAAGCACTGATGACAATCTGAATTTGCAATTGGTGTCTTTAGCAGGATGTGTGAGTGTCACTCCTGTGACACAGAGCCCTTCACCTGTGGGATCTGATACTGTCCCCAGGTAGATAGTGTCAGAATTGGGTTGAATTGTAGGACACTCTGCTATTGTCTGAGAATTTCTCGGTGGTGTGGTAAACTCCTCTTGCTACACAAGTTGGACTTGGGTCTGGAACTTTAGGATCCCACCTACCATGATCCTGTGGAGGCCGAGAAAAATTAAGGCCATCCCACCTCAGGTTTAGCCTTAGCATAAGTACAGCCATCTTAGCTCTAGCAGCCATCTCAGACCCCTGTGCCCAAGGGCTGAACTTTCCCCTACTTTACTTTAGTAACAAGAACCCCCACCCTGCTTTAGTAACAGGAAGCCCCACCCTGCTTTAGTAACAGGAACCCATAAATACCCCTGCCTTAACTAAGCTCAGGGTCCAAGTCCCTGCTCCACTGTGTTGAGTATTCTTAGGCCCAAGCTTAAGCTTGTCGAATAAACCCTTGCGTGATTGCATCAGTGTTGGCTCCTTGGTGGTCTCTTGGATGCAAAAACTTGGATATAACACTCCCTGCCACTCTCAGCCCTTGGGGTTGATGTTTTGGGAGCCCTTTCTGGAGCCTAGGATCCTTTAGCAGTCCAAGCAAATCAAAGGCACTTTTTAACTTGTCTTTCCTTAGCAAAGGTGAGAGAACGATGATTTCACAAAGAACCACGCTGCCCCTAGGGCCATCTGCCCCTGCAAAATGGAATCCCTGCTCATTTGTCATCTATTTCCTCACAGCAAATGTGGGCATGATGTCCCGTGGGCAGTTTGTAAATTGACCATCAGGCATCCTCAAGGCAGAGGAGGCGAAAAGGGTAATTTTTTTTTTTTTTAAACTCTACCTTAGTGAGATGGGACTAAAACGATTTTGAACAGCCATCAATGATAAGTGTCCGCACACATATGACAGTCAGAATGTACTTTCTATCTATATGGAGTCCTCCTCTCTTTGCTCACTATGTCTAGTTAATGCTGAAGATCTAATTTTGATAATCTCCCAGGCCCTCTCATCCCAGGATCTCATCCCTCTCATCCTTGGTGGGGGTGAGGTGGAGGGCAGGTCACTGTTTCTAATTGATTTTCCAGCTGGAGTATGTATGTATGTATGTAGGTAGGTAGGTAGGTAGGTAGGTACAAAGGGAGTTGAGTGCAGCCTGATGGTCAAAGGTCCAGGCTCTGAGGTCAGACTAGGTGGGATTGAATTGTGGCTTTGCAAGTTACTAGCTGTTTGACATTTCCTCTCTGAGCTTCAGTTAATTACAGTCCTTACTGGATTGTTTTGTTGTGGGGCTGACGTGAAAGAAGGCGTGGAAGAACGCGGGGCATTTCCAGGCACAAATTATGTGCTTCATTAGTGATAGGCACTCATGCAATAAACACTGTTGTGTTTTCAACCTGACGAACATTTCTAGTTCACAGAGCTATCTGTAGAGGAGAGACCAGTGATTGAACTACTGCTCAGTGAAATAGCTCTTCCTTCTTCTGGTAAATTCCCAGCCCCACCCTTTCCTCCCAGGGCTCCTTCAGTGACTCATGCCTCTTGTATTCTCTCATCTCTCTCCCAGACAAATGTCCTGAGGGAGGGATTGAGGAAGTCACTTGTGTCCCTGCCTGCAGTCTTGGGGAGAGAGGACTTTAATCCCGGGTTTCTAGCTTCTCAGCTAAAAGGTACTTGAGTTGTGTGCCTGGCATGGAGGTACTCCATGTTGTTGACTGCAGCATGGACTTTGGGCCTGAGGCAGCTCCTTTTGGGGCCCCACACCACATGTCCTCTGGCCACCTTTGATTTGAGCTGAGGTTGCGTGGACGGTCCCATAACCCTGCCAGTGCCTCATGCAGCAGGCCTGTCTCTGCCTCAGTTAACAGAAGTGTGGTGAGACGTGAGGAGCTAATACTGAGGGCCACACTCATGCAGTGGAGGACACGGGCCAGTGCCCCAGCCTCCTGTCCTTCAAGGGTCCATTCTGAGGTGCGTTCTACAATTCCGCAGAGGGTCTCTGACTACTGAGCTCCGTATCAGTGGCTAGTTCAAGATGTACCTGTCAGTTGGCCTTTTCTCCTTCCCTGACTCACATTTTTCTGCCCTCTGCACACACACATCCCCCCACCGCCCCGTCCCTGGGACCACCCTCCAGGAAGTCTCGAGTTCTGGTCTCAGGCATATTTTCAGGGGAACACAATCCAAGCCCTTTGCCCTGTTTCCTCCTCATTGTTTCTCCTCTGATTGTCTTTGTGACTAGGATCCCTCCCTGTCTGGAAGGAGAGGGGAGAGGAAGGGAACAGAAAGGAATCTAACTGCCTCAGAGATGGGACCTAATTGTATTCTGGAGTCTAGGATGTGCTAGGGATTCTCTGTTATTGCCCTCAAATTTTAGCAACAAACCTATGAGGCATATTACTTTTAGCCCCATCTTATGGATGAGGAAGCTATTTGGAGGTTGTGAGAATTTAAGTAACCAGCTCAAGGTCATACAACGGCTTTATGGCAGAGCAGGTTTTAAACCCAGATCTCTGCCCTTTTAGCTACTTGCCTTTATGAGTGAGGTCCTTTGATAGAATCTGGAAGCAGGGCTTTGAATCACGTGAGACTATTGGGTTTTTAAAGATATTTTAACAGCTTTATCGATGTAGAATTGGTATTCAATAAAGTGCATGTATTTAAGGTGTACAACGTGATGAATTTTGACATATGTTTATGCCCATAAAACCATCACCACGATTATGATGGGGAATGTATTTATCACACCACAAAGCTTCCTTTTCAATTTTCCCCTTCCGCCCTCTATGCCATGCCCCATTTCCTGGCAACCACTCATCTCCTTTCTGTCCCTTTACATTGGTTCTATTTATTTGTTCATTTATCCATTCATTTAATTAAATTCATGTATTTATTTATTAATTAAAATCAGCTCTAGGCCAATGTGGGGCTTGAACTCATGATCCAAAGATCAAGAGCCGCATGCTCTACCAGTTGAGCCAGCCAGGTGCCCCACATTTTTTCTCTTGCTCTCTTTTTCTTTAAGATTATTTATTTATTTATTTGACAGAGAGAGAAATCACAAGCAGGCAGAAGTAGGCAGAAAGGCAGGCAGAGAGAGGGAGAAGCAGGCTCCCTGCTGAGCAGAGAGCCTGATGTGGGGCTCGATTCCAGTACCCCAAGACCATGACCCAAGCCGAAGGCAGAGGCCCAACCCACTGAGCCACCCAAGCGCCCCCACATTTTCTCTTTAAAAGATCTTATTCATTTTAGAGAGAGGGAGAGAGCACGATGGGGAGGGGCAGAGGCAGAGAGAAACTCAACCAGACTCTGCACTAATCCCAGAGCCTTATGTGGGGCATGATCTCACAACCCAGAGATCACAACCTGAGCTGAAACCAAGAGTTGGATGCTTGGCCAACCGCACCACCCAGGTGCCCCAGAGCGTTTTCTATTTTATATAAATGGATCACATAATTTGTATTCTTTTTTGTCTGGCCTGTCACTCAATGTGCTTATTTTGAGATCCACCCATATTATTGGGTCTACCAATGATTTGTTCTTTTTTATTGCTTTGTAGTATTCCATTATACCACAATTTCTTTATACTTTTACGTGTTCCTGGACAGAATTTCTGGCTATGACAAATAAAGCCCCTATGAATATTCATATACAAGTCTTTATATGGGCATATACTTTCACTTCTCTTGGGTTAATAACGAAGAGAACCCAGCGTAATCAAGGTCAGGCCAACAGAAGGGAAACCAGTGAGAGAAACAGGTCAGCAAGGCAGGAGCACAATCAGGAGACAATCATCAGAGTCAACCGCTACTGAGAAGGCATCTAAGTTCGGGGTTCCCCCAAAGAGGAACCTCAGCATAGTTTTAGGTGCAAGGAAGACTTTTGGAGAGAGATTGCAGGAAGCAGGAGAAGGAGGGAAGGAGGATATGGAAGGAGGAAAAGCCAATAGAAGGGTGTTTTATCGAGATTGCAGTGCTCTGCAAGAGAAGCTCTCTTCCAGCAGAACCTCCAAATTTAGAGACTGCCTCCCAAGATTGTCCACAGGAAAGATGGGAGGTTGGACTATTCTTTCCCCAGGTCTGTAGACCTTGCTCAAGGATCGCACCTGGGGCACTACTTCCCTGGCTGTGTTTCCTGGCTGTGTTTGCATCAGAATGGGCAAAGAGAAGGGTAGGGAGCAAGCTCCCACTGTGTGGAAAAATGACCCGTGATGGTTAATTTTATGTGTCAACTTGGAGGGTATTTTTGGATGAGATTAACATTTAAATCAGTGAACTTCCGGGTAAGGCAGCCTTCATAATAGGGGTAGAGGTCATCTAATCAGTTGAAAGAATTACCCAGCGGAAGACGTTCAGACTCCACCTGTACCATCAGTGCTCTTGGATCTCCAGTCTGCCTGCTTTTGGCCTGGAGTTAGGATCTCAGCTCTCCCCAGTTTTAAGCCTGCAGGCTAACCCTGCAGACTTTGGACTTGGCAGCCTCCACATTTGTGTGAACAACTTCTTTGTAATACATCTCTAAAATATATGTTTGAGGACACCTGTGTGGCTCAGTCGTTAAGCATCTGCCTTGGACTCAGGTCATTATCATGAGGTCCTGAGATCGAGCCCCGCATCAGGCTTCCTGCTCAGCAGGAAGCCTAATTCTCCCTCTCCCACTCCCCCTGCTTGTGTACCTTCTCTCACTGTATTTCTCTCTGTCAAATAAGTTTAAAAAATAATAATAATAAATAAAATACACACACACACACACACACACACACACACACACACACACACCCTATTGGCTCTGTTTCTCTGGAGAACCCTGACTCATACAGCTGTGAAGCAGAATGTAGGTCAAGGAGCAGCCTTGGGGGTCCTAGCCGTGCAAGGTGAGTATGGCCTCATGCAGAGGGCACATGGGGCACCATAACTATGGCTGAACCCAGAGATGGGATGAGCACACCACAGGCATCTGCTAGAATGATGAACAAGGTGAAGACAGCCTGTGGGGTTTGAAGTGCGTAAGATCTGAAGAAGTAGAAGCAGAGAGCAGAGATTACTCTTGAGAGTTTGGTAGTAAAGGAAGGAAAAGAGGAACAGATGTTAGATGAAGCAAGAAGAAGGATCAAGGGATTCTTTTTTTTAAAGGGGGATGACTTGGGGCGGTGGAGAGGAAGGGGGAGTGGCAGTGTAGAAGGAAGAGTCACAGGCCTGAGGGAGGGAGTAAGGACCCTGAATAGTGGCTAAGGGTGGGTTTCAGGGGCACCTGTAGAAGGAATAGGCTTGCACGAAAATAAGGATATAATTTTATAAAAATTTTAAAAAAAGGGGCGCCTGGGTGGCTCAGTGGGTTAAAGCCTCTCCCTTCGGCTCAGGTCATGATCCCAGGGTCCTGGGATCAAGCCCCGCATCTCTGCTCAGCGGGGAGCCTGCTTCCTCTCTCTCTCTCTCTCTCTCTCTCTCTCTCTGCCTGCCTTTCTGCCTACTTGTGATCTCTGTCTGTCAAATAAATAAATAAAATCTTTAAAAAAAAAAAGCGGGGCGGGGGGGAATAAGTGAAGATACTACATTGTGCTAAAGAGATAGGAAGAAAAGTAGTTTCCATCTGCTCAGACAAGTAGGGAGGAGAGATCTAGTGTAGAGCAGTGGGAAGAACACAGATCTGGAGTCAGACTGGTAGACCTGGGCGGGGATTTAAGCCCCACCATTTCAGAGTTGTTTGTCTTTGGGAAAACTCCTTAATCTGTGTCAGTGTTCTTATGTATTAAATGGGGAAACTAGTATTTGCGTAAGGTCAACAGGTGGATAGAAGTATATGATGCATATATTACTGTACCTGATGTATAATGGGTGGTCAAAGATAATTATTATTAAATAAAGTAATTTTCTGAATGGGAAAGATTAAGTGGGACTTGGGCATGGATCAACTCCTATGAGAAGTGAGAAATAAAGACAATTCGATTTTTTCAATTCTAGGTTTTACATTTGGTTAATAGATTTTATTTCTTTGCTGAAAAATTTCCATCTTATGATTTGCTTTCTCAAACTTGTTGATTGTAGTTATTTCAAAATCCATGTCTTATAATTCTAATAATTGGCTCAGCTGTGGGTCTGTTTCTATGGAGTTTTTTTTTTTTTTTTTTTCTGCTTGGTTTTCAGCCATTTAATGATTTCTTCTGGTATGCCTGGTAATTTTTGATTGAATGACAGATTTTTTGTATGAAAAATCATAGAGATAGTTGTGTCTCTGGGTAATATTAGGTTTCTTCAGAGATAATTCTTCTATTTCTGGTAGGCAATTAGAATAGAAGAAAATCACTTTCCTCCAGTATGGGGTCAAGCTGATTTGAAGCTGCATTTCAGTCTTAGTCTGGGCTCTTCTGTTTCTGAATTGTCCTTTGTGCCAATTATCAATTAACTCTCTGCTCTGAACCCACCCTCTGCTTCCTGCTTTGCAATATTGGAGCTGGATTCTCTATTTCTCTTTTGCCAGCTGGCACAAGGTGAAGCATTGTCAGTAGAGGGTGCTGGAGGAACACTGGAGGAGGAGGAGTTCTCTTCTTAGTTCTGGTGTCCCTTTGGCCAGTCTCCAGTGGCATGTACAACTCGTTCAATGCTGACTCCTGCAGAACAAGGCAATCGGCAGTGCCCAAGGACCAACAGCTTTACCTGGAACCTCCTTGGGTGGCTTCCCAGTGAACTGCAGCTGATGAAGCGCCTTCCCCTAAATGACTGGACTGGTTTGCTGTGAGTTCTGAGGGGCAGCATCTCGGCATCTCAGTGATGCCTCTGCCCCCTAGTGAGTCACAGTCCTCTTAAGTTCTCTAAGTTAGGTCTGGATGTCAGCCCTGGGAGTTTGGGGCAGGGTGGGTGGTCTTCCTAGACTTTTTTTTTTTTTTTAAGATTTTACTTATTTATTTGACAGAGAGAGAGATCACAAGTAGGCAGAGAGGCAGGCAGAGAGAGGGGGAAATAGGCTCCCCGCTGAGCAGAGAGCCCGATGTGGGGCTCGATCGCAGGACCCTGGGATCATGACATGAGCCGAAGGCAGAGGCTTAACCACTGAGCCACCCAGGTGCCCCCTTCCTAGACATTTTATTCCAGCCTTAGAGGTAGTGGCTCTTTCTTGTATCTGTTACCCCTGTCTTCTTTAGAATTTCTTTTCTTCTTACTAGCCAATTTCTCAGTACTCTAATACCCTTTTAGAGTTGAAATTTTATATTAAATTTCCCTGGTTCAAATTCTTGTGTGATTTATAGAACCCTACTGATACAACTTTTGTCTGAGGGTATAAGTTCTCCAGGGGCCCTAACTGAAATCCTGGGGTGTTAACCAGGGTCCTCCTTCTTGACAGGTCTTGAACTCCAGTTTTTGTTTTCTCAGTACTGTAAGACTGCTGAAATTTTTTCCTCAGACTCTTACCTAATATTTGAGGACCGTTTTTTTTTTTTAAGATTTTATTTATTTATTTGACAGAGAGTAAGAGATCATAAGTAGGCAGAGCAGCAGGCAGAGATAGAGGGGGAAGCAGGCTCCCCACTGAGCTGGATCCCAGGACCTTGAGATCATGACCTGAGCCAAAGGTGGAGGCTTAACACACTGAGCCACTCAGGCACCCTTGGGGACCATTATTCTGTCCACCACATCTTGTTTCTCATGAACCATCTATCTATTCCAGTATTGAATAAACAATACATTTTATTAGTCACAAGACAATTGGCTGTACCACATACATGTGACTTCTCCATCTGAATCAAGCTTCTTTGCAGCACAGCAAGCATTGAGAGAGAGAGAGAGAGAGCGCGCACAAGTCACTAAGTATTTGACTTAGGTCAAAGTACAAAGAGCACTTAACCTCAATATGTTCTCTCCGTGATGGTGAATTAAATGATTGCTCAATAAGCCTTTCCACTAATCTATGAATATGCAGGACATATGGACTTGGATATGGAGTAAAGATTGAGCAAAAGGAAATGAGACTCCTTCCATATTCTAGCAAAGCAAGCTAGATGAGATTCTAAGGGACCAGGTATCAGTTCCTATAGAATAAGTTAAAAATGGTGAGGGATGTGGAATTTTAGGGTTTGATTTTTCTTCCAATTGTATTGGATAGCTAAAGCTAGGAGAATAAAAATCTTAGAACACAGAATATCAATCTGCAAGTGCAGAAGAAAGTATGGCACAGTTGCGAGCATCTTTCTCTGTAGATGTCAGATAGAAAATGAATGCTGAAACTGATCTCACACGTTGTTGAATTGCAGATAAATTTGCAAACCGATCAAGACTCTGCAGTGATTGGGGTGTCAGTCAGTCGAGGGTCCAACTCTTGATCTCTGCTCAGATCTTGATCTCATGGTTGTGAGTTGGAGCCTCACGTTGGGTGTAGAGATTACCTAAAAATAAAAAAACTAGGAGCGCCTGCGTGGCTCAGTTGGTTGAGCAACTGCCTTCGGCTCGGGTCATGATCCTGGAGTCCAGGGGGTTGAGTCCCACATTGGGTCTCTGCTCAGCAGGGAGTCTGCTTCTCCTGCTGACCTCTCTCCTCTCATGCATTCTCTCTCTCTCTCTCTCTAATAAATAAATAAAATCTTTAGAAAAAAAAATTTTAAAAACCCCACAAATATGGACATAAGAAAAGAACTAGTTATTTTGGGAAAACCCAGTCCCATAGTCTTCTTTGAAATGTTTTTTCATTGTGTCCCTCTTGCAGAAGGGAGAGTGCTTTACAATTTTGTACCCCATATCTCACTTCCTTTCCTGTGATCAGGATGACCCAGAGGGTGAGAAACAATAACATGTCAAAGTAAATGAAAAAAATACTCAGAAGGAGCTGCAGGAAATTTCTAAGGGGAATTCTATGTGATCATGAAATTTAACGTGTGTTATCATGAATTTATTAAAAATGGCAGAACAGGGCGCCTGGGTGGCTCAGTGGTTGAAGCCTCTGCCTTCGGCTCAGGTCATGATCCCAGGGTCCTGGGATCGAGTCCCGCATCGGGCTCTCTGCTCATCAGGGAGCCTGCCTCCTCCTCCTCTCTCTCTCTGCCTGCCTCTCTGCCTACTTGTGATCTGTCTGTCAAATAAAAAAAAAAAAAAATGGCAGAACATAATTTTATTAAACTTTTTATGGTAACAAGATTTTTGCATTTATTTACTTATTTATTTAGTCTCCAAGACTTGATTGATTGATTGATTTTTGTGAGTAAAGCAAAAGAAGTTTATTAAGTGAAGATATAGAAAAAGCTCTCGAGAGTGAGGTTTTTTTTTTTTTTAAAGATTTTATTTATTTATTCTTTTTTTTTTTAAAGATTTTATTTATTTATTTATTTGACAGAGAGAGAGAGAGCACAAGTAGACAGAGAGGCAGGCAGAGAGAGGGGGAAGCAGGCTCACTGCCGAGCAGAGAACCCGATGCGGGGCTCGATCCCAGGACCCTGAGATCATGACCTGAGCCGAAGGCAGAGGCTTAACCCACTGAGCCACCCAGGTGCCCCTTATTTATTTATTCAACAGAGAGATAGAGAGCACAAGTAGGCACAGCAGCAGGCAGCAGAGGGAGAAGCAAGCTCTGCTGAGCAGGGATCCCAATGTGGGGCTCGATCCTAGGACCCTGAGATCATGACTCCAGCCACTGAAGGCAGCTGTTTAACCCACTGAGCCACCCAGGCACCCCAGCATATACCATTTTAAATGTCTCTATGGTTTTGCCTTTTGCATGATAATTCAGGAGAAGTGTAGGTCTCGCTGAGACCTGAGAGAATAGTGTCCCTGGTTACAGAGCGGGGACTCTTGCTTTAGACAACATCATGGACTGAATCCCTAAAATAGGAGAGCCATAAATCTCATAAAGCTGTTTCTTCTTGGCTATAAAATAAACTTGATTTGTTCTGTATAATACATAATGAGGATAATTATGTAGTAAGTCGAGAAAATATCCTGTATTAGAGGAAAGACACTATATATGTAATTGGAATTTATGGATAATCCCCAAATCCCATTTCTCTAGTTTGCAGAGGCTGCTAATTGGCTCCCGGAGTCTTTCTCCCCATTTTCCTTAATAATAGAACATGACATTTTTAGCTAGTTGTATGTCCACTTGGAATAAACACATTTCCCAGCCTCCCTTACAGCTATGTGTGGTCATATGACTAAATTCTGGCCAATTGGAGGTAAATATAAATGGTGCAGGGAAGGAGAGGGTGTGTATTCTTCTGCCCTTCTTTGTTCTTCTTGGTTTAGATATGGTCATGATGGCTGGACCTTGAGCTGGATCCTTTATGGGTCTTCCATGAAGTGGAATGCTAGGAATGGTGGAACAGCAAAGTAGAAGGAGCTTGGAAGCCGGAGAGTTGTGGAGCTGTCATATATGTAGTGCTTTTATATGAGTTCCTACATGTAGAGCTTTTATATGAGAGAAAAATAAAACTTCTATCTTGCTTAAGCTGCTAATAGGTCAGGTTTTTATATATACATAGGAAACCTAATTCTAATGGATGCACCTAGTTATTTAAATATCATCTCTTACTGACTCTTTAATTGGTCAACTATCTTCTATGAATCCCTGTATCCCAGAGCCTAGCATGTAACAGATGTTGATAAAGGCTCCTATCTATCTGCTCCACAATGCCTGGTGAGGGGCTTGAAGGCTGGAAGCTAGAATCATCACATGCATAGCAGTTGATGTTGATGGTTGGCTGAGACTATAACTAGGACAATTGACGGTACCACATACATGTGACTTCTCCATCTGAATCAAGCTTCTTTGCAACATGGCAAGCTTTGAGAGAGAGAGAGAGAGGGAGAAAGAGTGAGAGAGAGAGTACAAGCGAGCCATCAAGTTCCAGACATATCCTTTTTATGACCTAGTCTTGAAAGTTATTGTCTGCCATTGGTCAAGGCAGTTACAAGCTCCTGGTCAGAATCAAGGGGGAGAACATAGACCTCTCATCTCCAGGTGGAAGGACTAGGAGTTACACTGTAAGAAGGGCATGTTGAATGGGAAAAACACATACATCTCCGGAAAATAAAGTCTGTCACATTCTGCCTGTTGGTCATAGCAATTCACATCCCTCTCATAGTCATCCCTCCCCTTAAAATCTTAAAGTCTAATCCATCATGGCACCAAGCTCAGGTGGAAAGGCCCAGATCTCATCACCTAGCTCCTGGACCTCAAGCTTGAGAAAACACTGTGTAACAAATCACCCCAAAACTTAGTAGCTCCTTCCAGGTATATATTATCTAATTGGGAGATAAGATGTAAACATGTGAAAAGTTATATACTAATAGAAGAATTTAATATTAACCAATGCAACAGTTTTTTCTAACTATTTATATCTGTTGCTTTGTGTAAAGAAAAATTTCAAAATTAAAATTGATAGCCTTAAAAAGGAATGATGACATACTGATACCTACAGCATGGGCAAACCTTGAAAACATTATGATAAGTGAAAGAAGACAGGCACAAAAGTTGTATGTTTATATGAAATGTCCAGGGACATCTGGGTGGCTCAGTTAAGCATCTGCCTTCAGTTCAGGTCATGATCCTAGGGTCCTGGGGTCAAGGCCTGCATCAGGCTCCTAGTTCAGTGGGGGAATCTGCTTCTCCCTCTGCTTATGGTCTCTTTCTCTCTCTCTGACAAATAAATAAATAAAATCTTAAAAAATAAATGTTCAGAATAGGCAAATCTATGGAGACAGAAAGTTGATTAGTGGTTTCCAGCAGAACAGGAGAATGGAGAATGATTACTAATCACCCTTTTTGGGGTGATGAAAATATCCCGAATTAGATATGTATGGTGAGGGTTGTTCAACTTTGTGAATATACTAAAATCTACTGAATTGTATGCCTTCAAAGGATGAATTTTATAGTATATGGGTTATATCTTAAAAACATTTAAAATTATTACTAAAAATTTTTTAAGATTTTATTTTTATTTATTTGAGAGATAGAGGGCGCACGCAGTAGGGGGGAGAAGTAGAGGAAAAGGAGGCTTCCTTCCCGGCCTCCTCTCCCCAGGCTCCCTGCTGAGCAAGGAGCCATCATGACCTAAGCCTGAGGCAGAGGCTTAACTGACTGATCCACCCAGGCTCCCCAACACTTAAAATTATTAAAAAGTTTACTTTGGGGGCACCTGGGTGGCTCAGTCGTTAAGCATCTGCCTTCAGCTCAGGTCATGATCCCGGGTTCCTGGGATGGAGCCCCATATCCCATTGCATTGGGCTTCCTGCTCGGTGGGAAGCCTGCTTCTCTCTCTCCCACTCCCCCTGCTTGTGTTCTCTCTCTTGGCATCTCTCTCTCTGTCAAATAAATAAATATATTTTTAAAAAGTTTCCTTTGATCAACCATTGAGTGAGATAGATGAATAAATCTGGCTCTATTGTCTATATGGGAAGGTCAGTTTTTACAAAATCATTGACAAATTTACAGAAATTAAGATCTGGAAAATAAATTGTAATGTTATAATATATTCCTATGACAAACCAATATGTAAATATGTTTCTCCTTTTTATTTATAAAATATACATATATAATTACAATTAACCCATTCCTTTTTTCCTTTCTTATACTGTAACACACATATATGTATATATACATACATATGTGTGTGTGATATATATGCATGTGTGTTAGATATATACATATATATGCATTACTGATATATAGTACTGACATTACTATGAACAAATTAGGTCAATGAAAGAAAATTTGTACTCTCTGTATTTCTTTTCTGGTCATGATTATGTTTCAGATTATGACTAATACTGAAAATAATTTTTTAAAAAAGATTTTATTTATTTATTTGACAGACAGATCACAAGTAGGCAGAGAGGCAGGCGGGGGCGGGGGGGGGGAGCAGGCTCCCTGCTGAGCAGGGAGCCTGATGCTGGACTCAATCCCAGGACCTGGGACCAGGACCCGAGCCGAAGCAAAGGCTCAACCCACTGAGACACTCAGGCACCCCTGAAAATAATTTTTTGTTACAGAAGAGATGGGCTTTAAAAATGATATATAAACTTCAGTTGTCAAATGTGTAAGGTTGACCTTAGATGTTGTTATTGCAAGTCTAAGAAAAAGAATCAGGGTCTAAATTGGGATGGCAATGAAGGGAATAGAAAGGAAGTAGATACTGCATGAATAAAACTGATACTTTTCTACAGTTACAGGGGCAAAGAAGAGGGAGATGTCAAGTAAGAAATGTATTTCCAGCTTGGTAATAACTGGCAATTCTTGGGGGCTTGGTTTGTAAGTATAGGTACCCCGTGCCTAGAACTGCCTCAGAACATAGAGGTGCTTCAGTACATATTTTTTGTCTGAATGATGAATGATCTTGTACAGGATACATCCTATTCGCCTCATGCACTCTCCATCCATCTTTTTACTATAGCTGTTACCTTGGCAACCAACTGCTTGCAGGTGTCACCTGACAGTATCTGCTCCCAACTACAGCTCCTATCTTTGCCTTTCCCCAGGGACTCCTTTGCTGCAGCCTTGTGGGGGCATCTACCATTCCTGACACTTGTGTAAATCTTGAAGAGTGAGGGAATTAAGACTCAAGGGGCACCTTTTGGCCATTGGGGGTAAGAGTGAGTGGATAAATATACTTGTCTCTTTATATAAATATTTTTAAAATTTTTAAAAAATCATTTATTTGAGAGAGTGAGAGAGAAAGGAGGAGCAGGGGGAGGGGCAGAGGGAGAGGGGAAGCAGACTCCCGGAGGAGCAGGGAGCCTGACATCTGTGACAGCAATGAGAAGACAAGATGATGACAACGACAATGTGGGGCTCAATCAGGGGACCCCAGGATCATGACCTGAGGCGAAGGCAGATACTTAACTGACTGAGCCACCCAGGGGTCCCTCCTATGTTTCTTTAATCACAGTCTATATGGTTCTACAGAAGGTTCCAGTTGGGCAATGTTCCAGTTGTCCAGACAGCAACCAACTCAGTATCACATCCTTGGGCCTGCCTTCCTAGCTTCCCTCTTCCCATTCCCCACCAGGCTTGTCTCTTGGGATTGTTTTCCACAATAAACTGCCCACATGTCACTCTTGTCTCAGGCTCACCTTTCTGGGGGTGCTCAGGCCAAGACTGATTCCTGTGTAAAATGTGGCATGGAGGAGTTAGCACTGGTAAAAGACCCAGAGACCTAGCTGTTCACTAACCTCCCTTGAAGAGATGGATACTTTTATTACCATTTTGAGATGCACGTGTACTGACAAGAAAAGATCTCCAAGCCATTTGTTAACGGAAAAAACAAAATAAAAACCAAGGTCAAGAAAAATGCTTGTAGCAAGGGTTTCATGTTCCTGAAAAAGAGCAAGTGTGTACATATATGCTAATAAATGTATACAAAATATTGGACTACCACGGTTTGCTCTATAGCTTTATATGGCTGAATCGTTTACAAGGTGAATGTATCTGTGTAATTATAAAAAAAAAAAAAAAGAAAAACCCAATATTGTCCATCTCCAAGGTCGTTGAATCAAGCCCCTGGAAGTGCAGAGCCAAAGGTAAAGCCCTCCAGCAGCACAAGGTAAGACAGCCGAGCTGTGATCAGGTTTGCCCGCTAGGGGGCAACGGAGCGAAAACAAAGGCTAGGCAGGCGAGAAACCTGAGACCCGAAGGGAGGGCGGCTGGGTCTTTGTGGTCGCCAGGGAGCGGAAGTGTAGGGCAACCTAAACCTACAAATACCCGCTCTTCCACAGGCAGGACATTGTAGAAGTAATAAATTCCGTCCCTCTGCCGCACCCCAGACGGATCGAGGATTTTCAGACTCCAGGGGACACCCCCCACCACTTTCCCGGAGAGAAGCTTGGCTCTCTGAGCAGTCTTCAGGCTCGTTCGTACCACTTGGGCACTCAACAACTCTCCCCTCTGTTCCCCACCCTCCCTCTGAAACCCGCAGAGGGGAAATTGAGTCACTGGGAGGCGAGGCCCGAGTCGCCGGGGGAATGTGCACCGACGCCAGCCCTCAGGGCCTTCCAGATGCTTGGAGGAGGGGAGGGTTCTCCAGGAAAATATACAAAGTGGGGTGAGAGGGGGAGGTGGCTGGCTGGGCAGGAGCTGAGCCAGACACATGGAGAAACGCTGCCCAGGATCAAAGGAAATATGACATTTGAAAAGAATGTGCGCGTCTGCTTGTGCAGCGGAGGGGGGCGTGTGGGTGGCGTGTAGAGAAGCAGAGGCTGGATTGGGGTCTCTACCCGTGCCCGTCTAGCCTCCGCTTCCCTCCTCCCTCTGCAGACCCCCCCCCCCTCCCGCCTTAGGTGGAGGATTGTCGCGGGTCTCAGGGTGTTCCTCGCTCTCCCTCCCCGTGGGTCTCTCCTTCCTTTATTTCCGAGATGAAGCTGGAAGGGAAATGTAACCTGAGGAGACCAACCAAAGGGGGGAAAAAAAAGGAAGGAAAAATCAAACCAAGCCGCCTCCCCGCTCGGCCTCGGAACATTCTTCTCTCCCAGCCGGCCTGGCCTCTTATCCCCGCCCCTCCAGCGTCGCGGTCCTGGGCTCGGAGCCGGAGCCTCTCCGCACGTCACTGGGGTCCCCGGGGGCTGGGGGGGTCCCCAGGGCGGGCCAGCGGGAGGACGCGAGGACGGGAGGGAAGGGAGGGGAGCCGCCTCTGCCGCTGCGGAGCTCCGGCCCGCGGAGCCAGCCCTCCCCTCTTCCCTTCTGCCCAGCAGAGCCTGTTTCTCATTAGAGTAACGGGCGCGGTCCCCGCCCGGCTCCCGAGTGTTTGTAAACGTCTGACCCGAGGGCCCTAACTTAACCCTTTAGGTGCGGGGCTGGGGCGCCTCATGGGGCGCAGCCCTGAGCTAGAAGGATACAGGTTAAAGGTCTCTGCGGCCTGTTAAAGAGGTTTAGAGTACACCTTCGGTGTTGGTCGGGGGTGGGGGATGGTACCTCCCACACCCCGGTCCGCCTTTCGAGTCAAGAATCTCCATTCTAATTCCCTCTTACCCCAACAGGCCCCACCATGCCTGCCCTTCCTGGAACTCCAGCCCGAGTCTTCCTTCCTCCCCCCGCCCAGGTGACAGGTGTCCAACCCTGGGGCCCACAAGGTCGTCGGGCTTCGGGTTCCTAGAAAACCTGGCTAGGATTTGTCAGGCTAGTCGGAGCGGGATGCTATCGGATCTGAGAGTCATTCCAGACTACAGTTCTGGGAGGGGGGAGCCGACTTCCCGTGGAGGCTAATTAATGGCCCCTCTGGGTGGCTGGGACTCGGGCAGCGGTAAAGCCCGGCCTGGATCACCGCCCAATCAGGGGCTATGGACCTCTGAACAGTCCCCCCAAACGCCTAAATGTTCTTCATCTTTGAGGGTTTGGGAGAGACGGTGCCTGAGAGGGCTGACTCGGCAGGGCTTCCAGAAGGCCCAGGCAGGGCGGCTTCAAGAGAACGATGACCTTTTCCTTTTCAGAGCAGCCTGTAGCTACTCTGAACCCCAGAGCCTCCTGGGCCTCAAGGCTTGGAGGGAAAGGGGAGGAGAGGTGTCCTTTCTTGAGAGTTGCTGACCTCACAACTCTTCAGAACTTAGGAAAGGATCTCCCTGGGCTCTCCACACTATAGGCCCAGGATGTAACCGCCCTAAGGCGCTCGGACCCGGAGCCCTCAGCTTAGACTAAGTTGGGGGTGTGTGTGTGGTGGTAGTGCTCCCTGCGGGGTATGATTGTCATGAGTGAGGGCCAATAAGCTTTAGTAAGGTCGCACCACGCTTGAAGGACAGTTTTCCAATTCAGTTTTGTTCTTTTTCTTTCTTTCTTTTTTTTTTTTTTTTTTTTTGAGGGGGAGGGACTGGATAGAGGACAGAGGGAGGGAGGGTGGGGGAGGACGAGGGGCGCGTGGTTTTCTCATCTCATCCCTGGAGGAGGGGCTGGAGCATCCCGGGCAGCCAATCAGGGACAGGCTGGGGGGGGCGCTTTGAAGAAGTTTGGGGGAAAAAAGTTTGGAAAAGTTTCTATAATAACGAGGGGGCGTCCGGAGGGAGGAGGCAGCTGCGGAGGAGGGGGCGTCTCAAAGAAGGGGAGGGAGGGAGCCACGGGTGAGGATACGGCAGCCTCCTGAGCTCCCCCCTCCCACCCAGATCGGGACCTGGGGGCTCTGGCCGGCTCCATGGGGGCCGCAAGCTGCGAGGATGAGGAGCTGGAATTTAAGCTGGTGTTCGGGGAGGAAAAGGAGACCCCCCCGCTGGGCGCGGGGGGGTCGGGGGAAGGTTAGTGCGGGGCTGGGAAGGGGTCTCGGGGTCAGTGAGGGAAAGGGCCGGGAGATCCCGAGTCTGGGAATTTTAGGGCGGGGAGCCTGGGGTGGAGGATGAGGGGCTTAGAGGTGGCGGGGAGTCGCGGGGCACGCGGGTCTGCGGAGGTGAGGCTGGGGGCCCGGCACCACTTTCTCCTTTTTAGGTCGTGACTGGGGTGGGGGTGGGGGTGCCGTTGGCTGCGCGCCGCCTCTCGGCTGGGCCGTCTGTCACTGGGATGGGGGGCGGGCGGGAAGAGCGGCCCCGAGAGCCCCGGGCGCCGCCAGGGAAGGGGAACGGGGTAGGGGTGGGTCTCTGGAGCGTGCGGCTGCCTGACCCGGCCTTGGGCCCGCGGACCCGACGCCGGGGGCTGGGGGAGCTCTCGGGCCCCGCCAGGGCGCCCCTCCCCCTCCCCCGCCGGCTGCAATGAGAGACAGATGGCGGGGACTGAGCCGGGGGCGGCGGCCGCCGCTCTCACGGAATCGGCGCTGCCCGCGCCCCCCTCCCCGGAGCCCGGCCCGGGGCCCGCACGCAGCATCCCCTTCGCTGCACCCCCGCCCACAGATGGAGGGAGTGGAGGAGGAGCCACCTCCCCTTGTCGCCACAGCCCCGGCGCCCCTCCACCCCTTGGCCACCGTTGCGATGGCAACTGGGGCTCCTGCCAGCACCGTTTGGGGGTTTGGGAACCGCTGCTAATTGGGTTCATGTGTGAGTCGCCCCCAGCCCAGCCCAGCGCCTCCCTAAACACGCCTCCAGGCCCAGCTCCAGCCCCTTTCCAGTCGCCTCCCTCACCTTAAGACCCGCCCCGTCTGGTACCCCAGGTCCCAGGGCCAGGGGCTCAAGAGTGTCAGGTTCTCCGAGTGAGAAAAGGCCTGGGACCTCTGGATCTATGTACTCCACCTTCTGAGGTCCAACTTTGCTTTTGTCTTTGTGGCTCTTAAGGGCATCTCAGGGATCCCCCCCTTATGCTGAGGAGGGGGTGGCATACAGGATTTGGAGGGCTGGCCGCTCAAGGAACCCAGACATCTCACCTGCTTCTCTTTGTCCCCATCTCCTGTGGCATCCCTCTCTCTGTCCCCCTCCCTTCCCATTTTGACAGAACTGGACTCAGAGGACGCCCCGCCATGCTGCCGTCTGGCCCTGGGGGAGCCCCCTCCCTATGGCGCTGCCCCTATTGGCATTCCCAGGCCTCCACCCCCTCGGCCTGGCATGCATTCACCACCACCCCGCCCAGCCCCCTCACCTGGCACTTGGGAGAGCCAGCCTGCCCGGTCAGTGAGGCTGGGGGCCCCGGGAGGGGCTTCCGGGGGGGCTGGAGGAGGCCGTGTTCTTGAATGCCCCAGCATCCGCATCACTTCCATCTCTCCCACCCCTGACCCGCCGGCCACGCTGGAGGACAACCCCGATGCCTGGGGGGATGGCTCCCCCAGGGATTACCCACCACCGGAAGGCTTTGGGGGCTACCGAGAGACGGGGGGCCAGGGCGGGGGCCCTTTCTTCAGCCCCAGCCCTGGCAGCAGCAGCCTGTCCTCGTGGAGCTTCTTCTCCGACGCTTCAGACGAGGCAGCCCTGTACGCAGCCTGCGATGAGGTGGAGTCTGAGCTGAATGAGGCAGCCTCGCGCTTTGGCCTGGGCTCCCCCCTGCCCTCGCCCCGGGCCTCCCCCAGGCCATGGACCCCCGACGATCCCTGGAACCTGTATGGTCCGAGCCCTGGAGGCCGGGGGCCAGAGGATAGCTGGCTACTCCTCAGCGCTCCTGGGCCCACCCCAGCCTCCCCACGGCCGGCCTCTCCATGTGGCAAGCGGCGCTATTCCAGCTCGGGAACCCCATCTTCGGCCTCCCCAGCTCTGTCCCGCCGTGGCAGCCTGGGGGAGGAGGGCCCCGAGCCACCTCCACCACCACCATTGCCTCTGGCCCGGGACCCTGGCTCCCCTGGCCCTTTTGACTACGTGGGAGCCCCGCCAGCGGAGAGCATCCCACAGAAGACCCGGCGGACTTCCAGCGAGCAGGCAGTGGCCCTGCCTCGGTCTGAGGAGCCTGCCCCATGCAATGGGAAGCTGCAGTCAGGGGCTGAGGAGACTGCGGTGCCCCCTGGGGGGCCTCGAAAGGAGGTGGCCGGCATGGACTATCTGGCAGTGCCTTCCCCGCTGGCTTGGTCCAAGGCCCGGATTGGGGGACACAGCCCCATCTTCAGGTGAGGATTGCGGCTAGCCCCACCTGTGTCTCCGGCCATCCCATGGAGGGAGCAGAAGGTCAAGGAATGGGTTAGAAGGACGGTCCTGGTTCTGTGCCCTTGGCATTTCAAAAGAGAATCTTCGACCTTACTCAGTTTTTGGGAGAATTAAACCAAGCCAAACCAAACCCAAACCCCACCCCCTCCAAACATAATTTGCAAAAGGACAATCCCTCCCTGTGGACCAATAAGGAAAAACCTCCCTACCTCCCAGGAAGACCACTTAGGTAAAGAGAGAGTGCCTGGCCTCTAGCACATCCCAGCCCCCAGCTCTGCACTGGGTGTGAGCCTGGCTGGATTTAAGCCCTGTGCTGGGTAGTAGGAAGTCTCTCTTCTCTCAATTTCTAGGGCCATGACTTACTGATTAAAAGCGTAGCTGCTAATTTGAATAAAACAGCTTGCAAGTCAAAGAATTCCTATTAAAACAAGCGGTGCTTAGAGTTCTTCCACCCCTTTCACTCTCAAAGAACCCTGCCCACTTCAATCATCCTGAATCTTGGGATGTCACATTGAGCTGGCTCCATCCAGAAAAGTTTCCTGGGGAAATAAATCTTAACGTCTGTTGCCTTGGGCTTCTGTAGAGCAGGGTTGTATGGGGCTGTGGCGGGCACTGTAGGGTGACTTAACGGCATCCGTGGCCTCTATCTTCTGGGTACTAGTGGCACCCTGTCCCCTAGTTGGTTCTACTCAAAGTGTCTACAGACATTGCCAGCCACCACCTGGAGGATATCTTCCCGCTCAATACAGGAAAATTGCCCATCTGTAACCCCTGGCTTTTTGGAACTGACCTTCCAGCCCCAGCTAGTGGAAAAGGTGCTTGAAACAGTCCTGGCTTCTGTCAGTCACTGTCTTGCTTGGCCTGCTGGATTCTACTCCCTGGAGCCTCAATTTCTTTATTTGAAAAACAAAGGGTGAACCTCTGAGGACTTTTCTGGTCCGAAGTGGTCTTTCTTTCTTTCTTTTTTTAAAGATTTATTTATTTATTTATTTATTTGACAGATAGAGATCACAAGTAGGCAGAGAGGCAGGCAGACAGAGAGAGGGAGAAGCAGGCTTCCTGCTGAGCAGAGAGCCCCATGCGGGGCTCCATCCCAGGACCCTGGGATCATGACCTGAGCCGAAGGCAGAGGCTTTAACCCACCTAGCCACCCAGGTGCCCCTTGAAGTGGTATTTCTTTACTTAACTCTTCCTGTCCAGGTCTGGGGATTAGGATTAGGTCTAGGTTGACCTCTGTATCCTGGTGAATGAACCCTCGCCACCCCAAACCCTGTGCCCAGAGCTGGAAAGAAAGGAGTCTCAGGCCTGGTACCATCTTTCACACCCTCGTCTCAAGGGGTTCTGAGAGGGTTGTCTCCTATCTCCCCCTGCTTCTGGGCTTTCGGACTGTTTTATTTCTGCTGTGATTTCCTTTCTCCCTCACCCAACACCCCCTCCTCCCTCACATCGAAGGGAGCTGGGCCTACTGCTTCCCTGACGGGTCTGAGGCTATAGATGGTCAGTGCTCTTCTCTCCTCTCCAGGACCTCTGCCCTACCCCCGCTGGACTGGCCGCTGCCCAGCCAGTATGAGCAGCTGGAACTGAGGATCGAGGTTCAGCCCAGAGCCCACCACCGGGCCCACTATGAGACTGAGGGCAGCCGAGGAGCTGTCAAAGCTGCCCCTGGTGGTCACCCTGTAGTCAAGGTAAGGGGCAGAGGGCAGGCCTGATAGACTTTCTCTTCTCCAGTCCCAGATCCCTGCAGATGGGCTCCAGCTGTGCCGACCCATGGCACTGCCCTTTCCCACACTCCCTCAGCAGTGACCCTGCAGGCAGCCTGGGGGAAGGGCAGGAGTTAGAGGAGGAAGGGTGCACTTCAAGGACCCGGATATACTTTCTACTTCTCTGTCCCTCCACCCCCGCTCCACTCTTCCCATGGGATACCAGTCTCATGTCTACTCTGGAAAATGGTGGCATGCCAGATGTGGGGGATGGGGTGAGGCTGAGGCCAAAGTTCACTGGGAGTTAGGTTGTCTCTTGAGTTGGGCCAGTCTCTCTTGGAAGATTTTCCCCTTTGCCCAACCCAGTTTGGGCCTTATTCCAAGAATAGCACTGTGAACTCCAGGCCACGTTTTCTCCACAGCTGATGCCCAATTCCCCCTGGGAGTCCCTTCCAGGATATCCTTTATCTTTCACCATCCTCATCCCCTGGTCGACTGAAAACCCAGGGATGGATGAAGGATGAGACTTGGGGATTTCAACTGGGTGGCCGCTCTCTCCTGCCAGCTCCTGGGCTACAGTGAAAAGCCACTGACCCTACAGATGTTCATTGGCACTGCAGATGAACGGAACCTGCGGCCTCATGCCTTCTATCAGGTGCACCGTATCACGGGCAAGATGGTGGCCACAGCTAGCTATGAAGCTGTCGTCAGTGGTACCAAAGTGTTGGAGATGACCCTGCTTCCTGAGAACAACATGGCAGCCAAGTAGGTCCCCGTTTCACTTCCCCTCAGTCTTCAGGCTTTAGGACTGACCTTTTCCATGAGGTCTTCCTCTTCCCAGAAGAGCTAGACATCACCCCTAGGAGCAGGTTTCAGGCTTCTCATGAACTAGAAGAGGACTTTGGGGGTTAGGGAGCACCTTGGAGAGACCACCTTTGATTAGAAAATCAACCCCTTCCCAGGCTCCCAGAGGAAATCATTCAGGGCTTTGGATGAAGGGTGGGGGTTTCCTTCTTGTGGGGGCATCACTGTTCACCTGGGCTGGTGGTGGGGGGGCTTGCCTTCCATTCTCTGCCTTCAGCATTGACTGTGCTGGAATCCTGAAGCTCCGGAATTCAGACATCGAACTACGGAAGGGGGAGACGGACATCGGGCGCAAGAACACGCGAGTGCGGCTCGTATTCCGCGTGCACGTGCCCCAGGGCAGTGGGAAGGTCGTCTCAGTGCAGACAGCATCAGTGCCCATTGAGTGCTGTGAGCAAAGAGGCCCTGTGCCAGCTCTTTGTCTCTTGCCGCTCCCTCTCTGTATGTCTGTCTGGCTTCCCATCTCTTCTGCATCGTGTCCTGTGTCCTGTCTGTCCCAGGTAGCCCTGAAAAGGACTTATCACTTATTTCTTTTATGGAGGGGGTGGGGGCAGTGTTCTCAGACTGTCTGGGCTGGACTAGAGTATCCCTGGGTCGCTCTGTGTCCTTGTCTGGGTAACTTTCTGGCCTTTGGTGACCTTGTTCATCTCTCTCTCTGCCCAGGCTCCTTACCTGGTCTGTATGACCCCAGGGATACTGTTGGTTTACTGTGTGTCTGCTGCTGAGGAGGACTCCTCCAGAGTCCTGTGGCAGTGATTCCAAGGAGGGTGGGGGCAAGGAGGCCATCCTCTTGTGTGCAGCCCTGCCAGCTTCTCTCCTGCCCTGCTCTGCAGCCCAGCGCTCAGCCCAGGAGCTGCCCCAGGTAGAGGCCTACAGCCCCAGTGCCTGCTCCGTGAGAGGAGGAGAGGAACTAGTGCTCACTGGCTCCAACTTCCTGCCAGACTCCAAGGTGGTGTTCATCGAGAGGGGCCCTGGTGAGCACCCATGGGGGCGGGGGCAGGCAGGAAGAGTTTGGAACCGGCAGGTGAATGATCTCGGGCGCTTTCACTAAACTAGCAAGTTGAGCCTCCGTTTCCCTCTCTGTAAAAGGGAACAGTTACCTTGCCCTTCCTATTGTCCTGTCTGCTTCCCGAGGGGAGATCGGTGTGACAGCAATCTCAAATGCTCAAAGGAGGTGGGGGTGGTCCCTGGCCGGCTCAGTCAGTAAAGCATGAGACTCTTGGTGTCGGGGTTATGAGTTCTAGCCCCATATTGGGAGTGGAGATTACTTAAAATCTAAAAAAATAAAATAAAATGCTCAAGATGATGAACAAATGTAGGAAATCCACATTCATTTTATTAAAGAGGAGTCAGCTTTGACATACTTTACTCCCATGTGGATAGGCTATAGAGGAGAAGGGGAGAGGGGATTTAGACCGTCACAGCTCCTGGAACACCCTGAGTTATGGGCTTGGTAGCACAACTGGGATTGCAAAGCTTGTGAGGGGCCTCAGGTCAGCTGCGGGGCTGGAGAAGGGGAGACCGAGGGGTCCAGATAAAACCACCACCTCCCCTGACCCTGCCTATCGAGAGCCCCAGCTCCTATACTCAAATATAGCACCCTGAGACCATGTCAAAGCAGGTGCAGAGGTTCTGAGTCTTGAGATTGGAGTTTCATTGACTTCCTGCAAGCGAGGACCTTTCCTACCCTTGAACTTCCTCCCAGCACTATGACAGGAGGGGATGTTTGGAGCTGGATGGGAGGGTTCATGCCTCTGTCATGAACTGTGTCTGATTCCTGGGCTGGCCCTGCCATTTCTCTTGGTTTCAGTTTGCTGCCTCTTCCACACAATTGAATAAACACTCAGTGGGCTCTTCTGTGAGCCAGGCCCCATGGGGGACTTCTGAGTCTGACCTCAGCTCTAGCAGGAGGGGAAATGGCAGGGGGCAGGGGGCAGGGCCCCTGGAGTTGGGCTGGAGCTCTCTGTTCCTCCTGCACAGATGGAAAGCTGCAGTGGGAGGAGGAGGCCACAGTGAACCGGCTGCAGAGCAACGAGGTACCAGTGTCACTCGGGCACGTGCCCTGGGTGGGTGGTGGGAGAAGTCAGGAAATTCACAGCTCTTGTCTCTTGCCCATGGGAATGGAGTCCAGAAGCTACCTTTTCTTTTCTGGAGGAGGCGGCCTGCCTACCATGGAAGCAGGTTCATCTCTAGAGAATGAACTTTGCTGTTAAGCAAATGAACAAACCAGGAGGTGGAGCTTGGGTCCCTGAGAGGGATGGGCTGAGTCTAGATCCCTGAGGGCTGACTGCCTCATCCTGTGCTCTTCTCCAGGTGACGCTGACCCTGACTGTCCCTGAGTACAGCAACAAGCGGGTGTCCCGGCCAGTCCAGGTCTACTTTTATGTCTCCAATGGACGGAGGAAGCGCAGTCCTACCCAGACTTTCAAGTTTCTGCCTGGTACGCTTGAGGACAGCCCATGGTGGGGGTGTGGGAATACGGGGAGTGGGGGTGGGGCAGAGGGCTGCAGTGCCCCCATGGTTAGGGGCCAAGGGGTGGCTGAAGCCTGGGGATGGAGAGGAGGTTGGAGGCTGTGCGGTGGGGAGACAGCCCGCCCTCTCACCAGTGTGTCCTCCTGCTGTCCCTTCTACCCAGTGATCTTCAAGGAGGAGCCCTTACCGGACTCATCTCTCCGTGGCTTCCCTTCAGCACCTGGTCCCCCCTTTGGCACTGACATGGACTTCTCACCACCCAGGCCCCCTTACCCCTCCTATCCCCACGAAGACCCTGCTTATGAAACTCCTTACCTATCAGAAGGCTTCAGCTATGGCACACCCCCTCTATATCCCCAGACGGGGCCCCCGCCATCCTACAGACCTGGCCTGCGGATGTTCCCTGAGACTGGGGGTGCCACAGGTTGTGGCCGCCCCCCTCCAGTCTCCTTCCTTCCCCGGCCCTTCCCCGACCCCTATGGAGGACGGGGCTCCCCATTTCCCTTGGGGCTGCCATTCCCTCCTCCAGCCCCCTTTCGGCCTCCACTGCCTTCATCCCCACCACTTGAAGGCCCCTTCCCTCCCCAGAGTGGCATTCCCCCCACACCAACGGAGGGATACAATGAGGTAGGGCCGAGCTATGGCCCTGGGGAGGGGGCTCCGGAGCAGGAGAAATCCAGGGGTGGCTACGGCAGCGGCTTCCGAGACAGTGTCCCTATCCAGGGTATCACGCTGGAGGAAGGTGGGTGTGCGCCTGGGGGCTGTGAGTGTGAGTGTGTGTAAGAGGTTGCTCTGCATGTTTGCTGAGGGCTGGAGTTTGGCTTCTATGATTGGGCATCCTTGGTCCCTTGGGGCCAGTCAGAGGATCTCAGGAGGCACATGCTTGGTGCATGCAGCCACCTGAATCCAGTTCCACTTAGTTCCAAAGGGTGCACAGAGTACCGGCCCCAGCCCTTCTGCCTTGGCTCTCTGCCCCAGATCAGTCTCAGGGCTAGAAGCACTTTAAAAGTCATGCAGCCTAGCTCCCTCCATCTGCGGACTCAGGCACTGTATTTCAGAGAGGGGTAGGGGCTCTCAGAGGTCCCCCCGGAGCATATTGCCTCAGCTTTCCACTCCACATGGTGACTGTGGTCAGGGTTGGTGGTGACAAGCCTTGGTATTTTGCATCTCCTTCCTCCCACTGGCTACCCCCACCCGCAGCACTGCTGACTGCACTTGCCCTGACATTGCAGGCCAAGCCAGCAGGACAGGGCTGGGATGGGGGCCTGGGAGCCCACATGGATGGAACTGAGCGAGATTGGATTGGGACGAGGTATCCAGACACACTGGGGAAAGTGGAAGAGAAGCCAGTGGAGGAGGAGCCTAGAAGCATCGTAGACTGAGGCCTGCCTGGAATGGATTGGGGGTCTCTGGAGAAGGAGGGGACTAGTCCCTAGCCCAGTCTTTCAACTGCCCCTCCTTTACAGTGAGTGAAATCATTGGCCGAGACCTGAGTGGCTTCCCTGCACCTCCCGGAGAAGAGCCTCCTGCCTGAAGCGTCGCCTGGCAAACCCCAGCCCTGCCCAGCCTCGCCCACTTTCCCTTCATCCTGGGTTGGTGGTTTCAGAAGCTTGGGCCGACCTGGCTCCTCTTTCTCCAGCTTGATATGCCTCCTCTCCTCTACCCCTCGCTGAGGTGTGGCCCTTGGGCCTGGTGCTGCCTTGGAGGGCTAAAATGGGAGTGGGGCCCGAGACCAGGAGTGAGGACAGACCGGAGTGAAGGCTGTGTCTCGAGTGAAGGCTGTGTCTCGTTGTGTACAAGCCACGGTGCTGGGAGGCTGGGGACAGATTGATGGATAATAAACTGCTCACTGACTAGTGCTTCAGGCTCCAGAAGTCTTTGGAGAAAGAGAGATGGGGCAGCTTACTTTAGCCCTGGTCCAAGGAAGACCTCCAAGGAGGCTTACAGGTTGTATCCCAAAGAGTGTCTCAGTGGAGGGTTGCTGGGGAAGGTTTGGAGGGACTCCAGAGGCTCTCCAGCTGGGGTGAGGTTGGGGGCCAGGGCTGGAGGAGGCCTCTCCTCCATGGGAATTCAGATTCTTTGGGAGCTTTGGGATGGGGCCCAGGGATTTGTGTGTTTTCAAGTTCCTTTCTCTTGCCGCTGCTCAGATCATTCTGATTCATAGTCAAGGTCACAAAACAGCAGTCTAGTCCCTTTCCCCTATTTATAAAGGAGGAATCTTGACTCAGAGAGGGAAAGGGGCTTGTCGAAGGTTACACAGCTAATCAACTAGCAAGTTGAAAACACTCCTGGGCTCCTGCTCCCAGCCCCTCTTCAGATACCCTCACCCGTGGGGCTCAAGCCCCACCGAAGGCTTATCTCCCTAGAGTAGGGTTAGGGGTGAGGGAGGGCTGGCATGGATCCATCTACACTGGATTCTCCCACTGCTGGGGATCTTGAAGACGTTCTGGAAAGATCTGTGATTCAGAGGTGGATTAGGAAGCCAAATAGCTCCCTAATGTCTCTGGCCACCACTCCATTGTATGACCTTCTGGCCTACCTTGAGGGTAAACCCACATGTCACCACTGACAGGCCAGGCTTGGAAACCTGGTTTACCCTAGTTCACAGGCTCTAGGACCAACCAGTGGGCTGGGGAGGCTCAAAACTTGTCTGCCCTGCTCACTTGGAGCCTGGTACACAGTAGGCACTGAGTACTACCAGGCTGAGTTGGGGAGGACTGGCTGCCGGGGGCCATACTCAAAAGATATTCAGGGAATTAGTACTTGAGGAATCTGCTGCACCTAAGGCTGCTGGGGCCTCTCTATGCCCAGGAGGTCAAATACCTATTTTTTCAGGGGCAGGTGTGGCAGAAGCTGGATTGGAGGATTGGAAAACCAGGGTGATACCTTCTCCCCAACCCCTTCCATCTGGGTTGCTGCACTGATATGAATTTCCTTTGTCTTCATGAATACAAATTTCTGTGAACCAAACTGACATCAAATGATCAGCTCACTGGGCTTTGGGAGCTTTTATTTATTTATTTATTTTTTAATTTTTTTTTAAGGTTTTATTCATTTATTTGACAGACAGAGATCACAAGTAGGCAGAGAGGCAGGTGGAGAGAGAGAAGGGGAACCAGGCTCCCCGCAGAGCAGAGAGCCCGATGCAGGGCTCCATCCCAGGACCCCGGGATCATGACCCAAGCCGAAGGTAGAGGCTTTAACCCACTGAGCCCCCCAGGCGCCCCCCAGTAAATATTTCTTGTACAGATAGTGTGTCAGGTCTTGAGGGCGGAGGTGGGCTGCGAATAATTTTAATAGGGGGTATAAAAGGAGCAGAGATCGGGAACACGTCATCCAGCTGTGGGTTTAAGGTGCTAATTTCAGGATGATGGAATTAAGGGATGGGCAGGTTAGGCGGAGCTAGCAGAATGGGCCCAATCCTGGAGGAGGGAGGACTAATAGGTTGAAGGCTTGGCATTCCTGGAGGAGCAGAGAGGTTCTGTCTGGTAGGGGTGCGGTGCAGGCTCAGTTCTGGAAATGGGGGGACTCTGAAGGACTGGAGAAGTGAGCAGGGGCTGGATTCTGAGGGGCCTTGTCGCCATGCCAGGGAATTTAGAGTTAATCCAGGGATGGTGGGAGAATTCCCTCTAGAGGGCAGGCCTTAAGATGGGATCCAATAGATAGGCCACGAGTCTTCCTAAGAGGGGTGGCTGACATCCGCCTCCCTGTGACTTGCTATGCCAGGCCTGTTCTGCCTTCTGGGCCCACACTTTATAGGCTTAACCCCTTTTCCTATTGGAATCCTGATGTGGGTCAGTCTCTCAAGATCATTGTTCTTCCCAGGATCCCTACAGGCATCTAGGTCCCTGAGGCTGGATTTGAGAAAGAGAGAGAGAGAGAGAGAGAGAGAGAGAGAGGAGGAGGAGGCCAGATCTTCAGCTGTTGCCGGAAAAGACTTTCTTGGCCATGATTTCTCAAAGTGTGGTCTGAGATTTCTTGCATTTGAATCACTGGGGAGAGTTTTTTGGTTTTGTTTTGTTTTTTAAAGATTTTATTTTATTTTTAAAGATTTTATTTTTATTTATTTGAGAGAGAGAGAGAGCATTCGTGAGAGAGCACAACAGGGGGAGCAGCAGAGGGAGAGGAAGAAGCAGACTCCCCACTGAGCAGGGAGTCCAACGCAGGGCTCTGATCCTAGGACCCTGAGATTACGACCCAAGCCCAAGGCCGATACTTAACTACTGTGCCACCCAGGAGCCCCTAAAGACTTTATTTTTAAGTAATCTCTACACCTAAGGTGGGGCTCAAACCCACAACCCTGAGATCAAGAGTTGCAAGCTATGACTGAGCCAACCAGATGCCTCTGTTTTAGTTTTTAATGTAAATTGTTAGGCAACCCTTGACCTACTCAATTATAGTCTCTGGGGGCAGGACACAGGTATCTGCATTTTTAAAAAACATTTTATTTATATATTTATTTATTTGAGAGAGAGAGATAGAGAAGCAGAGGGATAGGTACACACAGATTCTACGCTGAGCATAGAGCCTGACTCTGGGCTGACTCCATGATGCGGAGACCATGGCCTGAGCTGAAATCAAGTCAGATGCTTAAGGGATTGAGCCACTCTGGTGCACTGGTACCTGCATTTTAAAGAGTGCCCTAGGGGCACTTGGGTGTCTCAGTGGGTTAAGCCTCTGCTGTCGGCTCAGGTCATGATCTCAGGGTCCTGGGATCAGCCCTGCATCTCTCTGCTCTGCAGGGAGCCTGCTTCTTCCTCTCTCTCTGCCTGCCTCTCTGCCTAACTGTGATCTCTCTCTCTCTCTCTGTCAAATAAATAAATAAAATCTTCAACAACAACAACAAAAAAAAGAGTGCTCTAGGTAATCATTCAACACAAGAATGCTTGAGGGCTAGAGTCATTTGTGTTCTCCTTCCCACTCCAGACTCTAATAAAATGGCTCCCTGCCCCCTTCTCATAGCTCTTGCCTGGGCTGTCCTGGGTGAGACTCATCCAGAAAGGTGTTCTTAGGAGAGGGGAAGGGCACACACATTCTTGACATTGCAACCCATCTTTCCCCTCACCTGGCTCTGTCTTGCTGCTTGGATAATCTCGGTTGTCTTGAAGAAGGTTGCAGAAAAAATGGCACTTCCTGGAAATTCCAGATGTGGGAAGGGCGAAGAGGTATGGCTGCTTTTTTGGAAGCTAGTTTTAGTGGCCACAGTGTCTCATTGTTCACTTGGCCAACTCCCCACAAAGCCCCCCAGGGCCTCTACTGTGTGCCAAGCCCCGTGCTAGGCAAAAGGGCCATGGGCATCACACTGGGGCCTTGCCGTTGATAAACCAGATAAACCAGTCACTAGTAGGGGAGACATTCCTCCCTGGAGACAAGGGTGAGGTGATTTTATGTGAGCTGCCCAAGAGGCAGAAATGGTCTGTTACTATGGAAACACTGGGAGCTAAGCTTGAGAAGGAGGGTTAAAGAACATTTTACAAAGGCAGGTGATTTTGAGCTTAGTCTTCAAGGAGAAAGGGGGATTTTCTGGACAAACAAAAGAGATATGAGAGGGGGTCATGCCTGAGGGTTAAAACATGAGGTCAAGATAAAACACGGGGTCCCACACCCTGGGAAGGAATCAGACTTGAGCTGCTTTAATCAGTCATGCAAAGGACCAGAGATTTGGTTAGAGGGTCTACAGGTGTGGACGTGCACATGCGTGATTTAAGATTTAGAAACTGTAAGGAGAAATAGTGGTAGGGAGATCAGAAACAGTTTTGCAGTAGTTTAGGCAAGAGAAGTTTGGGCTTTACCTACTGATCAGCTTCGCTAAATAGGTTCAAATAAGGTGGGAGGTCGGGGAATAAAAAAGGTCCTGGGCTTGGACACCAACTCAACCATCAACTTTTTGTGTGATTTCTAGCATGTTCCAGACCTAACTGGGCACTAGCTGCCTCATCTGTAAATGTTTATCACCATCCTACTATGCAGCAGCCTCTGGGAGAGCTACTGGGGGGACAGAACTCTAAGTGAGACAAACATGGTCCCTTCTCTCATGGAACTCAAGAGTTTATAGTAGGCAGTTACAGAACAATGTGTAATGGTGGGGAAGTACTGGGGGCTTCTGGATCTTTCAGAAAGCTCACTGAAACTTCTCTTCCCACTATTTGTGTATCTCTTCTAGTAACAGTAGATGACTATGTTTTGAAAGAATCTATTGAACCCATCCCTTTGAGGGGTGGGGGAGGGGTGTGGACAAGACATTCCCTGAAAGAAATGGATATTCACAATGTCAGTTATCCTGGATGAAGAGAGTCCAGGGTCAGGACATGTGGATTTATCATCAGACCTTGTGTAGCATTGGAAGGAGCATTGTTCTGTTTTTCTCTCTTAGGCCTGAACCCTGAGGGGTCTAGTTAGACCTGAGTGCGTCCAAGCGTCCTCTACCACAGTGGGTCAGGATCCTGGCAGGGCAGTAAGTCAGGGGGCCCAGGTTGGGCAAGATGATAGTTCCATGGGTAGGTAACACGACATTTTATATTCCTCTGAGGAATTCTTTTTAGCTCTTTTTTTTTTTTTTAAGATTTTATTCATTTATTTGACAGAGAGAGACACAGAGAGAGAGGAAACACAAGCAGGGGGATTGGGAGATGGAGAAGCAGGCTTCTTGATGAGGAGGGAGCCCCATGTAGGGCTCTATCCCAGGACCCTGGGATCATGACCTGAGCCAAAGGCAGACACTTAACGACTGAGCCACCCAGGTGTCCCAGCTCTTCTTTTTCAACTTTCTCCCTTTCTTTCTTCCTTTCTCTCTCTTTCTTTCTTTCTTTCTTTCTTTCTTTCTTTCTTTCTTTCTTTCTTTCTTTCTTTCTTTCTCTTTTATTCTTTCTCTTTCTTTCTAATATGTATGTATGTATGTATGTATATATGTAAGTAAATCTCTATACCCAACATGGGGCTCGAACTTTTAACCCCGAGATCAAGAGTCACATCCTCTTCCTACTGAGCCTGCCGGGTGCTCTTCCTTTTTAGCCCTTTTCAAATGTCTTAGTTTCCTTGGGCTGCCATAACAAAGCACCACGAACTAGGTGGCTTAAAACAATAGACATTTTTCTCTCATAATTCAGGAAGCCAGAAGTCTGAAATCAAGTTATTGGCAGAGTTGGTTCCTTCTGGAGGCTCTGAGGGAGGATCTGTTCTAGTCTCTTCTCCAACTTCTCCTGGTTGTTGGCAATCTCTGGTGTTCCTTGGCTTGCAGAAACATCATTCCAATCTCTGCCTCTATTATTACATGTAATTCTTCCTTGTGTCTCCTCTGTGTCTCTATGTCCAAATTTCTCTTATAAAGACACCAGTCACTGAATTTAGAGCCCACCCTCATCCAGTATGACTATATCTTAACTTGAATACATCTGCAAAGACCCTATTTCCAAAAAAGGTCACATTCAAAAGTACCAGAGGTTGGGACTGGAACATATCTCTTTTGGTGACCCAATTCAATCTACCACACTGAATTTCACATAAAGTTTTGTCCATCTTTCTGATCTCAGTTGTGTTATGATGGCAAGTTAAGCAAGGGACCCAAGCAGTGCATGGGAGAGCAGTGGCTTTTGATGCTGGCTGGGTGGATGCAGCCATGAGGCATAAAATTCCCAAATGAAAGGTGATTTTGAAGTAGCTACTTGAAGTAGTGACGGATAGGAATTTTAAGGCCAACTTTCTCAATCCTCAGGAGAGTCTCCTTTTCCTGCTGTTTTTGGACAATCTCCATTTTACTTGGGATGCTGGGAGATTGTAGATTTATTTACAACTGACATCTCCAAACTGGAAAGGTAACAAGATGAACAAGGAGTAAACAGTTAAATGAGAATGGGCATTCTCAATGAGCAGTTAGCATATTAAAAGCTCTGAAGATTCCATCAGTAAATAAATCCTTTTAGCTACATAATCCAATGTTTTCTAAATGCAGTTTGTCAGGAAGTTCTTTTATTTAGGACAACACACGATTAGTTATCTGTTCTGAGATACCATATTATTCCAAAACTTAGTGGTCTAAAACAACAATAAAAAGTTATCTTTTACCGTTTCCAAGGGTCAGAGATTTGGCTGAGCAATTTGGCTTGGAGTCTTTCCTGAGGCTGCAGTCATCTCAAAGCTTTGCTGGAATCAGAGAATGCATTTTTGAGATTGTTCAGTTAGGCTGGAAAGTTGATGGTGGCTATTGGTAGAAGGTCTCAGTTCTTCATTTCGTGGGCCTCTCCACTGGGCTGCTTGAGAGTTCTCATGACATGGCAGCTGGCTTTCCCTAGCATTAGCCATCCGAGAAGCCAAGGTGGAAACTTTACAAGCTACCTTTGGTCATCTCCATTATACTTTGTTAGTTACAGAGCGTAGCCCTGATTTACTCAGGGAACAGCAGGAAGTGAGGGTCATATGAACCATCTGGGAGGCTGGTATCACAAACATGAATCTTCACACATTCATTCATTCAGCAAATATTTACTGGTGTCGGCTATATGCCAAGCACTGCTCTAGACACCAATGACACAACTTCAAACACAACAGAGACATCCCTATCCTTCTGGGGCTCACATTCTAGTGACATTACTCACTCAACATCTGCTTGAGACAATTTGGGATATACTGCTTCACAAGGACATAGAAGGCAGAGAAGTGTGAATACAGAAAGTTTAATGCCAATACAGGGGAAACTCATAATACTGTGGAAACTGGGGCTCCTGACCTAGGCTTGACATTTTGGAAGAGGCAAAATGATAGGGAAAGGAAACACCCGCGATTGTCGGGAGGAATGATTAGAAAACAAGGAATGGTTGACTATAAAGGGACAGCACACAGGGATTTTTAGTGCCATGGAACTGTTCTGTATGATAGGTTGGTGAGTACATGACTATGCCATTATCAAAATCCATAGACCTCTACGGAGACTAAACTTCATTGTGTCCAAACAAAAAATATCGTCAGTCCCAGGATGTTACATATGAATGTAACTGTATTACAAATATATATGAAAAAGGTAGTGGGGGTGGGGGAAAAGCTAAAATAAATAAATTTGGAAAACAATCTTTTGACTGGATACAGTAAGGCTATAGACAAAAGGAACCATACATTTTTTTTTAAAAAGGAATCATATATAGACATTAGAGTTGGTAAATTTGTTACAGGTTAACAATTCTGAAATGATTTAACATATGTATTAGTTTTGAATAAATAAGTAGATAAACAATAGCTAATGGGACATAAGTTTCTTACAGTCAGAGAAAGAGGTGGTGGCTGGGGAGAAAGGCTAGAATAAGCCTTGTGGGACTGGATTTGAGTTGGATATATCAGTAAGAGCTCATGGTTGTTTTCTTTTTTTTTTTTTTTAAAGATTTTGTTTATTTTATTTATTTGACAGAGAGAGATCACAAGTAGGCAGAGAGGCAGGCAGAGAGAGAGGAAGGGAAGCAGGCTCCCTGCTGAGCAGAGAGCCCGATGCGGGGCTCCATCCCAGGACCCTGAGATCATGACCTGAGCCGAAGGCAGAGGCTTAACCCACTGAGCCACCCAGGCGCCCCTCATGCTTGTTTTATATACATATACACATAGTATTAGAGACTATATGTGATAGATTTATATAGATAGATGTCACTCTATATAGATCCATAAACCACAGATATCTGTATAATATATACATACTTATGATATATATTATATATCTGTATAATAGTTTATATAACATATAAAACCTTGTTAATATATAAAATGTAATATATTTATAATTATATTATAAATAATTATATATTATATATCTGTATTATATATAGACATACAAATAATATAGAGATAAATGGTGTGTATATGTGAGCAAATATACATACATATATTTGCTAGTTTTGCCTGCTAAGAAGTCCCAAAAGAAGGGGCACCACGTTAATAAGGAGCACACCTAACATCCAGATGTTGGTTTCTGAATACCATTCTTCAATAAAAAGAACAAGGGTTCCTTGGGAAAATGACTAATTCTAGGGCTGGACTATCTAATGCAAGATAAACCTGGAGCAACTTGAATTTCTAGAAAATTAGGGCTAAAAATCAAGCTGTGGGGTGGATAGCAAAAGGATGCAGGAACCAACTCAAAGATATCCTAATAGCCAAGGCTGAAACAATTTGAGCAATGTAATAAATAACAATGATATTAGATTATAACACAAATTATAAAATAAATCTATGTAAGTCTGTACAGACACAAATAAATGGCTGAATAAATAACTCACTGGTGGAGAAGGGACAAGTTTCCTTTAAAGAATTCCATTTAATAAATGTAGAAGGAATAGGTGAAATAGAAAATCACCATTAGAGGCGGCTGGGTGGCTCAGTCGGTTAGGGGTCTGCCTTCGGCTCAGCTCATGATCCCAGGTTCCTGGGTTTGAGCCCCACATTGGGGTCCCCAGCTCATCCAGGAGGCCTGCTTCTCCCTCTCCCTCTGCTCCTCCCCCCTTCTGTGCTCTCTCTCTTTGTCATATAAATAAATCTTTAAAAAAAATCATCATTAGATCATCACATTAATAATTCTACAGGCAAGATCCATCGATGGATGCTAACTAAAATCAGTAGGTATAACTTTAAGGAAGAACAAGATATTTGCAGGCCGCAACATATCTTTTCCAAAATACACTAATTACTGTGATGGTTTTAAAATACAATCCCAGAGGGGCGCCTGGGTGGCTCAGTGGGTTGGGCCTCTGCCTTCTGCTAGGGTCGTGATCCCGGGGTTCTGAGATGGAGCCCCGCATCGGGCATTCTGCTCAGATGGAGCCTGCTTCCCTCTCTCTCTCTCTCTCTGCCTACTTGTGATCTCTGTCTGTCAATAAATAAAAATCTTAAAAAAAATACAATCCCAGATTCTTTAATATGCCTTGCTTTAAGAGGCAGGGCTTACTTAATTCCTCTTCGTTTGAACATGGTATGGACTTAGCAACTTGTTCTAACACATTGAGTATGGAAAGGGAAAAAGAGCAACTTTACAGCACAGAAACCAAGCAAACACCACCTTAACCGAGCAATCAAGGTTAACATCATCAGCAATAATTCAGGTTGATATCAGACACCCCTGATGTGATGCATTGAGAAGCACACATCACCTCTGTGAAATTCTTTCCCAAATCCCATAACCTCAGTCTAACCTAAATTGGGCAACATCCTACAAAAGATCTACCCACAAATCCTGAAAGAGGTTGAGGTTTCAATTTTCTCATTTCGAGGAAAATCACACGCAAATTTATATACCGATGCCGGAAGGGAGGAAAGCTGAAGTTCTTGTAGAGGGAGGGGCCGCGCCGTCCAAAGCTTTGTGATTCTGTAACCTTGGAAGATGCAGCCCGCGTATGTGATACTCTTGGACCCTGTCTCCATCCCCTTTCCCTTCACCTAGGCAGTTGCTGTTTGTGTCCTTGTCCAGGCTGGAGAACTGAAGCAGAGAGACCTCCTTTCTTCCCGGGGCGGGGGACCCGGCTCAGCTTCAAGTCCTGCCCGGATGTGCGGTGGGTAAGCGGCCCCCTCCCCTTCCAGACTGCCCCGGGGTGAACAATGTCCGGATTAACACCCAGGAGTGCTGGGAAGGTGACTGACACCAGGGGGCAGCAGTAACCAAGGGGAAGGTGGGGTGGGCAGGCGAGAGGAGGAGAAAGGTCCGAAAAACAACGCCCCTGTGCCTACGTGAACTTCACATCGCATTCTCTGGCGCGTTTTCTCCGACCGCCCTTCACAGGCCGGCTCCCACTTCTCAGAATCACCGGTCGTTTGGCGCTTGGCAATCATAAATTGCCTCATTAACTGTACTTCTAGGGAGCTTCCCCTGTTTCCCCTGCCAGACTGTGAGGTCCTAAAGAGCAGAGCCAGTGTTTACATTTATAATTCTTTGTGCCTCCTTCTACAGTGAATAATAAAAGCTGCCATTTTGTGTGCATATTAGGGAGTGCTTTCTGTGTTTTAACTCCAAATTTGCTGTAATCCCAAATTAACGCTCGGAGATACTCACTGAGGATAGCAACGACAAAAGTAGGTAACAGGGGTGCTCACTCTGTTCCCAGGACCTCATCAAACCCCTTACGTAGCTCATCCCATTTAATCCTCTCCCAACAATCCTGGCACGTTCCTATAATTATCCCTGTTTTGTGGATGAGGAAACGGAGGCGCAGAAGACTTAAGAAATGTCTAGAGTCACAGCTCCCCAGGGACAGTGCTGGGATTGGAAGGCTAGCTCCCAACTCTAGGTCCAGTGATCTTTCCCACCATCCTAACTGATTCCTTATACATGGTTGAAATCAGATTCAAAGTAAACATCCAAAGGGGTGCCTGGGTGGCTGTCAGGGTCCTGGGATCTAGCCCTGCGTTGGGCTCCCCATTCAAGGGGGAGTTTGCTTGTCCCTTTCTGCTCCCCCCGCCCCGTACTCTCTCTCCCCATCTCTCAAATAAAATCTTAAAAAAAAAAAACAAAAAACAAAAACACAAACATCAAGGGTTCCCTTTGAATGAGGTAACCAGACAGCCCAGAGATTGAACTTCAGACTTTTTTTTTAAAGACTTTATTTATTTGACACAGTGTGGCAAAGCGCACAAGCAGGGGAGCGGCAGAGGGAAAGGGAGAAGCAGACTCCACCGAGCAGGGAGACCAACGTAGGGCTGGATCCCAGGACCCTGAGTTTTGACCTGAGGACCTGTGCCGGTGGCAGACACCTAACTGACTGAGCCACCCAGTCGCCCCTGAACTTCAGACTTTTAATCAAAGTTTTTAGGATTCATGCACTTGTCTGGCTATCATTCACTTCTTAAGGAAAAAAATACAGAAGTCGGGCTGGTTCAAACAGTGCCTGAAATCTCTTCCAACTCTAACACTCCAGGAATTTATGTCGCAAATGGCAGTGGACAGAGGAACCTGCAGAAAGAGACTGCCCACTCAGGGTCCCTCAATAAATAAACAATAGGATGTCCTCATCGCCTCTGAGGGTGTGGGGTGGGGAAGGGGTACACAGGCTTGGTGTATGTAGAGATGAAGGGAAGATCTTGTTTTGAGCCCCCACTAAGCCCTTTTCCCTCCATTCTTTTAAGTCCTTTAAGGACGTTGCTCAGCCTCAGAGAGAGGTCTTTTTCATTCTTTGTCCCCCTGGTGGCAAAGGGCAGAAGAAGAAAGTGGGCTGGGGCGCCTGGGTGGCTCGGTAGGTTGGGCCTCTACCTTCGGTCAGGTTGTGGTCTCAGGGTCCTGGATCAGGGTCCTGGGATAGAGCCCCGCATTGGGCTCTCTGCTCCGCAGGGAGCCTGCTTCCCCCTCTCTCTCTGCCTGCCTCTTGGCTTACTTGTGATCTCTCTCTCTGTCAAGTAAGTGAATAGAATCTTTAAAAAAAAAAAAAAAAAGAAAGAAAGTGGGCCAACACCTTGGCCTGCCTTGGTACCTGGCCAGCTGCCACACCCTGGCTGTGCAGACAAAGCCATAGTCCTTAAATTCAACCAAATGTTGGAATGCTTTATGACCCCTAACAGGAATGATGCTGCAGAGCATTAAAGCTTTCTCCAAGGCAGAGAAGATTACATTTCAGTTCCATTTTGGATTGTTTTTGGATTATTTTCTCCATCCTGAAAATCCCAACGCTTCCTAATTTACCACCTCATTGGCCACTGACTGTCACTGTGCCTGGTTTTGGAGCTTCCCAGGTTCAGGTGGCCTGGCTCCACTCTGTTTCCTGCCTCCATCAAGACTCCCTGTGGTTTCTTCGAGGTTGTAGTTGGTCAGAGTGACCTTCTCTAGCTCTCCCAAGATGTAACACACTGTCACCAAAATTCTTGTTGACTTAACTGTTCATTAGTGATCCGGAATTCCATTCTAGTGTGCAGTTTACACTACTAATCCATCATTTCTTTCTATTTACTTATTTATTTATTTGAGAGAGAGAGAGAGAGAGCACAAGCAGGGGGAGTGGCAGAGGGAAAGAGAGAAGCCAACTCCCCGCTGAGCAGGGAACCCAATGTGGGGCTTGATCCCAGCACCGTGGGATCATGACCTGAGCTGAAGGTGGACACTTAACGACTGAGCCACCCAGGCACCCTCTTCACAAAGGAATTATTAAGTAGGAAGTATCAGACAACGGTATGCACTGGGGATGCTATGATCAGTAAGATTTGGTTCCTGTCCTCCAAGGATTCACATTGAAGAGATCACTAATGGTGACTTGAAGAGTTTGGTTATTGTGGTGTTTTAATAATTTCTGCCTCTTTTCTTTTGCTGTGTAACAAACCAGCCCAATTTAGTAGCTTTTAACTATAATGATTTACTTTCCCTCACCATTCTGTTGTTTACTCTGGTGGTTCTTCTGCTGGTCTCACCTGGGCACACACAGGTGGCTGCATTCAGGGGACAGTTTAGCTAGTGGGTCCTAGATGGCCTCACTCTCACGTCTCCCTGGATGGGACAGCTAGAATAGCTGGGATTAATTTGCTTCTCTCTGGCCCTAGGGCCTCTCTCCCTGTGGGGTCTCATCCTCCTTTAGGTGATCCTGGGCTACTTAGCAATTTAAAAGGGCAAAAGACAAAGTCACAAGGCCTCTTGAGGTTTTGGCTCAGTGTTGCCTGTGTCACTCCCACTGCATCCTTTCGGTCAACAACAGACACAGGCCAGGCCAGAATTAGTGGGGAGCAGAGAAGCAGACTCCACTGCTATTGGGTAGAACAGCAAGGTCCCATTGCCAAGGGTGCGCCTATAGGGATGGGAGGAATTTGTGGCCATGGTTGGCAGTCTACCACAGCTGGTGATGTAAAAACAAAATGAGACTTTACATAAAGATCGGATTTACTATTTTTTCTAGAAAAATGAGGAGATTTGGCAACAAGCTGCTGGAGCTGAGCAACGACTTGTCCATTTTACACTGCACATTCCATCTCCAATCTTTGCAGTCCCCACCACTCCCTATTGCTTTTCCGAGGCTCAACTCACCCAGCAGGTCTTCCACCAACAAGCTTCCCTTTTGGGGAGACAAACAGGAGAGACAAATAGGCTACTGGGACTCATGAGGTCCAGGCCAACAGGAGGGGTATTCTTGACAATGGCTTTTTTTTTTTTTTTTAATTAAAGACAGAGGTTAGCAAGATATTTTGCATTTATTTTTAATTTTTGGTACAAAACTTAGAAAACTCAAACTAAATTACAAATTGTATTTTATTTTTTAAAGATTTTACTTATTTACTTGAGAGGGAGAGAAAGAGTGAGAGAGAGAGCATGAGAGGGGAGAGGGTCAGAGGGAGAAGCAGATTCCCTGCTGAGCATGGAGCCCCATGAGTCGATACCATGACTCCAGGATCATGACCTGAGCTGAAGGCAGTTGCTTAACCAACTGAGTCACCCAGGCACCCCTAAATCACAAATTTTATTTTATTTTTAAGATTTTTATTTATTTATTTGACAGAGAGAGAGATCACAAATAGGCATAGAGGCAGGTGGGGGGTGGGGGAGCAGCCTCCCCGCCGAGCAGAAAGCCCAATGTGGGGCTCAATCCCAGGACCCTGAGATCATGACCCGAGCCAAAGGCAGAGGCTCAACCCACTGAGACACCTAGGTGCCCCTAAATCACACATTTTAAAAAGCTGATAAATACCACAAACACTCCCAGATCCGGAAAAATAGCATGGTATTAAAAAATTATTAACTGGGCTCCTGGGTGGCTCAGTCAGTTGAACGTCTGCTTTTGACTCAGGTCATGATCCTGGGGTCTTGGGATCAAGCAATACATTGGGTTCCCTGTTCAACCAGGAGTCTGCTTTTCCTTCTCCCTCTGCCTCTCCACCCTGCTCATGTTCTCTCTCTTTCTCAAATAAATGGATAAAATTAAAAAAAAAAAACAACTGCCTGATGTGAGTTTGTGTGACTTCAATCTTTGTGTGGCCATCCCAGGTGAGGCAAAAGGCATATTTCTGAAAGCCATTTCAGCACAGGGCTGGCGAGCAATAACTTAACTTTGTGTGGAAGTTACCACAAGTCACATAAGTCTATCTCACTAAACTTAACAATTAATGTATCGCATCTCACCTTCCCTTTTGCCAGATCCCAAAACTGTCCTTGGGGAAGTGTGGCAGAAGGAAGTCTGAAGGGAAAGACACAGTAGTCTTATACAATGGGGTTAAAATATCTTTTGCACATCTCACAAAAACATAAGACTGTGTGAACACATGACAGGGGCCTGTGCTCGGGCGGGGGGGGCGCCCTTCAGCCTCAGCTTCTTAGCACACAGTACTGGTGGGTGCGCTGGGGCAATCAGCAATTGGGTGGTTCCTCCCCAGCCCTCCTTCTCTTGCACTGGGCTTTATAAAATTCACTTGTATAGGTCTTGGGCCTAGTTCCATACTAGGACATATTAGGTGCCTACTTTTTTTTTTTTTTAAAGATTTTATGTATTTATTTGACAGAGATGACGAGTAGGCAGAGAGGCAGGCAGAGAGAGAGAGGAGGGAAGCAGGCTCCCTGCTGAGCAGAGACCCCGATGCGGGGCTCGATTCCAGGACCCTGAGATCATGACCTGAGCCGAAGGCAGAGGCTTAACCCACTGAGCCACCCAGGCACCCCAGGTGACTACTTAAAAAAAAAATTTTTTTTTAAAGATTTTATTTTCTTATTTGACACAGAGGAAGAGAGCACAAGTAGGCAGAGCAACAGGCAGAGGGAGAGGGAGAAGCAGGCTACCCTCCGATCAGGGAGTCCCATGTGGGGCTTGATCTTAGGACCCCAGGACCATGACCAGAGCTGAAGGCAGCTGCCCAACCAACTGGGCCACCCAGGGGCCCCTACCCCCTACCTTTTTTGAATGATAGTATCCCATCGCATGAATGGACATCCACATTTTGCCATGGCAAACAATGCTGCAAAGAATACCCTTGCTTCTATTTTTTTAAGCGTGTGTGAGAATATATTTGTAAAATACATTCTTAGAGTGTGATCGCTGGGCTCTGCTAACTGCTGTCCTTGGAGGTTGTGAGGACCTGCCAGCAGGGTCTGAGTGTGGCCAACGCTTTAATAGCAAACATTGCTGATTTTTGCCACTCTGTAGGTGAAAAATCTTGCCATAGTTTTGATCTGGATTTCTCTTATCAAGAATGAAAGGGAGCATCTTTTCATATGTTTAAGAACCATTTATATCTCCTCCTTTGTGGACTGTTTATATCCTTTGTCCATTTTTCTATTGAGTTAGTCTGTTTCTTATTGATTTGTAGGAGCTGTTGAAATATCAAGGAAATCAGCTCTTGGTCTGGATATAATTGGCAAATCAGTTTTCTTGGCTTTCATTTGTCTGTTGACTCTGCTTATGGGGTTTATTTTCCCGTGGGAAAAAAAATACATTTATGTAACTGAATGTATTTTTTTAAAGGATTATTTATTTGACAGAGAGAGAGACAGACAGAGAAAGAGTACAAGCAGGGGAAGCAGAAGAGGGAGAGGGAGAAGCAGATTCCCTGCTGAGCAGGGAGCCCCATGCAGGGCTCAATCCCAGCACCCTGAGATCATGACTTGAGCAGAAGGTAGACGCTTAACCGACTCAGCCACCCAGGAGCCCATGTATTTTCTTTCTTTCTTTTTTTTTTTTTAAGATTTTATTTTCAGGTAATCTCTACATCCAGCTTGGGACTCAAACTCACAACCTAGAGTTCAAGAGTCACTTGCCCTGCGGACTGAGCCAGCCAGGCGCCCCTACGTAACCGAATGTATTAAACACGTTTTTGATGACTTCTGATCTGGTGTCATTCTTAGAAAAGCATGCTTCTCCCAAATATAATAATAAAAACATTCTCCCATGGTTACAGTATTTTTATGATTTTTTTTTTAAAGATTTTATTTATTTATTTGACAGATAGAGATCACAAGTAGGCAGAGAGGCAGGCAGAGACAGAGGTGGAAGCAGGCTCTCCACTGAGCAGAGAGCATGATGTGGGGCTTGATCCCAGGGTCCTGGGATCAAGACCTGAGCCGAAAGCAGAGGCTTTAACCCACTGAACCACCCAGGCGCCCTGATTTCTTTTTCAATATTTAAATAGGTGATTTTTCAGGAACTTGTTTTGGTGGACGAGGTGAGGTGTGGATATTTTATTTTAGCTCAGAAGGCTACCCCATTGTCCCAAGATCTTTATGGAAAATTCATCTTATCTTCACGGACCGAAAGGCTATCCTTGTCACACACTAAATTTCAGTGCGCAGTTGCTCTTCTTTTCTACATTGTTGGTCTATTCCACTCAACAGTTTGTCTATTCATGCACTCGGTTGCTAATGGTGGCTTTACGTGTTGTGTTTTGATTTCAGACTTTTAGCTTCCTGAACTGCGAGAGAATACGTTTTCATTGTTTTAAGCCACCCCCCTGGTTTGTGGCAGCTTGCAATGCTCATAGAGAGACAGAGCTGGGATTTGAAGGCGAGTCTGAGTGTGAGCCTGAGCCCCCTGTTTTGAGCGGGAGTGCGGGGACATTCATCCTATTGCTGAGAGGGTGTGTGAGGGGAAAAGCAGGAGAAATTAATGCGTCCCCAATTTCCTTGGGCCTCATCATTCTACGGTGTTACAGACAAAGGGGTATGCTGGCCATTCTGTGTCCCTTCTATTTCTCCTCTTTGCTCTCCAACGTCCTGCCCAGTGTCCAGCAGGCTGACCTCAATGGCCTTGCCGCCACCCTACTTCTTTGCCCTTTGGCTTCCATCCGAGTTTGGCCAATGCCAGTCACTGGCAGCAAGTTGGAAGTCTGCTCCCTCCACGCTGGGTCACAGCTTGTCAGTGGCTGTTCGTCTTTACCTAAGGCCACAGCTCCTGTCTTGTGGCCCTCTACAGCTCCAGCTCTGGTCCATTAGTTGGTGCCAGTAACCACTTCTTCCCCTTTCCCTTTCAGGCCTATGGTGGTAACAGCTTCCCCCACACTAGCCCTAGAACCTTTTACTGGTTTTCCCTCACCCTGCCCATATCCCCATAAAGATCCATTCTGTAAACTTCCTTTAGCCATTCCTTTTGACGGGACCATGTGTTTCATGACCAATATGGGGAGCCATCGCTCTCTCCTTGAGTAAATCCCATTTCTTTGGCTCTTGCCTCTGCGTGGTTATTTGGAACAACCTTACGTCCTGACCATTCTTTGTGCCTCTGGGAAGCCACTTCTGTTCCAGTGGGAGAGGGCAAGCTGCTCAGGATTCTGGCAAAGTCAGGGAGAAGCCTGTCTCTGCTCTGGGTTACTCCCACATCAAGGTCCCAAGCAGGCTGCCTGGATCCCAAGGCTCCCCACCCCCACCTCCAGCAACTGGAAAAGGCCTATCTGTCAGGCTCCCGGGGAGGCCCCTCCTTTAATCTCTATCTTTTTCTGGAGGCTTCTCATTCCTTTTCAAACAGGCTCCTGGCAGGGTGAGCTTTCCTGTTGCCAGACATGCCCAGACAGATCAAATTCTCCTTAACTTGAGCTGGGAGCCTTCCATGCAAGGTTGGGAAGGTAGACTTGGGCCAGGGCAAGGAAAGCCTCTTAACACAATCGAGCAAGTCTTAACCTATGTTGGAGGCAAGGAATCACTAAAGATTCATGCTGGGGGAGGCTTGGATCAAAAATTGTTAAGAGCTTTGTACATTATCATCTCAGTGCCCATTCCTGCTCTCCCTCTAGCTGAACTCTCCTCTTCACCAGCGAGGCCCCATCTGGCACTTCATCAGCACAACTTACTTTCTTTCCTCTAGAATACTTACCATCCCCTGACATCACAGCTGTTTTCTTCTTCTTTCTTCTCCTGGTCCATGAGTGCCAGGAGTTAATTTAGTCAATGCTATACTCCCAGGACCTGGCTTAGAGTAAACAATAAAGATGTACTGAATTTGTTGAAGGAGTGAATGGATTTGGCCCAGTGAATGAATTTAGATGAGGAAGGCCAGAGAGGTCAAGGACTCAGCTACCTGCTTAATCGTGCACAACTCATCACTGGTGAAGTCAGGACTGGAGCCAGGCTATTTAATTAAATTGACTATATCCAGGAGGAGAAGCAGAAGGAGGGGATGGGTTAGCAGGAAGGGTGAGGAAAGCCCCATCCAGGAGCCAGGCTGCTGACAGTGGGAAAGAGGGGATCTCTGGGAAGCTCTGGTGACATATGGGCCAGAGGTGAGGTGGGGACAAGAGACAAGATCTAGGGAGGGAAAATTAAAATGTATCAGGTATCTATTCTGTGCCAGAAAATGTGTTAGGTGTGGTCCCTGTACGGTCAGATCTACAGCCTGTGCTGTAGGGATTATTATCCCCATTTTTATGAGCTGAAGAAATTCAATCACAAGAATTTACATAAATTACCCTCTTTGATCCATTTATCAAGTACCTGACTCTTAAACCTGACCTCTTTCCATCCTCCACATGGCCCCTTGAACCTGAAGATGCCACTGTGCGTGGGGTCCACAGTCAGCTGGAAAAGGTCAACAAGAGTTTTGTATTTATTCAGGGATTAGTGAGGACCAGGGGTAGGTGGCTCTCACCTTGCTTCCGAGGAGAAGAGGCAGGAGCCTCTTCTGATCAACGGAGAGCAGACAGAGGTAGGAAGAGAGCAGAGAGGACCTGACGTTCACCCTGGGGGTCTGCTTCCAGGTGCTCTAGAAGGGCAGGACAGGGACATCAGATGGGGCCTGAGCAGAAGGCTGTGGAGCCAGAGGCGGCTCATCACCTCCTCCTTTTCTGGATTCCAGTCTAGGGAGAAGCAGCAGGAGTCGGGGTGGTCTGGGACAGGATGGGCTGTGTCCAGTCCAGACTAAGAGTGGTATGAGCCCCGTCCTCTCCCCAGCTGGGCCCTTTCCTTGCAGTGGGGTGCTCTCCGCCCCTCATCTTCATGCACACAGTTATGTCATGGCCCAGGCAGTCCAGATGTTCCAGGGCCGGCCTAAAATTAAAGTCCACTGCCCTTCCCCATAGGTACACTTGTGCCTGTTGGAATACTGGTCTCATTTGGGGTTTGTAAAATAAAAGTCACCGAAGCCCAGGACCCAGACTGTGCCCTTCCACAGAGCTAGGTTGTTCAGGCTGCAGGGCTGCATAAGGTGTTCTTTGTGCCAGTGATGCCTCTGGCGCGGGGTGCTGGAGGCTGGCCTCCCCCAGCCCAGAGCTGCTCCCTGACCGCTGATGCCAAATGGTTGGCTGTGGGTCAAGGGTTGAGGGAACCCTCAAAGGCGGCGTTCCAGGCCAGACCCTCACTCCAATCCTGGAGCCTCCCCTCCCGGCATTACTGAAATTCGCTAAAAGGGGCTTTCATAAACAACGCGAGTCTGAAAACTCGGGCGGCTCTCCCGCCCCTCCAGCCCTGGGGGCTTCAGGAGGGTCTGGGCTGTCGGCCAGCCGCGGCTGGCTGTCCCCAGACTTGGGGGTGGGGTGGGGTGGGGAGGCGGTGCCGTTTCTCTCAGCTTCCTGCTAGGTTTCCAGCCCGGAGTTTCCTCAGGCCCCGGCCTCCCCCGCTCCCCACCCTGCTCTCCCTTAACCCTTTCCTTGGGTAGGGTGGTGCAGGGGGAGGAGTGGCACCGGTCCGCTACTCCTGCGAGGGCTGGGAGGGGCGCGGTGGGAGGAGCTGGGAGAAAGTCCCAGAAACCAAGCCCCCTCTCCCGCACCGAACGCCCCTCCTTCCCCTTCCTCTTCCTTCCACCCAGGAAAGGGGAACGTGGAAGGAAATTAACTTTGACCCCTGATTCTGGCTCGCGGCCTAAATCTTGGGTGGAAGGCGGAGGTTTCGAGGACCCTCCCGTCCCTTCCCCCCACCTCGTCGCCCCCTCCCCCGGCCTTCCGCGCCCCTTCTAGCCACCCGGGGGGCGGAGAGAGGGTTCATCTTGCGGGGGCTGGCGCAGTGGTGAAGGGGAAAGGCTGGGGGCGGAGGGAAGGGCGGCGGGAGCCCCAGCGGTCCCACCCCCAGCTGCAGCCCCTGGCAGGAAGAGATTGTCGCGGGAGACGCCGCCAAAAGGGACGCAGCTCGGGCGGACCGGCACCCGGGCGGTGGCGGTAGGGTAAGCTAGCCGGGAGGACCGCGGCCCCGGCGGGGGGGCGCGCCCCTCGCAGGAGGGGGCGTGGCCTGGACTCCTCGGGCACTCGGCTGGGGTGCCTCCCGCGCTGGGAGCCCGGTGACACTGTCGGCGCCCTCCTTCCAGCGACGGGCGGGGCAGCCATGCTCCTGTCAGGGGGCGACCCTCCGGCGCAGGAATGGTTCATGGTGCAGACCAAATCAAAGCCCCGAGTTCAGCGGCAGCGGCTGCAAGTGCAGCGCATCTTCAGGGTCAAGCTGAACGCCTTCCAGAGCCGCCCAGACACCCCCTACTTCTGGCTGCAGCTCGAGGGGCCCAAGGAGAACATGAGCAAAGCCAAGGTAAACAGCTCGTTCCTACCCCCACCCGCCCCTTCCAGCCAGACTCCTCTCACGCTCCCCTGCCCAGGGGAGGCAGGGGTCCCCAGAGGTCCCTCGACCTGGATTAGGCACTATCGCGGGCAGGTAGTGGGCCAGTCTCCTGTCTTTCCAGGTCTGCAGCCTTGGTTCCTTCCTCTGGTTCCCTTTTTCTTTTCGGCCTCACCCCTCTCCTGCATGTCACTTCTGTCTCTCAAGTGCGCTGAGAGAGCCTCCATGGTGTGTGTTCCCCCATGAGCCTTACATGGCCAGGACCCCAGCATCCATAGCCTGCTCCCTCATCTGGGGAACAACTTAAGGTCCAGCATTTCTTTCTTTCTTTCTTTCTTTTTTTTTTTTTTTAAAGATTTTATTTATTTATTTGACAGATCACAAGTAGGCAGAGAGGCAGGCAGAGGAGGCGGGGGGGGGGGGGGGGGGGGAAAAGCAGGCACCCCCCTGAGCAGAGAGCCTGATGCGGGGATCGATCCCAGGACTGTGTCATCATGACCTGAGCCGAAGGCATAGGCTTTAACCCACTGAGCCACCCAGGCGCCCAGGTCTAGCATTTCTATGGCCTCTGCAGTACCTCTTTGTTCTCTACCAAGAAGCTGGAAGGCGCAGGTCCTTCTGTTTCCTTTTAAGTCTCCTTAAATCCTGGGCTGCCCCCTTGGAGCCCCTCAGAGTGCTGGACAGGAGGGGCCCTTAGAGACCCTTCTAGAGCAATGCTGGCATTTTACAGATGTGGTATTGGGGATTGGAGAGGGTAAGGGGCTTGCATGACCTCACAGTGTCAAGTGGGGATGGGGGGAGGGTGGCAAGTGCTGGAATCAGAACCCAGGGCTCTGGGTTCCCTGCCCCACACTCTTGATGCCCTAGGCAGCCTCTTGCAGGGGCTGGTGTGTGTGTGTGTGTGTGTGTGTGTGTGCATGCAGATGCTCTGGAAGACAGCAGTCCTTGGGGATGGGTGGGAATCTTGGAGGAGGGCTATGGGCTTTCAGATGAAAGGGGTTGCTGTGTGGGGCTGGGTGCTGGACAGGGTAGGTCACAGTGAACCTCTCTTGCATTCTCTCTGGCTTCTCTCTCAAGCTTCTCCACTTGGGCCTCTCAGGTTCCCTCTAACTCCCAGTCATGGCCAAGGTCTCCCTCTTCCTCTAGATTCCTTTATCTTTTCCTGGTAGGAATGCTGCAGCTTCCCTGGGTCCCAGGTCACCCACTTCCTTTGCACCTCTCACCCCCCATCCCCTCAACACACACCCCTTCTCCAGCTGGGTCCATGCCAATATCCTAATTGGTCAAGGCCATGGGTGGGGGAGCCCAGAATACACTGGCCAGTGGCAGGCAGGCAGGCTGGAAAGTTCCTCCCTCAGCCCCTCCACTGAGCTGCTTGGTCAGCAGTTTTTCCAGTTCTGACAGAGGTGCAGGGGGATGGGAGGGGTGCCTGCCCAGAGAATGGATGGGCTGGAGCCCCTGAGATTCAGACTTTTCCGTAGCTAGAATGGGGTGGGCTAACAAGAGGAGCCTTTAGGGTTGTTTTGGGTTCTTAATCTTTTTATTATTTTATTTTATTTTTTGTTTTAAAGATTGTATTTATTTATTTGACAGAGAGAGAGAGAGTACAAGCAGGGGGAATGGCAGGGAGAGGGAGAAGCAGGCTCCCGCAGAGCAGGAAGCCCCACTCGGGGCTAGGGGCTCTCGGGGCGCGATCCCAGGACTCAGGGGAAAATGACCTGAGCCAAAAGCAGATGCTTAACCAACTGAGCTACTCAGGCACCCCAATTCTTAATCTTTTTATTAATTTGAAATAGAACAACTCACCCTTTTGATTTGTATTTTCAGAGGTGCCTAGCGCTCCTGCCCCTTGCTTTAAATCCTGGATCAGCTTCTCTAGACCTGTCTGCTCCTGCTCCTACTACTGTCTCAGGGTTCCGTGGGCCACTCCCTCCCTCACACCCCAGGCCCTGCTAATGTAACCAGTGGCTTTCTTGATTCCCCTACCTGTTACCTCCTTCCCCTTTGTCTTCCCTCAGGGAAAGGCCCTGTTTAAGATGGAAATAGAACATGAGGGTCTTCTAGGTTAGTCCCTCTCTTATTGCACAAAATGAGCAGAGAGAAGAGACGGTTGGAGGTTTGGAGCAGGAGAGCAGGGAGGGTGGGAGGGAGGATAAGGCTTTGTCCCAGGACTCAGGAGATCTGGGCTCAACCTGTTGTCACCAAGCTGTGTCTGGGACTGAGGAATGTGGCAGAGAGAATTTGAGATCAGGGTTTTCTAGCCTCTAACTGGGTGACCTGGGTCAAATAATTGACTCTCTCTGGAGCCTATTTCTTCATCTATAAAATAATAATATAACACCCATATCATGGAGGGGTTGTGAGTCTGCTGAAATAATGCAGGCTTAAGAATGTTTGCAAATGTGGGGACACCTGGGTGGCTCAGTGGGTTAAGCCTCTGCCTTCAGCTCAGGTCATGATACCAGCATCTTGGGATCGAGTCCCGCATCGGGCTCTCTGCTCAGCGGGGAGCCTGCTTCTCTCTCTCTCTCTCTCTCTCTCTCTCTCTGCCTGCCTCTCTGCCTACTTGTGATCTCTCTCTGTCAAATAAATAAATAAAATCTTAAAAAAAAAAAGAATGTTCGCAAACGTGGAGAGCTATGTGATATAGATGTCAGTTATTTTTACTCTTTTTTAAAGATTTATTTATTTGGGGGGGAGGGGCAGAGGAAGAGGAAGAGAATCCTCAAGCAGACTCCCCATCGAGGGCTCCATGGGGGTGGGGGAGGTGCCTCCATCCTAGGACCCTGAGCTGGTGGCCTGAGCTGAAACCAAGAGCCGGGCGCCGAACCGACCCACCCAGTCACCCACAGATGTCAGTTATTACTGTACAACTTTGAACGAGTGCTTTTGTCTCTTATTCTCAGTCTCCTTGTTTGTAAAATGAAAAGCTGAAATTAAAGTAAGACGAAATGCTCCCCAGGGTCAAGCAATATGATCCGTGACAATTTCTCAAGTCTAATGATGTCTTGTGGCTTCCATGTGGAGGTGCTGGGGCTGACTCTAATCCCAGCTGTGGGGACACCGAAGCCTGTACTTTGATAACGTGCTGTGATACTCAGGCCAATGGGCAGGGAGGACCTAGTGAGACCAGAGGCTGACGGATGGGAGAGGGGTGAGCATGGGGGTGGCTGGATGGGGAGGGGAGGAGGGGTGAAGGAGACAGGCTCATCTGGAGGAGGGCCTGGGTATGTTTCTGAATTATACTCACTGACTTTCCAGGAAAATGTCTGTAGAACTCGAGTATCTTTAAATTGTTATCTTGTGGTGGGATTTAAGAAATAATGAAGTCATTTGCCAGAAATCACCTTCCCAGTGGCAAAAAACAAACACTGGGGGAGCCTGGCCTCTCTGAGGTGAGATCTGCAAGTGGAAAGGAGGGTTTTATTTATTTATTTATTTAGATTTTATTTATTTATTTGTTAGAGAAAGAGAGCAAGAGAGCACGCACAAGCAGGGGAAGCGGCAGGCAGGGGGAGAAGCAGGCTTCCCACCAAGCAGGGAGTCCGATGCGGGACTGGGTCCCAGGACCCTGGGATCATGACCTGAGCCAAAGGCAGATACTTCACTGACTGAGGCACCCAGGCGTCCCTGAAAGGAGAGTTTTAATAGTGATATGAGTTTCCCACGGACAAGCCCTGCTCAGCGCTCTGTCCTTGACAATGGCAAGGAAGCACTGAGCACAGAGAGGAGAGGTGACATTTCACTTTCCTCCTTTCTGGAGATGCCTCCTTTCTGGAGATGGTGGAGGGAGGGGAGGAGGAACCAGAGACTGGGTTCAGAGAGCTGTGGGGCAGGGTGTGGTTTGCTGACTTTGGGCTTGGATTGTCAGATGGAAGCTGATAGGTCCCTTGATCCACTCCCGTAAGCAAATCACATGGAAGTTGGTGGCCAGGGATATGCTGGAGCTGGGTGCTACTAATCCCTACTAACGTTTCAGGAAGTTTGCAAACCAGTGTCACCCCACTGGTAGTTTGAAATCAGCCATTGTGGGAGTATTTATGCCATAGAAATTGTCAAATGCTACAAATCGGGGCTATCATCGCGCCACCCCCCCACCCCACCGCCCCCAGGGGCTGATTGTCAATCTCTTACCAGCACCCCTAATTGTGTTTTGGGCAACTAATCTCTCTCTCTTTTTTTAAACTTAATTTTTCTTCTATAAAGGTAATGCACAATTAAAAAGTCCAGTACTTTTCAGAAAGCAGACAATAGGACACTGTGATTCCCTGCTATGTCCCTCCCAACTGCCTCTTCTGTGCTCTTCCTCCTAGACAGTACTCCCTTTGGCATTTCCTCATCTCCACATTCCTAAAAAAAAATAGTGTATATATATATATATATATATATATGCACACACACACATATACACACATATGTATGTATGTATATTATCTTTTGATTAATTGGTTTAATTTTTTTCATGTATTTTTCTCTTTTTAAAATTTAAGTTCAATTAAATAACAGATAGTGTACTATTAGTTTTTTTAGTCCCTTACATCGCCATCCTTTCTTTTTTCCCAATAGAATTATATATTTCAGTTTTCTGGTCAAACCTGCGTCACTCACATCTGGGCATTGCCCTGTATTCTGCTTATGTTTTCTTTCTGACTTTTGTGCTTCACTAAGGCAGGAACCCCTTATTTTTCAATTTGCTGGTTTTCCTTTGTACCTGTAGCCAATTCTTACAATTTCAGTAGCCTCTCACTACAGTTTTCTAGAAGGTCAATCTATGCGCTCAGGGTGTAGCTTTTTTCTTGAAGATATCTTTCTGTCTAGCCAGGACTGCACAGCTGGCATCCGAGACTTCAGTTTGCTGTCCCTGGCATCATTTGCCTTTTTTCTTTGTTAAATGCCTTGTTTCCTGGACTGCGTGTCTTTTTCTTTCTTGGGTTGGTGGAGCACATCCATCAGTGGTGTCATCAAGTGAGAAAGATGGTACAGTGCTGAAGGGTATGCTGGTGACTGCTCTCAACAAGCTTGTCTCTTGAGTCTGACCCTCTAGACCAAACTAGCTGTCCCCCTTGCCTACGGATGCTTGTGCTCTTAGAACAGTGGCCGGCACCTAGTAGGTGCTCAGTGACGATTTGTTGAATGGGTGGATCCATTCTAAGATCTGTCTTTGTCTGTCGTCGTCCTGGAGATTCTTTGCTTTCTTCCGAGGTCCTTTCTTGGTTGCCTTAGTTGATTAGCTGGAAGATATTCCCCAGTAGCTTCCCGAGAAAGCCCCCTCCCCCAACCCAAAGGTGTTTTTTTGTTTTGTTTTGTTTTTTAATTTATTTAACAGACAGAGATCACAAGTAGGCAGAGAGAGAGGAGGAAGCAGGCTCCCTGCTGAGCAGAGAGCCTGGGATAATGACCTGAGCTGAAGGCAGAGGCTTTAACCCACTGAGCCACCCAGGCGCCCCAACTAACCCAAAGGTTTTATAGGAGGTAAAATGGTATGCATATTTGCATATCTACATAGGCGGTCTGAAGACCACTTGATATTGATAGTTTGGTTGCTGTTGAATTATAAATGGAAAATTATTTTCCTTCAGAAATGCAGAGGCCTTACACCATTGACTTCTTGCTTTTGGGACATCCGAAGCTCTTCAGGACCCAGGTCCTTTGTGTGTGAAATGTCTTCCCTCTGGAAGTTTGTATAGTCCCCGCTGTTTTGAGGTTTCTCAGTAGGAACCCTTTGTTTGGGTCTGTCTCATCCATCTTCAGTTACTACTGTGGTGCTCTGTGGGCCTGTCTGGACACTCATGTTCTTCAGATCTAGAAAATTTTCAGAAACTATTTTGTTGATGATTCTCCCCTCTGTGTTTTCTCTATCCTCTCTTTCTGGAACTCCTCTTCAGACATTGAGCTTTCTGGCCTGGTGTACTTATTCTTATTTTTTCTCCTGTTCTCCAATTCTGACTTTTTGCTCTGTTTTCTGGATATTTCCTGAAGTTTATCTTCCAACCTTTTTATTTTTTAATTTTCTAAAAGATCTTATATATTTATTTGGGAGGGGGTAGGGGCAGAGTGAGAGGGAGAGAATCTCAAGCAGACGCCTCACTGGGTATGGAGCCTGACCTGGGCTCCGTCCCATGACCCCGAGATCATGATCTGAGCTGAAATCAAGAGTTGGGTGCTCCACTGCCATCATATTTTTTAATATCTTAAAGTCATTTATGGGGGTGCCCGAGTGGCTCAGTTGGTGGAGCATGTGACTCTTGATCTCGGGTTGTAGGTTTGAGCCCCATATTGGATATAGAGATTACTTAAAAATAAAATCTTTAAAAAAAATGTCACTTATGTTTCTCTGAATTCTCTTTTCAAAGGGGTGACTGGGTGGTTCAATCAGTTAAGCGGCTGGCTCTTGGTTATGGCTCAGGTTGTGGTTTCAGGGTCCTGGGATTAAGCCCTGCCTCGGGCTCCACACTCACCAGGGTCTGCCCGAGGATTCTCCTTCTGCCAGCCCTCCCAGCTTGCACACACACTCTCTCTCAAAAAAATAAATCTTGAAAAAAAAATAGTATCCTATTCTTGTTTAATGTGCCAGTGTTGTATATTATCTCCCTGAGAGCAATGATAGTAAATGTTTTGAAGTTTTCTTCTCTCTGCCTTGTTTCTCTTCCTTCAAAATTTCCCCTGCCCCCTTCTGTATGTTTTCTTCTCTCTCTTTTTTTTTTTTTTTCCTTCCATCTTTCCTTTTTTTTGACCCTGAGATCAAGACCTGAGCTGAGATCAAGAGTCGGATGCTTAATGGACTGGGCCACCCAGGCGCCCCTGTGTGTTTATTTCACATTAGAAGCTTTTCCCATGTGTCATGGTAATCCTTGCACGAGGCTGACTCTTGTTGGTTTTGAACTTGTTTGTGCAGAGACCTGAGGGCGCTGTCTATCAGGGAGCCTGTTTGGTGATCTTCAGGTCTCTCTGGCTGGCCTGATTTTCAGAATGTATTTCTCTGTTCTCTGTTCTGGAGGGTCACGGTCTGGCTGCTGGCATACCCTCAAGTATGGTGATGAACCTCTAATCCCGGGACCTTGTTTCTCGCCTGCTAGTTTGTCTAGAGAGCAAACCTCCCAGTGTGTGGAGGTACTTGCCCAGCCTTCGTGTGAGGGGCTGGTTGATCTCCCGGCTCTAACTACTCCTCAAACAACTTTGCCTCAGTCTGCCTTTTTATTTATTTGTTTTTACTTTTACATTTTATTTATTATTTATTTTATTTTTAAGTAATCTCTATACCCAACATGGGGCTCGAACTTACAACTCTGTTGTTTCTTTACCTTTTTTTGCTGAATGGTATAGACAGCCCCGTGGCTAAGGCCCCAGACTTTGGAGTCAGAGTGCCTGAGTATCCCAGCCCACTATCTGTGTAACCTTGGACTTGTGCCCTTCTTTGCTCATCTAAAATGGGGATGGTAGCCATTTCCTTCTAGGGCTGAGAGAGGAATAAATGAGATCATGTGTATATAAGCCTGATACACAGTAAGTATTCAGTGAATATTAGTTCACATTTATTATTTGGAAATGGTCTTAGTTTTTAATCTATCTTTTAAAAAATATTGAACAGTTAATGGAACAATAACTATTTTAAGCTCTTTGCACAAAGAGAAGAAACCACCCACAGTCTTCTTCTCTAGCATGTTTCTTCATTTTTACATATTGTTTTTCAAGTAATTGGAATGTAGGGTGCTGGGGTGGGGATTGGTTAAGGTCTGTGACAGTTATCCTGCTCCTGGTCAGATTCACCCTGCTGGGCAGTGGGACCGGCTGAGGTTCTGGGTGGGAGGGGATGGCTGGGGATGTCTATCAGGTTTTGAGCTGGTTTTGGACTGATCTCGAAGGGGTTAGACCTGGGCCTAAGTGCCTAGGTGTATTTTAGGCCCTTTGGGGAAGGGGTTGGAGGCCTGTGGCCCAGCGCAGGTGGAAGAGGTAAGCACGGTTCTGAGCAAGGGGCTGGAGTGGTCTTCAGAACAGCTGCTGGAGATCTAAAATGGAGCCTTTGCTCCCTAATGGAACTGTTAGGGGAAAAGAGGAAGAGGGATGACAGTCAGGGAGATGGGGATGTGGAGGGACAGGAGGGATATGAGGGCGAGTGTAATCGACATAGGTTGGCTGATGAAGTGGGAATGTCCATGCTCCCTTGGAACTCATGGGGCCATGCTGGTATAGCTTAGTCGTGCAGGGGAGAGCTCCAACCTGTCCCCTCCCAGCGGCTGCTGAAGCCTGAGTGTGTGAGGCCTGTAAACATGAGGAGATGGTCTGCCCAGAGAGCCAGAGGCCTTCGTTCTGGTTCAGCCATCATGCATATCTGTGGGGCTCCCCTAGATGCTGGCCCAGTGACTTACCTCCTTCTCCTCTTCCCTCTGGGCAACAGAGTTACCATGGTTATAGATATGGGTTGTGCTAGAGACCTTCTGTAGGGGGATTAAGCCAGAATCCCACAGGATTACCCTGTGGTTACTGTGTAGTCTGAGGAGGTAGAAAGAGCCCTGGTTTAAGAGTCAGACAGATGTGGATTGTGCTCCTGGCCCGTCAGCCTGTAGCTGTGTGTCATCGGGCAAGCGAGGTGTCCCTTCTGAGCATGCAGAATGGGAATAGGTTGAGCCAGACTCTAGGTTAAGCACTTCCTTTGTATTAAGGCATCGAAGCTTCATGTTAGCCTAATGAGGGGGGACTGTTATCCCCATTTTACAGATGAGAAATCGCAGGCACAGGGAGGGTAGATCACTTGCCCCAGGTCACATAGGTTCCTGGCAAGGGGAGGATACTCAGTAGTGTACAATTCCCCTTCTAGCTGGCTCCTCTTTCTAGAATTGCAGGGTAGGACTGGGGTATCTCACTTAACCTGCCATCTTACAGGACAGAGGTCTCAGGAAATAGGTAAAGTTCCATAGTTAGCCTGCCTCACCTGGTGCAGCCGAGATGGAACTAGAGCAAGGGCCCCGACTCCAAGCCTAGGTGCTTTCCCCTTCCCCTGGGTGCCTCCCTCATCTCTTCAGAGAGTTCCCTGGGAAGAAATGAGTGTGTGAGGGGGCAGGACCAGGAGAGAGGGGCTGGCCATGGGGGCAGCATTGGATTATGGTAGGACAAGTCCCTGGGGAGGGGCAGGCCTTGCAGGGGAGAGTGCAAGCCAGTGAGTGCAAGCCCATAAAAGGATGACTTCCTTTGTGCTTCCTCTCTCCACTGTGGCTTCAGGAGTATCTGAAGGGCCTGTGCAGCCCGGAGCTGTGGAAGGAGGTTCGCTACCCGCAGGCCCTGCACTGCGCCTTCCTTGGGGCCCAGGGCCTCTTTCTCGACTGTCTCTGCTGGAGCACTCTGGCCTACCTGGTGCCTGGCCCCCCTGGCTCCCTGATGGTGGGGGGGCTGACTGAGTCTTTCATCATGACCCAGAACTGGCTGGAGGAGCTGGTGGGGCGGCTGCGCTGGGGCCCTGCCGCTCTGCTCACCCCCCGGGGGATCTGGGAGGCCGAGGTGACCAGGGCCTTTGGGGCCCTGGTCTGGATCCGCGGTGACCAGTATGCAGGGGATCTGCTGCAGCTGCCCCCAGCGGTCCAAGAGCTGCTGCTGAGCCTGGTGCGGGACGCTGCGGGCAAGGAGGACATCATCGAGTGGCTCGGCCGCATCGGCACTTCCGAGTCACGCTCTGACCCCGAGGTCCTGATCTGCCCTCCCCACCAGCAGAAGGAAGGCCCGGCCATGGTGTCTGTGGGAGACGGTCCTGGGCCCTTCCTGGAGGTGGGGACCCTCCAGAACAGGAGTCTAGAACATTCCAAGAGGTTAACCAGCCTGGGAGCCACCAGGGCCCTGGTCTTGGGTGCCCCAGGCCAGAACACACAACAGGAAACGGCGAACCAGCTGGTACGGTAAGTTCTGCTGAAGAAGCTCTCTGCTTCTCTGATCCTCTCCCTGCTCCCCCACCCCAAGGAAGTTGTGGGGGACTTTCATGGTCTAACCACCCTTCCAATAAACCTGGGCTTTTTCCAGGGTCGATTCCAACAGCCACAGTGGTGCAGACAGTGGTCGAGAGGAAGGGCCAGCGCGAGCCACCAGCAGCCAGGACTCTGCGTCCCATGCACAGGCACTGTCCCAGCAGAAGCCAGGCCACAGAGTGGAAGACAAACTCCCCTTCCAGCCTCCGGTGTCAGCCCTGGGCGTGTGCCCGCCCTGGAAGGCCTGGACCCCGGGGCCAGCCTTTGGGCCCTTGTGGCCAGGGGCTATCGCCGCCACCTTCTGGAGGATCAATGAGCTGCACTCCCTCCACCTGGCCTGGCTCCTGTCCCAGGCATGCTTCAGTTTCCCCTTCTGGCAGAGGCCCCTGGGCCCCATTCAGTTCAAGCTACCAGGGCAGAATCCTTTGCCCTTGAATCTCGAGTGGAAGCAGAAGGAGCTGGTTCCTTTGCCCAGCATGGAAAGCCCCGAGTGCAGACCAGACGCGGGACCAGGAGGAGAGGCAGCCCTACAGAACTGCCCGAGGCCGGAGACCCCCCCGAAAGTCATGAGTTTATTGGTGGTCTCAGGGGGCTCAGGTGTAAAGGACAAGACTAGCCCTGGACTTCCCCAGATAGGGCCCCCCTTGACCTCTGTACCGCCGCTGCAAACTGGAAGTGAGCCGGGGGATCAAGGAAGTGGGCAGTGGGACAGTAAGGGGCCAGAAGAGGGGCCCTTTCCGGCGCTGCTGCCAGGGCAAGGAGTGTCTACAGCTCAGGGGGGGCCCGTGGCTCAAGGGGGGCCGACCGTGCCATCAGTACCTGATGCTCAAACAGTGCCTGAAACTCTTGAAGTGCCCATGGCTGCAGCAGTGGCCACAGCTCAAACCCCACCTGCGGATCAGGGGCTGCCTGCAGTCCCCAAAGTGCCTACAGCCCAGACGACGCTGGCAGTCCCTGCGGAACCTGCAGCTCTTGAAGTGCCTTCGGCCCCCACGAAGCCAGCAGCTCCAGGGGTGCCCTCGGCTCAGAAGACAGCCGTGGCTCCGCCGGCATCAGCAGCTCCAGGGGCACCTGCAAATCCAAAAGCTCCCGCAGCTCAGAAAACGCCTTCAGCGAAATCGTCACCTGCAGGGCCCAAAACTCCCAAAGCCCAAACTGGGCCTGTAGCCAAAATAGGGTCTGCTGGCTCCAAAGCCTCCAGAGCTCCTAAAACTCCTGTGGCTCAGAAGACACTCGCAGATCCGGGGCCGGTCTCGGGTGCAGCCAAACTCCCGAGCGAGGGTCAGTCTTCGTCAAGGGGTGACGCCTCCTTCCCAAAGGGCCAGGGGGAGGCCGAAAGGCAGGGCCCCCAGTCTGGCAGCACCTCGGCTCCCGGTCGTAAGCACCAAGCTCAGACGGGGGGGCTCCTGGGGGCGCGGGAGGGGGCCCCGAGGCAGCCACCTCGCCACCCGCAGGCAAACAGCACGGTGACCAGCTTCCAGAGGTACCACGAGGCCCTGAACACACCTTTTGAGCTGAACCTGTCGGGGGAACCCGGGAACCAGGGCCTGCGGCGAGTGGTCATCGATGGGAGCAGTGTGGCCATGGTGTGAGTACCCATGGGCATGGGGTGGCCCAGGGGGACAGAGTTTGGCATCCCCTCTTGACCTCTGCGGGTGGGGCTACAGGGTTCAAATGGGGAAACGACAGTGTGCACGGAAAGGTTAAGACAGCCCCGCGAAGGGAGATTTCTCTTCTTCCTCTTTGATGGAAGCAGAGCCAGGCCCAAAGAGGTGACGAATCTTGCCCCAGACTCCAGAGCCTAGTAGGGGGCCTGGCTGGCCTTGGCTTCCCATCTGTCCCTTGCCAAGGCCTGTGCTCCCACTGCAGCCTGCCCCACGTGGTACGGTGTTTGTCAACCCCAGGCCAGCGGTCAGTGTTGAGCCGGAGCCTGGCGGCCCAGCCCAGGTGTCCTTTATGTGGCCTTTCCTGCCTCCGCTAACCAACCCTTAGAGACCATCCTGCCTGCCCAGCACTTACTGCTGTACACGTGTTCGCCCAGGTGTGTCGGAGACCTGTGGTCGTTCCCAACAGAGGATGGGAGTTACTGTGCTGATCGTGCTCCCAGCAGACACTTAGTGGCAATGGCTGCTCATTTGCTTCTAGCCCTGAATTGAGTTCTTTGGGTGTAGAGGTTGCCTTCTTTTTCCTCTTGCCCTGGAGGGCCCTATTCATGCGCATGCACATGTGCACGCGCGTGCACGCACACACATACACAGGTGCGCAACGTACCCCCCAACCAAGCATGCGAACACACACTTACAGAGTGGGTCTTTCCAGAATGTTCGGTGATGGAGGAATGGGACAAGGGCATTGCTGGCACAGATGCGGGTGCGTGGCATTGCCTGGCTCTGAGGGAGGGCGGAGGGGCAGGGCCATGTTCCTCAGGAGGAACTTGTTCACCTCCTGCCCGCCCTCCCGCCCCTCCAGGCATGGCCTCCAGCATTTCTTCTCCTGCCGTGGCATTGCCATGGCGGTGCAGTATTTCTGGAACCGGGGCCACCGAGAGGTCACTGTGTTCGTACCCACCTGGCAGTTGAAGAAGAACCGGAGGGTGAGAGGTGAGCTGCCCGCTGCCTCTCCGTCTCGACCATGGCCTCTGCCTGGTGGCCTGTCCTCTGAGCATCTCTGTCTTTTGCCTTTCGCCTCCAGAGAGCCACTTCCTGACGAAGCTGCACTCCCTCAAGATGCTTTCAATCACCCCCTCCCAGCTTGAGAACGGCAAGAAGATCACCACCTACGACTACAGGTGTGCCAGTCCCAGGCCTGCCTTCTGTAGGGCTCAGGGGGCGGGCTGGGGGCATGGCGGTGGGGGGGAGCTGGGCAGTTGTGTCAGGCGGGGTCCTGCCTCCCCTGCTCTGGGGAGATGGAGGCCGGCATTTCCGAGGGGCACAAGGGGCACGTTGGAGAGGATGGCCTGGGGTGTGGGGCCCTCTGGAGGCAGAGGGAGGGACACCATGAGGAGAGGGCTCCAAGATTGGCCCTCCCCAAGGCCAAGGGTGAGTCCGATTTTGGGACTCTGCAGCTGCATTCCCTTAGTCAACAGGCTTTCTTCTTCTGTGACCTATCAGTTGAGACCCACCACTTTGGGTAGGATTAGCCCAGGGGACTTCCGGTGTTTCCAGTGAGCTGCTTCCCCAAGTGACTGATTCAGGGCCCCAGTTTGGGCTAAAGTTCATGTCTCAAGGCACTGCCTTAGTCTTTTCCTCCCTCCAGCCCTGGCACCTGGAGGAGGCATGTGTGTGACTGTATGTGCTTGGAGCCCTGGCTGGGCTCTGAAAATGGGGTTTGACTGGCCCTGTCTCCTCGATAAAGCCCTAGGGCCTCCCTACTTGTCAGTCCTAAACACCTAGTCCCCAGCGTGGCTGAAGGACCAGTATGCACCGGGCGGGGGTGCGGGGTGGTGCGGGGGAGGGTTGTGATGCTGCCTCTGTCGGGGTAGGGACTGTCCTGCCCTGGTCACTGGTCCTAGGCTGGAGCCGATGCCGGGCACACGCAGGTCTTGGCTGCCCTTAGGCACCTCCTGTGCTGGGCACTGAGAAGTTCGGCTTCTGCCCACTTTTCCCAAGACCTGGCCTCTACCCAGCCTGGGAAGGGCTGGGCATGATAGCCCAGGCATCCCTCCTTCAAGGGCTAGGCCCTTTGGTAAGCTCTTGAAGTGCCTCCAATTTCCGGGCTGGCTTTGAGGGAAGGTGGCTTTTTCCGCAGAGGCCCCTCTGCTGGGCACTTGTGGAATAGCATGCTTGCGGCCACCAGAATGGCCACTTCCGGGGAATGCCGAGAAGTAGGTGGCCTTTGCTTTCTTTCCTGGTCACAGCCCTCTTTCAAGGAGAGGTGATCCTTGGAAAAGTGGATTTGTTTATTCAGGTATGTGTTTTTATATATGGTTATATGTATATACATACATACACACAGGTGTGTATATGTAGCGTGTATACGTACATAGAGACGTATGTATGTCTATCTTGGCACGTATGGGAATGTTGTGCACTGGTGAAGAGGAATAAAGGAATATTTGTGTGCATGCTGTGTGGGAGGCACTGAGGCAGGCACTTCAGTGTCCTGTCTCACTTAGTTTAATCCTCACAGCCATACAGGGTAGGTATTTTTCGTCCATTTTGTCTATGTGGAAACGGTAGCGGTAAAAAACGCATGTGTGAATGCGGGTGAGTGTGCGGGTTCCCGTGTGCGTGTCTGTGCATGTGTTTGTGAATGTGTGTCTCTTCAGTAGGGGTCTGTACATACAAGCACAGACCCCTATATGGTTGGGGTGTGCATCCAACCTCCCCCTCTCAGGGGCTAGTGGTGACCCCGGATGGCCGCATAGACAAGGGCATGGGCTCCCGAGCCCTGGCTCCCCGACCACCAGGGCAACCTCTTTGGTCAGCACACCTCCACGTGCACTGTGAGTTCATTTTCCCAGAAGGCCTGGCAAGGGAGGTTTTCCGGGTGGTGAGCAGCAGCCCCTCTCCCTGCAGGTTCATGGTGAAGCTGGCAGAGGAGACAGACGGCATCATCGTTACCAATGAGCAGCTCCACATCCTGATGAATAATTCCAAGAAACTGATGGTCAAAGATCGGTGAGGTCATTCCCCGGGGTGGAGCCATTCCTTGCCTGGGGATGTCAGGCAGCCCGTGGCAGTGGGTGCTGGGCCCGGGAGAGGGGCCTTGGCGCTGTGCCCACCAGCACCTGCCTGTGAGAGGAGATGGGGGTCTCAACCCCTGTACGGACACCCGGGAGGGCAATGGGGCTATGGGTGGGTCAAGGCCTCCCCTATGACCGCGTCTCCTCTCTTCCGGGTCCAGCCTGCTACCATTTACCTTTGCGGGGAATCTCTTCATGGTGCCAGATGACCCCCTGGGCCGTGATGGTCCCACCCTGGACGAGTTTCTGAAGAAGCCAAACAGGTAATGGGCTGGGCCTCTGCTGCTTCCCAGCCCCTACCTCCCCCACCCCGGGACCGACCAGAAACGCCTCAGTGTTAGCCAACGTTTGTCTAGTGCTTAACGATGAGCAGAGTAGTTAGATTTTTCAGGTCTTCACGCTTCTCCCGCATTGATGCCTCCATAAACCAACCGTAGAGTGGTTTTCAGTTTTCCAGTTTTGCCCACGTGCTTTCATACTGCACGCACCCTGCCACAGCTGGCATTTGTACTCAACGTCTTATTGTTTTTTTCCCCAGATCCACGCCACGTGAATTCACGTGATTCATTTTAATGGCTGTGTGGCATTCCATTCCACAAGTACCCAGCAGATGTAGCGAATCTTTCCTTGAGGCTCATTTGACATTTTCCATGTTATGCTATCACACTGGTGCTGCCATGGACAGCCTCATTCTTGTTTCCTGGTGAACGAGGCCAGCTGTGCTAGAGTCCATTCTGGTGGATTTTCCCCCCTATGTATTGTCTTTGATTCTCACAGCTGGGGTTAGACATAGATGACCGTCATCCCGGGCCAGGTTTGCAGTAACTCAGATGCCCTGGTATCCGCTCCCTCTGAGCTACCTTACTGCCCACCTCCCAGTTGCCGGGGCTCCACAGGGAACTCTGGTCAGGACCTTATGGACAGTGATTGTTCCCAGGGCACGCGAGCTCAGTTTCATCTCCCTGCGTTTGTCTGCTGTCCCCTCCCGATCCCTCATCGGGCCCCGTTCCCTCTCTTGATCTTCCCCTGGCTTGCTCGTCCTTGGGGCCAGTTGGAAGTGCCAGTCGCCTCACTCTTACCAAGTCATCAGCTTAGATCTGGTTGAAAACGTTGCTTGGTTAATGAGGATTTGGTTGGATGAGGCTTCAGGGGGCAACTGCATCTCTGACATGGAGGCCCAGCCCACACTGGAGGTGGAGGGGGTGGCGGTGGGTGGGGTCCTGACAGAGGCTCTGCCATGTCCCTGGCTGGCACTTGGCCTGGCCTCAGGGACACTTGGCCATGAGGCAAGGCTCTGCAGATGTGGTTTTCCGCTGCGGGGCCCCTCTGTCCTCCACAAGGCCCTTTAGTGCCTCCGCTCTGCTCTTCTGGTGTAGGCTGGACACTGATGTGGGCAACTTCTTGAAGGTGTGGAAGACCCTTCCTCCCAGCTCGGCCAGCACCTCTGAGCCTAGCAATGGTGTCGACCTTGCACCTCCCGAGAGTCTGCCGAATATAGAGGACGTCCAGGAGGAGAAGGAGGAGGGGCAAGACGAGGAGCAGAGGGAGGGGCAGGGGGCGCAGGAGCTGCCTGAAGAAGACGCCCCAGACTCCTCCCTGGCTTCAGTGTTCAGGGCTGAGTGCTCTTCTCTTTCTGAGGAAATCCTCCGGTGCCTCAGCCTCCACGACCCCCCAGACGGGGCGCTAGACGTTGATCTTCTGCCTGCGCCAGCTTCTCCTTACCTGGGCATCCCCTGGGACGGGAAGGCGCCCTGCCAGCAGGTCCTGGCCCAGCTGGCTCAGCTGACCATCCCTAGCAACTTCACTGCCCTGTCCTTCTTCATGGGGTTCATGGACTCCCACCGTGATGTCATCCCCGACTATGAAGCTCTCGTGGGTCCCCTGCACAGCCTCCTCAAGCAGAAGCCAGACTGGCAGTGGGACTGGGAGCACGAGAAGGCCTTCCTGGCTCTGAAGCGAGCCCTGGTGTCTGCCCTCTGTCTGACGGCCCCCAATGCCCAGCTGCCCTTCCGTCTGGAGGTGACAGTGAGCCAGGTGGCCCTGACGGCCGTCGTCTATCAGGAGCACTCAGGGAGGAAGCACCCCATAGCCTATACCTCAAAACCTCTCCTCCCTGACGAGGAGAGTGAGGGCCCCCAGTCAGGGGGAGACAGCCCCTATGCTGTTGCCTGGGCCCTCAAACATTTTTCCCGCTGCATTGGAGACACCCCAGTGGTCCTGGACCTTTCCTACGCCTCCCGGACCACCGTGGGCCCCGAGGCACGGGAGGGCCGCAGGGTTTCCAAAGCGTGGTTGATCCGATGGTCCCTCCTGGTACAGGACAAAGGCAAGAGGGCCCTGGAATTGACCCTTCTCCAAGGCCTGCTGGGAGAAAACCGGCTGCTGACGCCCGCATCCTCGATGCCTCGCTTTTTCCAGGTCCTGCCTCCTTTTTCCGACCTGTCTACTTTCGTCTGCATCCACATGTCGGGCTATTGCTTTTACCGTGAGGACGAGTGGTGTGCCGGCTTTGGTCTCTACGTCCTGTCTCCCACCAGCGCCCCAGTCTCCCTTTCCTTCTCTTGCTCCCCTTACACACCAACCTATGCCCACCTGGCAGCCGTGGCCTGTGGCCTGGAGCGCTTCGGCCAGTCCCGCCTCCCCGTGGTTTTCCTCACGCACTGCAACTGGATTTTCAGCCTCCTCTGGGAGCTCCTGCCCCTGTGGAGGGCTCGAGGCTTCCTCTCCTCAGACGGGGCCCCGCTACCTCACCCAAGCCTGCTCTCATACATCATCTCGCTCACCTCTGGCCTCTCCTCCCTCCCATTTATCTACCGAACCTCCTACAGGGGCTCCCTGTTTGCCGTGACAGTGGACACCCTGGCCAAACAGGGCGCACAGGGGGGTGGGCAGTGGTGGGACCCGCCCAAGGACGTGCCGGTCCCCGTCCTGTCCCCCCACACCATGGGCAAGAGGCCTGACTTGCTTGCATTGCAGCAGAGTGACAGCACCTTGGCTGAGGTCATTGCCAAACTCCGGGTCGGGCAGAAACTGCCCGGCTCCTCCCCCTTCAGTTCTGTCTTTAACTCCCTCAGCCTCGACCAGGAGAGCGGCCTGCTCATGTTCAAGGGGGATAAGAGGCCCAGAGTCTGGGTGGTCCCGAGGCAACTCCGGAGGGACCTGATTTTCTCTGTGCATGACCTGCCCCTGGGTGGCCACCAGCGGCCCGAGGAGACCCACAAGAAGTTGCGGTTGCTGGGGTGGTGGCCCGGGATGCAGGAGCATGTGAGGGACTACTGCCGGAGCTGCCTGTTCTGTATCCCACGGAACCTCACCGGCAGTGACTTGAAGGTCATTGAGTCCCCGTGGCCTCTCAGGTCCACTGCCCCCTGGTCCACCTTGCAGATCGAGGTGGTGGGCCCCATCACCATCAGTGAGGAGGGCCACAAGCATGTGCTGATCGTGGCCGACCCCAACACCAGGTGGGTGGAGGCCTTCCCGCTGAAGCCCTACACACACACAGCGGTGGCCCAGGTGCTGCTGCAGCATGTGTTTGCCAGGTGGGGCGTCCCTGTGAAGCTGGAGGCTGCCCAGGGCCCCCAGTTCGCTCGACACGTCCTGGTGAGCTGTGGGCTGGCGCTGGGAGCCCAGGCAGCCTCCCTTAGCCGGGACCTCCAGTTCCCCTGCCTGACCAGCTCCGACGCCTACTGGGAATTCAAGAGGGCCCTCAAGGAGTTCATCTTCCTGCATGGCAAGAAGTGGGCAGCCTCCCTGCCCTTGCTACACCTGGCCTTCAGGGCCTCCTCCACCCAGGCCACGCCTGTCCAGATCCTGACGGGAGACGAAGTGAGGCTCAGCAAGCCCCTGTGGTGGGAGATGAGCAGTGCCAATATTGAAGGCCTCAAGATGGATGTCTTCCTGCTGCAGCTCATTGGGGAGCTGCTGGAGCTGCACTGGCGGGTGGCTGACAAGGCTAGTGAAAAGGCAGAGAACAGGCGTTTCAAGCGGGAGAGTCAGGAGAAGGAGTGGAATGTGGGTGACCAAGTCCTTTTGCTGTCCCTCCCCAGGAATGGCAGCAGTGCCAAATGGGTGGGCCCCTTCTATATTGGGGATCGCCTGAGCCTGTCCCTCTACAGGGTCTGGGGCTTCCCAACTCCAGAGAAGCTTGGCTGCATCTATCCTAGCAGTCTGATGAAGGCCTTTGCCAAGAGCGGCACACCCCTATCCTTCAAGGTCTTGGAGCAATGACCGGGGTGGTGGGAGAGCCCCCCACTCCAAGGTCCTGGGCTTTTGCTGCTAGGCCTCCCCCAGCCCCGGGGAGTGGTCTCACAGCCCCCTGGGGGCCTCGGTTGTGCCTTTTATGGAGAAGTTAATTCACAAAGCTTTGCTGAATTGCCTTGAACTGGGGACAGGTGTCCCTATGGAAACATCCCCAGTTTGGGGTATTGGGAGAATGTGTCAAAGGCTGTGAGATATGGGCCTCTGGCGATTTCACCCTGGGGGAAGGGTAGGCCAGGCTCAATGTCTTTCCCTGAGTATTTCCATCATCCTGTCACACGCGGGCATGTATATATACATGCCCCCCAGAGTTTTACTTCTGGTGTGATTCTGGGCCTCAGAATCGGAACTACATTCCCTCCTGTAATGTGGACTTCCCCTGAACTGTTCATTTGGGGACCCTTTGCCCTTCGAGTTATCACAGCTGACACAAATCCATGAGGTTGTCACAGCCCATTCCCAGTCACATGGCCACCTTCCTCAGGCCAGGCTAGGTCTGCCCAGCTGTCAAGGAGGGGCTGGCCGTCCTGAGCCCGGGGCTCGGAGCCGGGGTAGGAGTATGGCTGGCCACATAGAGCATCCCACTTGTCACAGGGGAATGTTAAGGGGAGACAGTCAGCCTACCTCAGTTGGCTCCAGCCAATGGAGACACGTCCCCATTCCCTGCTTCAATGGTGTCAACATACAGAAGTCAAGGATCTCGATGCCAGCTGTGGCATCTCTATCTGACAAGCTACTTCAGCTAGACCTAGGGGCCCAGGCCTCTGTTTCAAGGGGGGCAGGGCATCTGAAATGAGCAGTCTGGCACATGGTGACGTGCTGGCATGGCTCTCCCTCCCAACCACACCCCAAAGCCCACAGCCCTCTCCTCCCATGTCTACTGTGCCATGTGTCCCCCAGACCCTGCACCGTGTGTGGCTGCTTTGGTTGGATCACCTGTCCCCGGCACCTGCCTTATGTGTACAGCAAACCTCAGCTCCCTCCGAGCCACTCTGCAGAAATATCTTGTAGGGAGAGTGAATTTCTCCTAGGTGTGTATGCTTAACACTGACCCCTCTGAGTGGCTGCCAGTTCCACCAACAGAGTAGTTCCAGGTGAAGGCCAGCACCGTGTCACTCTGGCGGGGCCTTTGAGTCGTTCTATTTCTCCAAAGTGGAGCCAGTCTCCTGGCCCGGCCCAGATTGCCAAAGCACTTGGCACTGCTAGAGCTAGACATTGCCTACTGTCGTGTCCAATCTGCTGGTTTTACCAAGAGGCCCAAAGGGGGAAGCCGTGTGCCCAAAGTCACACAGCTAGTTGGTGGCTGAGTTGCTTCCCAACTCTCAGTTCGCTTTAAACAGAGTGGTGGCGGCAGGTTCAAGGGAGGGAATCCCTCAGAATCCTCTCTAAGTCCCCATCTCTCAGCTCTTATAGACAAACTGCTTGGATGTTACTCTTAAACCATTTCCAGCTGTCCATTCTGTCCAGGAGAGAATGGGTTACAGCTGAGAAATGAAAGGTGAGCTGTGGGATTGCTAGCAGATACCTTCTTTCCTCTTTTCCCTGTTTCCGCTTCTCTGCCTCCTCCCTCCGATGGTATGCCAACCTCCCCCTGCTCCTCCATGCTGGACCCATATCCCGTCTCCCTCCCCCCACCCTCGCTGTTAACCACATTTACGATCGTATACCCTTTTATATGATTTTTCATTCGATTTGTCAATAAATGGATCCAAATGGAGCTGGTGCCTGTTCTTTTTAGCTGCGGGCTCAGTTCTGGGAGTGGGGAGGGTGGGAGGCAGTCCCAGGCTGACACGCAGAGCTGAAGGCCTGGGCACCATCCACCTGAGCTCCTCTGACCCACGCTCTTATTTCACAGGTGAGGAGACCAGCAACCAGCAGCGACAGGTGGCAGGCCCCACAGCCGTTTTTGCGGCAGAGCTGGGAGGGGGCCGGGGCCAGGCGCTTCCTTGGGCTCGTTCTTTTCCCGCTCTTGGAAGAGCTGGATTAAGGCTGGCATGAAAGAACGGCCACAGAGCTGGCCCCGCTTTGTGGGATTGGAGACAGGATAGATTTAGGCCTGGAGGTTGACTCTGTTTCCACTACCTGTATGATCCGTTTCTCAAGGCCTTGGGTTCCCCATCCGTCTGGTGCAAGGTAACGATTCCCAAGTTATGGGATGGTGCGAGGGTTACATGAAATAATCTGTGCAAAGAGTCTCCTGGGGTTCCGAGTATGGTGTAAACATTCACCTGTTATAGACTGCCTGTTTGAGTCTCCCCAAATTCGTATGTTGAAACCCTAACCCCTAGTAGGATGCTATTAGGAGGTGTTCGATATTGGAGGTATTAGAAGGTATCGGAAAGGCCCTCCGGAGGTATTCAGATTTAGATGAGGTCGTCAGGGTGGAGCCTCCATGGTAGGATTCGTGTCTTTCTAAGAGGAGAAAGAGGCTAGAGGTTGCTCTGTCTCCACATGTGGGGTAAAGTGAGGAGGCAGCCATCTGCGAGCCAGGAAGCGGGCTCTCACCACACACCGGATCTGTCAGCACCTTGATCATCAATGTCTAGCCTCCAGAACCGTGAGAGAGCAATGCCTATAGTGTGAGCCCCCTGCTATGCCATTTTGTTCTAGTAGCCTGAGCTGACTATGCCAACTGCATGCCAGCTAACATTTCTTTTCTCCCTGCCCCTGGACTCTTCAGGTGGCCAAGCTTCCCAAAGTTGGGCCTCTGCTCCTTGCTGCCCTTTTCACCTACCCAAACTTACATCTTTCCTTCTTTCTTTCTCTCTCTTTCTTTTGTTCTTTCAGATTTTATTTATTTTTAGAGAGAGAAAGAGAGAGACAGAAACAGAGATAGAGACAGAGGGGAGAGAAGCAGAAGAGGAGGATCTCAAGCAGGTTCCATGTTGAGCGCAGAGCCTAATGCAGAGCTCGGTCCCAGCACCCTGAGATCAAGACCTGAGCCAAGAGCAACAGCTGGAAGCTTAACTGACCGAGCCACCCAGACACCCAACACCTGCCCAAGCTTCTGTTCAGCACTGGCAGGAGTATGGAGCGGTAGGAAGGAAATGTCCTTTCTGAGAACTCCCCAGTTGGTGTGTACCTTGTCATTCTCTATTTATGGTGCACCTACTATGTGTCAGGCCCCATCTAGGTGTGGGTAGCAGGTAAGGGGAGTGATATGGTCTCTGCCCCTTTGGTATACACACTCAGGTGAGGTCGATGATTCAGGATGATTCAACAAGCAAAGACAGGGCAGGGCAGTAAGAGAGAGTGTGGCAGAGGGGTCTGTGGCTCACATGCTTGTGGTCTCAGCTCACAGGCCATTCAGAGAGGTCCTGGTCTTCCCTGACCCTCTTTGCCAAGAGCAGGGCACACGCTCTCAGTACAGGTCAGCAAGTGAAAGGCTCGGAGCTCCTAGGGGGAGGGCTGATCAGAAAAGTGGCTCAGCGGGGCGCCTGGGTGGCTCAGTGGGTTAAGCCTCTATCTTCGGCTCAGGTCATGATTTCAGGGTCCTGGGATCGAGCCCCGCATCGAATTGGGCTCTCTGCTCAGCAGGGAGCCTGCTTCCCCCTCTCTCTGTCGCCTCTCTGCCTAGTTTTGATCTCTGTCTGTCAAATAAATAAATAAAATCTTGAAAAAAAAAAAAGAAAGGTGGTTCTTCAGAATCCATTTCTACTCCGGATAACTTTAAGTAATAATCATATTTTATCCACATTGGCTTCTGAGCACTCTGATGGTGAGATTTTGCTTCTTCACTGTTGAATGACTTACGAGGTCTGAGCAGGATTTGAGATTCCTCCTCTCTTTGGGGGAGTGAATAAAAAATGTTTGTCTATAGTTGAGCATCATGGGGCATGGTAGACTACCAGTCACTGCTTCTCTCATTTATACCCATCACCGTTTTCCCTTCATCTATGGAGGACCGGCAGGTGGGCTTCCCCAAGTCTCTAGCAGAGAAATTACAAAACAGCCCATATGCAGCTAGTCCCATGACATAACACAAGCTGTAAAGACAAAAAACGTTCCACACTGTATCCCGTTCCCATGTTAAAACTTACAAAAACCAGGGGCGTCTGGGTGCCTTAGTGGGTTAAAGCCTCTGCCTTCGGCTCAGGTTATGATCCCAGGGTCCTGGGATCGAGTCCTACATCGGGCTTTCTGCCCAGCAGGAAGCCTGCTTCCCCCTCTCTCTCTGCCTGCTTCTGTGCCTACTTGTGATCTCTGTCTGTCAAATGAATAAGTAAAATCTTTAAAAAAAAACAACAACAACTTACACAAACCAGCTGGTGAGATGAGGACCCCTCAGCTTTGCTCTACCATGTTTTCTGAGCAACCAGTCACTAAGCCCTTGTGTTCAGGGTAAAAGTGAACACATCTGAATGATAGAAGCTTTGTAACAGGTAAATGGTCCCTATAAAACAAAATATCCTACCTGCCTTTTAAAGTTGCCCAAGAATCCTTGGGACATGCACCAGTTTTAACTTACTGACTGATCCAAATGCTAACAGTCACTTGCATATAGAGAGCCCTTGCTTTGTCCAGGCACCTCCGAAGTGTTTTCCAACACTGTGGAGCAGATCCAGTTTTTTTTTTTCCCATTGTATAGAGGAAGAATGAGGCACAGAGAGGTTAAGTCACAGAAGGTCACGTGCAGCTACTAAGTGAAAAGCTCCTGGGCCACCATCTTAACCGCTACTCCCTGCTTCTCTCATGAGCATACTCGCTTCGTTGCTAGAGCTCCTCCCCACCACCTGCCTTCAGTTTGTGGCTCTCCATCTTTCATTATGGTGTTGTCCAGTGCCAGTTAAGATTTCTCCATTTCAGGCTGGTTCAGGTTAAGATGCTTTACAAACCGAAACAGGTGGATCCAAGAACGATTCTCTTGGTCCTGATAAATGTTGACTTGCAAGCTGTCCTTCCTTTTCTGAGGTGAGATTTTGAATTGCCGCTTGGCCATTTCGCAGTCTGGCAGCCCTGCTGGTGCCCAGAGGCCGGGCCATTTCCTTTCTTTCTTTCTTTTCTTTTTTTTTTTTTTTTAAAGATTTTATTTATTTATTTGACAGACAGAGATCACAAGTAGGCAGAGAAGCAGGCAGAGAGAGAGAGGGAGTGAAGCAGGCTCCCTGCTGAGCAGAGAGCCTGATGCAGGGCTCGATACCAGGACCCTGAGATCATGACCTGAGCCGAAGGCAGAGGCTCAACCCATTGAGCCACCCAGGTGCCTGGTGGCCGGGCCATTTTCAAGGATCAGAGTTCAGGAGGCCCGGCTCCCCCTGCCCCAAACCCACCCTAAGTTCCCGCTTTGCTTTTCCTAGGGGCACCTTTTAAAATAACCACTGAGGGGACGCCTGGGTAGCTCAGTTGGTTAAGCAGCTGCCTTCGGCTCAGGTCATGATCCCAGCGTCCTGGGATCGAGTCCCACATCGGGCTCCTTGCTCATCAGGGAGCCTGCTTCTCCCTCTGCCTCTGCCTGACATTCTGTCTGCCTGTGCTCGCTCTCTCTCCCTCTCTCTCTCTCTGACAAATAAATAAATAAAATCTTAAAAAAAAATAAAATAACCACTGAGAGTTGAGCACATGAACATTTCAGTGACCTCTGGGCCAACCGCCTTATTAATAATAGGTGCTTGTCACCCTGCTCTCTACCTCTGGCTCATTCACCTGTGACTAGGGACAGACAACTGCCCTTTCCTTGGTTTGTTGCAGGCACTCTCACCCCCAGTTCTGGGATTTGTAAGTAATAAATCTTGTGTCTTTCCTTCCTTTGGTGCGTGTACTGAAACTGCACCATCAGTGAAAATGGCCCTGGGGTTTTCAATCCCCTGAGGTGAGAGCTGTGTCCTACTATGTCCCTGTGAGTGGCTTGTGCCTCCAGGCCCACAAGCTGCAGAGGTTTTTTTTTTGTTTGTTTTTTAGGTTTTATTTATTTATTTGACAGACAGAGATCACAAGCAGGCAGAGAGGCAGACAGAGAGAGAGAGGAAGGGAAGCAGGCTCCCTGCCGAGCAGAGAGCCCGATGTGGGGCTCGATCCCAGGAACCTGAGATAATGACCTGAGCCGAAAGCAGAGTCTTAACCCACTGAGCCACCCAGGCGCCCCAAGCTGCAGAGTTTTAATTTAATACACCAGCTCCAGGCCCCCAACAGAGGATGGCACCCCTTTCCCTCAGCTAGAGTCCCTGGTGCTACTTTGTAAACCTCCACGTTCTTGCAGACAGTGAAAACGAAGCAGGAGAGTCTGCAGCGGCTGGACTACCAAGGATCTCAAAAACCACACCAAGAAATGTCTCATTTGAGACTCTCCCCCCATCCCCTACAGGGCTTTAGACGGTGAAGCTCATTTACTAAGATCACTATGGCAGCCCCAGTGTGGAGAATGGGTGGAGGAAGTGAAACTGGAGGCTAAGGGATCGGTTAGAAAGCCTGGGTGGCACCGTCCGTTAAGCATCCAACTCTTGATTTCGGCTCAGGTTATGATCTTAGGGTTGTGGGATTGAGTCCTGCAGCCATCCTGAGTGTGGAGCCTGCTTTTAAGATTTTCTCTCTCCCTCTCCCTCTGCCCCTCCCTCACCTCAAAAAAAAAAAAAAAAAGGTTTTGGGAAACCCTGTCTGGGAGATTGGTAGTTTGAGCCAGCATGGATGGGGAATAGTGGATGGAACCCACGGGTGTAAGTGATTGGCTATGGGGGATAAGAGAGAGGGGAAGACTGAGGATGATGGCTACTGCTGGATTAGGGCAACTGGGAGGTTCCATTTACAGAGAACAGACACACAGAACAAATTTAGGGAGGAAAGACTATCATTTTAGGAGGTTGACTTTAAGGCGGGAAATCCAATGTGTAAGTCTGCAATTTAGGAGGGAGATCGGGAATAGAGAGAAAAAATGTGGAAGCTGTCAGCACATGGATGGGAATTTGAGCTTTTGAGAATGTGTGTCAGGACAGAAGGAATCCTGGGGCAGAATTTTGAGGAAAACCAACATTTAAGTCATGGGCTTAATGTTAACAACTTCACTGTCATTATTCACAAATGTCTGCAGCCCATTTGTACTCTCAAAAACATCTACTTGTCCCCCCACCCCATATACAGTTTCCTCTTCTTCCTCATTGTAAAACTACTGATGTTTAGCTGAGCATAGCTGCCTGGGATAAAGACTCTACTTCCTAGCCTCTCTCCCTGGTCTGGTGTGGCAGGTGTGACTAAACCGTAGCCAATGACATGCAACCGGAATGTGGGGTGCATCTTTCAGAAGCCTTCTGTAAAGCGAACTGGTGGCCCTTTCTTCCTCCTTCCTGGGGGGCTGTAAGGCTGATGTAATGGTAGAGGTAGAGAAGCCTGAAAGAGGAATTGGAGCCTAGGCAGAGAGTGGAGGACAAGCCCAGAAGGCATATAGTCAGGGAAACTGGTGTAGAAATTTCTAGAAGGAGGGTGTGGCCAATAGGGTAAAATGTTAGGGAGAACCTGAAAACCAGAAGGACCAGGAAGTGTCCACTGACTTTAGTGACTCGGAAGTTGTAAGTGACCAGCTGAGAGCAGTTCAGGTGGAGTGGTGAGGCCATAGTTGACTTAAGTGGTGAGAAACTGGTGAGCATAAATATTTGACTCTAAAGAGGAGGGGAGATGACGCCAACTGGCCTCAGGGGCATACAGAGCCAAGGACAACTCTATACCTACAACTATTTCCACACCCATCTTTTCCTCTTTCAGATTTAAGATACTTGAGTCTAGTCAACTGCTGAAGGGAAGGAGTAGAGAGGGAGAGGTTGCACCTATCAGAAAGAAGCAAGGAAAAGAAAAGAGGATGTCTGGAAGAAGTGAGCTCCGTGACTGGTGGATGGAGATGGCTGCCCTGACAAGAAGAGGGACCCGTCTTCTACTGAGCCAGATAGGAGGAAGCAGAGATGAGAATGGTGAGTTTCTAGATGTGGTGGTTGGAAGGGTTCTTGCCTGGTGTTTCTGCTGCTTCTGGGATCGAGGCTGTCTGTTGCTGACAGTGGGGGCAGAGTTGGTGGTGTGAAAGGTTTCAGGAGAGAACAGAGGCTTCAGTTGGATGCTGGGGAGGATGAGGAGAACACCTGGCAGAGGAAACCACAGGAGACCTGCATGGAGGCTTGAGGACCGGGGGTGGCGGGATACCATGAGTATAGATCTACAACTTATCTTTCAGTGGTGAGACTTGCTCTGTTGCAATCTGCTGTCAGGATGTGAGTATAGTGGGGGTGGGACAGCTGGATTCTAGTCTTTGGGTCCTTAAAGTCTGAGGAGTTTTTTGTACTTGGAGAGGAACACTGACCGCCACCTGTGCTTTATTTGTTGTTTAATGTATTTCCCTTGTAAACCTACTTAAGCAAAATCGTCTACACATTTAAACACGATTTATATACCCAATAAATCAAAATCTATGTATTTTACAAATCAAATGACTTAAACATTGATTGTAAACTTAAATCCTCATATTTCGATAGAATCACCAATATAATGTATTAACTTCTCTAAAAGCATGATTTTGGTAAAGCACACACATCTTACAAGGACCATGAAATTTATTACACCTATACTTACACTTATTATAAAGATGGGCTTGCAGACCCAAGAGAGTGATATTCTCTCAGTTTGCATATCCCCCAAAAGAACATTATCTCAGTGCAGATGAAGTTTTGTATTACTAATCAATGAATTCTTGGTTGGGATCAGAGAAGTGGATCTCCTTCTAAAATGACTAAAATCAGAGCCAGTGTTTACCTTGAATAGGGTGAGAGATCCTCAAGCCCACATTTTTTCCACGTGATTAGTGTTATAGCTGGATGCCTTTCCTTTAGATAATGACATCTTTAAGTTTAATGATGAGGATATTCCAAAAATGTCCATGTTCCATGCAGATGTTCCAAAAATGTCCATGCCCTGATTCCTGAAAACTTGATTATGTTTCATAGTAAAATGAACATTTTCATATGTAATTAAGGTTAAAATAGGAAGATTATCTTGTATTACCTGGGTGGGCCCAATCTAATCACATGGTCACTTAAAATCAGAGAACTTTCTTCACTGAAATCAGAGACATGGGTGGGTCATGGAGGTTCATAATGTATGAAGGACTTGGCCAGCATCGTTGCCTCAAAGATGGTGGACCTCAGTCCTACAGCCATAAGGAACTGAACTCTGAATTAGCTTGAAAGTGGATTCTTCTCCTTCAGCAAGGAAGGCAGCCCTTGCTTTCAACCTTATGAAACACCAAATAGAGAATCCAGACATGCTCTGCTGGACTTCTGACCTACAGAAAACTGTGAGATAATGGGTAGGTGCTGTGTTAAGCTGCTGAATGCATGGTAATGTGTTATAGAGCAATGGAAAACCACTACAACAACTGCACTGTCATTATTCACAAATGTCTGTAGCCCATTTGCACTCTCAAAAACATCTAGTTGTCCATCCCCCCCCAACATTGTTTCCTCTTCTTCCTCATTGTAAAATTACTGATGTTTAGCTGAGCATAGCTGCCTGGGATAAAGACTCTACCTCCTAGCCTCTCTCCCTGGTCTGGTGTGGCAGGTGTGACTAAACCAGAGCTAATGACATGCAACCGGAATGTGGGGTGCATCTTTCAGAAGGCTTCTATAAAGCGAACTGGTGGCCCTTTCTTCCTTTTTCCTTCCTGGGGGGCTGTAAGGCTGATGTAATGGTTGGAGTGCAGGGAGCCGGGTTGGGCCATGAGATGGCATGCAAAAGATGGTAGAATGGCAAGAAGAGAAACTCAGCTGTGATGATCATAAAACCGCAGTCCGGCCCTGGACTCTTCATGTGTGCATTCTTTCATGTGAGACAGAAATAATCTTTCTTGGGTAAGCCGTTATTATTTTGGGTTTACTGTTACTACAGTCTCATTGTAATTAGTATTGCAATATGGAGGCTCCCTTTCCCAAGAGATGAAGGATCAGGTTTGAGCTGTGGGCAGTTATCTTTTTAGACGTTGACTAATTCATCATCTAGCAACACACTGTTGGACTCCCTTTTGTCCTAGTTGCAATATATGACCAGATGGTGCCAATCAGCCTTCTTCATTCTTGACACAGTTCCAACCTTCCCTGGAATTACTCAGCGCTCCATGTGTCTACCCCTCCCTACTTATACAAATAAGGAGGAATGAGTGTACCTTATGAGGAGATAAAATACCTACTATTTTCATACTCTCCTACTTATCGGAATTAACTACAAATATGCCATTATATTTGTTCTTTTCCACTTGGTATATTATCTTTTTGCTCATTTTATAGTGACTTTTTCCTCTTTGAATGTCACTCCAGAGTCATGGATTTTAAAAATTCACCTTGTTCTGATTACTTATATTCTTTTTAAAAAAATTTTTAAAGAAGATTTTATTTATTTATTTGAGAGAGAGAGAGTGAGAGAGAGCGAGAGAGAGCACGAGTGGGGCTAGGGGCAGAGGGCTAGGAAGAGGGAGAAGCAGACTCCCAACCAAATGAGGAGCCCGATCCCAGGAACCTGAGATCATGACCTGAGCCCAAGGGAGGTGCTTAACTGATTGAGCCACCCAGGTGACCCTATTATTTTCCTTTTGATGATCAAATTGTCAGAGCATGTCAGGTGGGAGCATTTTAAGATCGATTCCTTTGCCTTTTCAGCTCTACCTTATACAGTTTAACAAGTATCCTTGCTTTTTGTCATTAACAACATGTTCCAGGGAACAACAACACGTTCCAGGCCTAGAGTTATTTAAGACATGGAACTATTTATTCTCCAAGGAACACTGAGTTCTATTTATTTACTAAAGATTTTTTATTTTTATTTATTTATTTTTTAAATATTTTATTTATTTATTTATTTGTCAGAGAGAGAGAGAGAGAGCGCGCGCACAAGCAGGCAGAGAGGCAGGCAGAGGCGGAGAGAGAAGCAGGCTCCCTGCCGAGCAAGGAGCCTGATGTGGGACTCAATCCCAGGACCCTGGGATCATGACCTGAGCTGAAGGCAGCAGCTTAGCCCACTGAACCACCCAGGCGTCCCAAGATTTTTTATTTATTTATTTATTTTATTTGTTTATTTATTTTTTTTAAGATTTTTTATTTATTTATTTGACAGACAGAGATCACAAGTAGACAGAGAGGCAGGCAGAGAGAGAGAGAGGGAAGCAGGCTCCCTGCTGAGCAGAGAACCCGATGCGGGACTCGATCCTAGGACCCTGAGATCATGACCTGAGCCGAAGGCAGCGGCTTAACCCACTGAGCCACCCAGGCGCCCCAAGATTTTTTATTTTTAAGTAATCTCTATACCCAATGTGGGGCTTGAACCTACAACCCTGAGATCAAGGTTCACATGTTTCATTGACTGAGTCAGCCAGGCGCCCTGCTCCCTGAGTTATTTATCTAATTTAACTAATTAATTAATTAATTAATTATATTTTAAAGATTTTATTTATTTATTTGAGAGAGAGAGAGAGAGGGTGCCAGCACAAGTGGGTGAAGGGGCAGAGGGAGAAGCAGACTCCCTGCTAAGCAGGGAGCCTAAGGTAGGGCTCGATCTCTGGACCCTGGAATCATGACCTGAGCAGAAGGCAGCCACTTAATTAACCAGCTGAGCTACCCAGGTGCCCCTCCCCTGTGAGTTATTTTAAAGGTGAATAATATTTGAGGCAAAGATCCAAGGGTTAAGAATGCGTATCAGATTTTTCCTGATGTTGTTTCTAGGCTACTTTCATGACAACATTTGAGAAAGTTATTTCTTTTGAAAACCACAAATTCACATTGGTATTTCCTATTTAAGTCAAGCATTGCTAACATCCTTTTTTATTTGACTCGAATATACAATCTTACATTTATCTTCTCAGCCACATACCTGCTTGTAGCCTGTAACCCCTGATCCAAATCGTAATGGCATCTTGTCTCTTCAGGGATCCTGCAGTTTCTCATTGACCATCATTCTCTAGTTGCTTTACGGAAAGTTTCATCCATGCTGGGAGAGTGGGACAGCATGGTAAGACAGAGAGATTTCATAATATCCGCAGGAGAGTGGTTGAAGGGATGAATCATAGCATCCAAGACAAGAGGAAGTTTAAGAAAGGAGGACAAGACAGCACAAATCAGGAGAAAGAAGAGAGGCGGAGGGAGCGTCTGGAACAGCTGCAGGAAGGTCGCTGAGACAGCCGGGAGGTGACGGTCAGAGTGTAGAGTGCTTGATGTTCAGATCGCAAAGGTAGAGCAGTTCTAGGAGGTGGCCTTGTCATTGACACATTCCATGCCTGGAGATCTACACTTGCTCACATGTGACTTTCTACCCCTACCTCCAGCCATCTAAGGAAGTTCAGTACACCGACTCTTGGCTAGAGTGAACACATACACTCCATGTTTTGGATGGGGAGGGGAGGGCCAGAGTCCATCCGGGACCTGGCCCAGATGGATACCCAGGTTCACTGCCTGCTGGCTGCCCCTATGTAAATGAAACACATATACTCTTTTCAGGCTGGGCACATGCCCTTCCTGACCCACCAGCTATAGGCTCCAGGCTATGGTCCTCCCCACACTTCTGCTGGTGGCTAAGCCTCCTACCCTAGCCCACATGGTGCTGGCTCAGCTTCTGATTGTGCTGGCCAAGATCCGTGATGCTGGCACACCTCATAGGAAGAAGCCTGCAGGGTACACTGAGGCTGGTCCATCTGGGCCGCAGTGGGGGCCTGTCAGTCTCACCTGGGCCACCTGTCCCTAAACAGCACTGAGTGGAGAGCTGGGGGTGGAGGAACAGGACAAGCAGAGTCTGCAAAGCAGCACAGGTCTCCCTACCTGGCAAACCTGCGGGCACAAAGTGCTGCAGTGGGAGACTGGGGGTGGGAGGAGAGGTCGGAGGGGCCAGGTCCTCAGACACCGCAGATCTACTCTTCACTCTTCACCTTGGGCGTTAGGGACAGGGTCCCATGCAAGAAAGTAGAATACAGGCAGACAGAGGGAGCCCTTCTCCTACCCCCAAAGATGCTGCTTCTGGGGCAAGAGAGGGCAGAGAGCAGAGGTTAGAGGTTAGAGTCAGGGGTTAGAGTCCGATCCTTGAAAAGCTTGAACCTCTAGAGTGGGAAAATGAGGAAGCCAGAGAAGCTTGAATATTTCCAGCCACCCAGCAGGTTCCCCCGGCGCAGGCGTAGGGACACCCGGTCCCCCGGGTCCAGGGGCAGTAACACAGAGCTGGTGGCTGCCTCTCGAGTCACGTCAGGGTCGTTGGCAAAGGCTGAGATGACAGGCCAGGTGTTCAGCATCAGGCTTACCTGGGGAGGTGAGCCCAGTTAGAATTTCTCCCCAGCCCTTGTCCCAAGACCTCCACTTTCCCAAGGGCTTCTTCTTTCCTCCAGCCCTCAAGGGACTCTGTAATCTTGGGAACTTGGAGCTCAGTGCACTCTTGTGGGAGGGCTGAGAGGTGGCCAGTGCTGGCCTCTACCTCCTCCACACTCTCTGCTGGCTGCTATTTTCCTCCCTTGCTCCTGCCACCCCCCCCAACCCCCGACACACACAGGTCAATGGAGGGTCTGCCTAGGAGTCACAGCTGGACTCCACTTATTCCATTTCCCTCCCCTCCCCTCCTGAGCCAGGACAGGGCCCTAGCACACAGGTCACCTGGACAGTTTGGCGGTTGTACACCTTCACCACATGGAATCGGAAGCTATAGACACCACGGACAGGGGCCACGAAGGAGCCTGAGGCCCGGTCAAAGCCACCACCCTCATTTACCAGGACCTGTGGGAAGCAGACTCTATTGAGTGGGGATCAGAGAAACTATTGGGTTGTGGGGAGGGGTAGTTAGTTAGGAAAAGAAGGGGTGGCAAGTAGACAAGAACAGGAGGAAGGCATGAATTCAAAGGAAAGGTGAGAAAGGGCAAGGAGGTATGTAGGTAGGAATGTAGGGAAGGGAGATGGGCAGTGGGGCTGAGGAGCACCTGGTCACACAGTAGGGGGTTTTTCCTTAAGAGCAAAGTGGGTTTGGGCAGTTGATCCCAGGTCCTTACAGGTCATCTGGACAAGGGTAGGGGGATTACCTGGTCAAAGTAGATGGCCCCACTGGTGCCATTGCTGATCTCTCCTGCTGGCTCATGGTGGTGGCTTCGGACTGCGGCAAATGCCACTCTTCCCGGGGGTGCCTCTCCTAGGGCTGCTCCCCCAGGGCCCCCTGCAGCAGCTCGGCCAGGCTCACAGACCACCAGGCACTCACCCTCCAGGAGGACAGGCTCTGCCCCCTCTTGGGCCCACCCGCACCCTAGGATCAGAAGCATCAGGGCCAAGGGCAGCCAGGGGCTGGAGAGGAGACCTGGTGGCCAGTGTCGCTTGGCTCCCAGCATTGCTGACTGGCTCTGTGACCCACAGGTCCTCCTTGTCTTCTGCCCCCTCTCAGTGTTCCTTTCAGTTCCCTCTTCCCGTGGACTCTCACTACCTCTCACCCTGTTCTTTAGCCCTCTCTCTGGGTCTTACTGTTCCCTGGTCTCAGCATCCCTCTCTCCATACCTCTCTGTGCCCCACAACTCTGTCCTGCCTCTCTCTCCCGCTGTCACTGCAGTTCCCTCCTCCTTGGCAGGGCATGAAGTGACAGCAGCAGTTGGGCTGGAGGAGGGAGAAGAGGGATGAAACAGCCAGACAGGAAGGCTACAGACAGAACCCAGGGCAGCCCCTCTGGAGAGCACTAAAGGCTGCGTCTGGGACGACGGAGAACTTCCGTCTGTTCGTAATGTGAGAATGTGAGAATGTGAGTTCCTGTAGGTGCGTAAGTGCCTGTGTGCCCAAGACAGCCCTACAGCCCCCTCTTTCTCCTTGTTCCTGCCCTCTTCAAAATCCCCCGCTAGTCAACAGCCCACTCAGCGGCTCCTTCCGGCTGTTGGACGAAAGCCAGAGCCCTATCTTTTCCTTACAATTGTTTTGGTGGAAAGTGCTTGAGCCAACGGTGTCAGTATCTTGTGACCGTGGGCCAGTCTCTTTCTCTCCTTAGTCTTCCGTATCTTCATCCGAAAGTAAAGGATGAGTCCCTTTTAAGGCCTTCTTCACTTCCAGCTCTCAACGAGTGGCTCCTCTCTCCCTAAAAACAGCTGCTCAGAACGAGCTGGAACCCAGACCCAGGGGAGAGACTAGCCCATCCGACAGGCTGGGATGCGGAGCTGAGGGAGAAACCTACAGGCGAGTGGGCGGGCCGGAAGGCGGAGCCGTGGGCGGGCCAGGGAGGAGCCCGGCGGCAGGCGCGCGCTAAGGCCGGGAGCCAGCCCAGAGCGGGGTGGGGTCTGGCTGACTCCACCCCCGGCCAGGAAGTGACTCAAAAAACTGTTCGAGATGTGGAGAAGACAGGTCCCAGTTGGGTGAGGGCTTCGAGAAGGCCCGCCCAGATTCGGCCCCCCACCCCGGCTCCGTGGCCCCCCAGCTCTTCTCCGCTGGGTCTGGGGCGCGGGCGAAGCTGGAGCGGGCAGGCACCGAGAGGCGCCGGCGGGCCTGAGGCCGAAGCGGGCTGCCGAGGCGGGTAGGCGCACTCTCCCCCGCGCCCGGGCGGGGGGAGCCAAGTCCGAGCCCCAGTACAGAGCGCGGCCGGGGGGAGGGACGGCAGTGGGCGGTGGCGGCCGGCGGCTGTGGGCGGTACCCGGCCTGGCGCGGGTCCCCGGGTGGGGCCGTAGAGCGACCGAGAGGAACGGCGGACAGCGGATGGAGGGAGAGAGGTGGGAGGGGCTAGAACCTTGGAAATGGCAGACTAGGGACTCCGGAGGACATCCCAGTTCAAGCCTCGGTGAGGATTCGTCTTTAAGAGGCTAGTTTGGACCCGGAGACTGTAGAGACTTGAGGAGAGAGACTGTTTTGTCATCTATCCACTTCTGGCCTCCAGACCGAGCTGGAGGCGCCCCCCACCCCGCCACTCTTCCTGCTTAGGGCCGTGGCCAGCCTTTTCCAGAGGCCAGATGCCCATCCCCAACAGGCAGTCTTGGTTGCCCATTACTTTCTTTCGGAGAGAAGACCCGGTTCCGGATAATGTGACGTTCCCTTCCTCGATGGACCCAGGGTGTTCGCTAGATCGATAACTAGGTGCGACCTGTTGATAGCTAGTGTAGGCTGGGAGACCACAGTTTAGGTTGAGCGGGCGAGGAGGCTCTGAGCTGCCTTCCTTCCTTCCAGGGCTGGGTGGCCAGGCAGCCATGCCTATCTGGGGGGCTGGCTCCCCGTCCCCTGACCGCTTTGCCGTGTCTGCGGAGGCCGAGGACAAGGTGCGGGAGCAGCAACCCTACGTGGAGCGCATCTTCAGTGTGGGGATGAGTGTCCTCCCAAAGGACTGTCCTGAGAACCCTCACATCTGGCTGCAGCTGGAGGGCCCCAAGGAGAACGCCAGCAGAGCCAAGGTGAACACCCCTGTCTGCCCTTTCAGGGAATAACGACTCCCTCCCCTACAGGGAGGCAGAGGAGTGGAGGGCCTGCTGGGGAGGATCTCCACTCACTCCTTGGTTGTCTTACTGGCAACCTCAGTGACTCTAAACTTAGAGGGACTTTGCAAATAGTATTTCTGTGGAGTTTTGGTTTCGTTTCAGCCTTGGTGAGCCAGGTTCTGCCACGACTTAGAGACAGGTGATTGCGTTGGAATCAGTTGTGCTGTTTGGGAGACTGGAGATAATCCAGTTGGGCAGGCAGGCCCCACCAAGGAATTCACTGGGGGAGGGGAAGCCAGGCCACATTGCTTCCTTGGGTCAGAGGTTGCAGTACAGCTCCATCAGCTACCAGCCCTGTGCAGAGTCTCCTGTTTCCTTATTTAAGAAATGTGAATAATAGCAATGTCTACCTCATTGGCTTATTGTGAATGAGATAAAGCATGAGCTCAGCAAAAGTTAGCAATGACAGTCATTATGATGGAAATATTATCACACATGCAAGCGTAAATATTCAGAGAGACAGCCTTGTTAATTATAATCAGTTAATTATAATAGTATCTTAAATTGAGCCAAGTTCTAAATGGAAATATTAGCCATAGACTATCAGCTGAAAAAGGAAAGGAGTAGATTCTTGATTCCTTTAATCCTCACCTTTGTCAGGATCTATGGATCTCCATTGCTCTGTCCAGGCATCTTGGAGCTCAGGGTGGAGTGCGATGGGCTTGAAGAAGCTACTGGGCCATGTAGAATTCCAGCAGTCTCTTTTTTCTCTATTGCCTCACCCCCCTCCCCTCACCTGCCGCCCTAAATTTCTCTCCCAGGAGTTCCTGAAGGGTCTTTGCAGCCCTGAGCTGCAGGATGAAGTCCACTACCCTCCCAAACTGCACTGCATCTTCCTGGGAGCCCAGGGCTTTTTCCTTGATTGCCTGGTCTGGAGCACATCAGCCCACCTCGTGCCAGGGCCCCCCGGTTCGCTGATGGTCAGTGGCCTGACCGAGGCCTTCGTCATGGCTCAGAGCAGAGTGGAGGAGCTGGTGGAGCGGCTGAGCTGGGACTTTCATCCGGGGCGATCGCCTGGAGCCTCGCAGTGTGCCGGAGTGCCAGGAGACTTCTCTGCCCTGCTGCAGCCCTATGGGGATTCCCACACACAGGCCCTGCTGCGGTTGCCCCTGGCTGTCCAGGAGGAACTGTTGAGCCTGGTGCAGGAGGCAGCCAGGGGGCAGGGGCCCCAGCCACGGCCCCCCTGCGGCAGGGGGAGCCCAGACCCACTGGGTGCTCAGTACCAGGGCGTCAGAGCTTCCTTGAGTGAAGGCAGGGAGTCCCTGGACCCTGGACCTATGGGGTGGCAAGAGTCAAGAGGAGAGAGACAGATTATGGAGAAGGAGGGAGGGAAGCAGGGTGGTCCCAGGGAGATGGAAGTGGGGTGGAAGGAGCTGCCTGGGAAAGAGGTCTGGGAGAAAGCAGGAGCCTTCAGATCACAGTCAGGAGGGGGAGCGGTAGGGCAGTTAGGGCCTTTCCTGACAGGGAAGGGCCTGGGCAAGGAGGGGGTGCCTCAGGACAGGGGAAGGTCAGTCTGTGTCCAGGGTGAGCCTCCTATTGCACAGGGCCCCTGTCAGAGGGCAGCTCAGCCCCGGGGAGCCTCCCTCCTCCAGCGGCTCCACAACGGGAAAGCCTCGCCTCCAAGGGTGCCCAGCCCTCCCCCTGCACCCGAGCCCCCGTGGCACTGTGGAGACCGAGGAGACCGGGGAGACAAGCAGCAGGTCGTGGCACGAGGTCGTGGGTCTCCATGGAAACGAGGCACGCGTGGGGGCAACTTGGTGACCGGCACGCAGCGTTTCCAGGAGGCCCTGCAGGACCCTTTCACTCTGTGCCTTGCCAATGTGCCCGGCCAGCCAGACCTCCGTCACATTGTCATTGATGGCAGCAACGTGGCCATGGTGTGAGTACCTGGTGGGCCTGAGGTTCCTGGGGGCGGGGTTCGGGGCATGGTCTGAGCGGTGTTCCTGAACCCGGGGATGTGTGCTGAGCGGCCCCTCCTCTGTGGCCCCGGAGCGCTGACCCCTTCCCACTGTAGGCACGGCCTCCAACACTACTTCTCCAGCCGGGGCATCGCCATTGCTGTGCAGTACTTCTGGGACCGGGGCCACCGGGACATAACTGTCTTTGTGCCTCAGTGGCGCTTCAGTAAGGATGCCAGGGTCAAAGGTGAGTTGGGCCTGGTCTTTTGTAACCTGGGATAGGCCCCGCTTCAGCCCAAGGATAACCCTGTTGTGCGCCTGTGTTTCTCTAGAGGGCCACTTCCTGCAAAAGCTGTACTCCCTCAGCCTGCTCTCCCTCACTCCCTCCCGGGTCATGGATGGCAAGAGGATCTCCTCCTATGATGATAGGTACTCAATTCTCTCCTGGCCCCTGTCTTGAGATTCCAGGAACACAGTAGGGGAACTGAGGGAGAGACAGAAGCCCCCCCCCCCACCCCTTGTGCTGTCTCTTAAGCCGGGTAGCGGGAAGATGGCCAGTCGTTCCTCCGTGTACCTGTATAAATGGGTCAGTAGACCTGCCCCACAGGCGTGATGAGGCAGATGGTGGAAAGCTGCATTTGCCTGTTCATTCATTTCTCGTTCTTCAAACTGAATGCTGCCTTGGATTTATGGAGTGCCTTCCTGTCTAGAAAATACTAGGTTAATGGAAAGCTGGGAAAGCTGGTAATGTAAGTAACTGACAGGTACCTTCTGACAGCCCACATTTCCAAACAGGTAGAGAAATTCCCAGCATTCGGGAAGTGCCAGGGTATATGTTCAAAATCACAAGTCAAATGAAGAGACACAAGAGGCTCTTTGCTCAGAGTATACAAAACACATCTGACAGAAATAGCACTGGACTTAGAATTGGAAGATCTGAATTTGAGCTCCAAGTTGTACTGTTCATTGACTCTGCCTGTGGACCAGACTCTTAGGGGTCTGACCTCTTTGTCTCAGGGTCCTCTTCATTTGGTCACCCTCCTTGTGAATATCAAAAGGAGCTAAGGGATATGCTTGCCTCATTCAAGGTGCTTGGCAAGTGTACAGTGATATTCTTTAACTGTTCATGGACCCAATCAAGTGTAGCAGTGGGTCTCATCTCTGTCATACAGAACCGCAGACATAGGTTAACTCTCTCGACCAAGGCTATTACGTGGCAAAGGAAAAGTGAGATCTTAAAGCTGCCAAATTGTTTAAATGAAAAATGCAGGGCACGTTCCTTTCCCAAGGGACACACACAGTGGGAAAATGGGCAGATTTTAAAGATTTTATTTATTTATTTTAGAGATAGGGAGAGAAGGGGTAGGGGGTGTGGAGGGGAGGAGCAGAGGGAGAGGGACAAGAAGACTCCATATGGAGCACAGAGCCCAACGTGGGGCTCCATCCCGTGACCCTGAGATCATGACCTGAGCCGAAATCAAGAGTTGGATGCTTAACTGACTGAGCCTCCCAGGCGGTCCAGAAATGGGCAGATTTTAAAAGATAATTAACCAATAAAAAAATTTTACAAGTGCTTTATTCTCAAGGATTTTCAGTTTTAGAGGAAAATACTAGTTTTGAAACTCTAGTGATTATATCTTTTGTCTTTTCAAATACTTAACGTTTTCTCCCTAACAAGCAAATGGTATTCTATAAAAAGGCAGTTCACTTTCTCCCAATGCTCTTCTGTTTTATGTCTAGATTTCACAGATTATCCAAGATATGGAACCTTTCCACAGCAGCATTGACACAGAATTGAAACTGAAGAGCAAGTCAGTTGTAATGAATTTTAAAGGCACGTGTCTGTACAGTTACGTAGGTCCCAGTAGGCAGACAGCCCGATGCGAATTTGGAATTTTGTCTGGTTACAGTGAACGACACAGTGGTGCATGGCCCAGGCCTACTGAAGGGGTGGGTGCTGAGCAACAGATGAAGTAACACCATAGTAAAAAACCCTTAACCTGCAAGTGGCTTTTGCATATCTTCTGATACCATGTACTTTGTATGTTATCTCCTTCATTTGTTTCCCAGACAGAAACTCAGAGCCAGACACCTGTTACACTGAATCCTGACTACTAGTCTCCTGTATGCCACACTGTCTTTCAAATACTGCCTGCTTATTTAGCACCTAGCAGTAGGCACGTGGCCTGCAGAAGGAGGTGGGGATGCTGGGATTAGGGAAGGCCTGATCATGACTTGAGAGCCCACACCAGCCCCAAACCAAACACAGTGGCAACCTGGAGGAAAGGGAGCCCCCTTCTTGTGGGGGTTTTCTGGGAAGGGAGGGATTTGCCAGTTTTTTGTTGATTGAGGACGGGCTGGGCTGGGCTGCATCGTTTGGTTTCTAGACCTGTTAAAAAGGACCTCCATCCACTGCCTCATGAGTCCCATCCTAGTCTTGTGGGAGCAGAATACTAAATTGGGGGCTCAGCCATCTCTTTTTAAAAAAAGTTTCCTGGTGATTCTGTTCATCAGTGAGGTTAGGGAAGCACCTCCAGATGGAGGCAATAGTTTGAGAAACTTGGTGACAGTCAGCACAGGTCATATTTGGAGAATGGAGTGTTATCTGATCATTGATTTTGGCAAAGTTGAAAGTTCATTAGGAATACCAGAAGAGAGAAGGCTGTAAGGGTGGCTCGAGCTGGGTTCTAGAAGGCCCTAGCTGCCAGGCCTGGGCATGTGACTTTACTCTGTAGATAAAGGGCAAGCAGGGGAGAGATTTGTTTAAGGGAAGGTAGGAGAGACTGGAATGTGGTAAATGGTTGGGGTCAGGGGACTCCCTTGTCAGGAGGCTATGGAGTCTCTCAGCTTTAGTGTCTGAATAGCTAAGGGTAGTGGTAGCACTGGAAAGGAAGGGGCAGAGTGGAAGGCTTTTCAGAGGAGAACATGATGGATTTCTGACTCACTGGTCAGGTAGGGTGGAAGAAGACAGGGCTGGAGCCAGATCGTACTGTTTCTCACTAATGAGGCACAAAGTGTTGGGTGGAGGGGTTGCTATTGGGACACCACACTGGACTCCTCTTTCTTTCCTCTCCAACCATGGCACCTGAATCTGGCAGTCACCTGGTGGCTGGGTCAAGGTGAGGTGGGGGACCAGATCTCCATCCCCAGAAGTGGGTTATGGGAGCGGATAATACTCTTTAGGGTTGGGGCCCTTGGAGAATCCCAGAACGGCTGCTGTGATTTTTGAGACAGGTTCATGGTGAAGCTGGCTGAAGAGACTGATGGGGTCATTGTCTCCAATGACCAGTTCCGGGACCTGGCGGAGGAGTCTGAGAAGTGGATGGCAATCATCAGGGAGCGGTGAGGGAGCCCTCCCCTGGGAACAGGGCGTGTACGCAGACCTTTCTCTAAACCACTTCTGCTCTGCCACCTGGTGAAGACTCTGGGAAGGGGCTTGATATGGTCCTGAAGGAAGGTGGCTAGTAGTTTTCTGGGGGTGCTGGTATCAGCTGTCCGGGAGGTTCATCAGGGCCCCTCTGTGACCGTACATTCTCTTTCTGCACCCAGCCTGCTGCCTTTCACTTTTGTGGGAAACCTCTTCATGGTTCCTGATGACCCGTTAGGGCGAAACGGCCCCACGCTGGATGAGTTCCTAAAGAAGCCAGTCAGGTAATGTCCCAGATTGTCCTAGGCAGCCCCCAGCCCTGGCCCTCTGCAGGGGCATTGTAGACTTGGGGGCAGTGTGACCTCATCTGGGCCAGCTTACTTCTCTACTGGTTTGGTTGCTATGGGCTTGGCCTTTAAGTGTTTCGGGGAATCCTGACTTAGGCCTTCCTGGCTGGGAGGAGAGCTCCCCTCCTCCCCTCTCCTAACCCGTATTTTTGGTGGATTATTTGGAATGTGGTTGCTTTTGCTTATAGCCAGTTTTATTCCGCACACCCTCTGCTGGGCCATTAAGTAAGTGATCAATGTATGAGACTAGAACTAGGTCGTAATAGCCACAGGCTTCACCTTCCTGGTTCTCAAGGAAATGGGCTTCTCCCCTTCAGAAGTGGCTTGATGCTGCCGCTCAGTGGTCAGCTTGGGGAACTTCAGGTCCCATTCCCACTCCAAAGCCAGAAATAGGCCCACTGAACTCTCGCTTCCCTCCAGGATGCTCATCGGCTCTTTGTGCTCTCTCTGCTTCTTCCCAGGGCACAGGGGTCTTCTGAGGCTCAGAATCCTTCCAGGGGCTTCGCAGAACCTGGTCAGCAGCAGCAGGGGAGAGAAGAGGAGGAAAAAGGCAGTGGCATCCGGAAGACCCGGGAGACTGAGCGGCTTCGGCGCCAGCTGCTCGAGGTGTTTTGGGGCCAGGATCACAAGGTGGACTTCATCCTGCAGCGGGAGCCGTACTGCCGGGACATCAACCAGCTCTCAGAGGCCCTGCTGAGTCTCAACTTTTGAGCCTCACTTGCCTGACTGACTGCCTGCTATCCAGTGAGCTTCAGCCTGTCCCAGCTTAGCTGTTTCTGTGAGGGTCCTTGTGCTGCTCAGACCCTGACCTAGACTCACTCTGAGTTGGTGGGACTTGATCTCATCTTGAGTCAGGACCTCAGGTAGCTCTCAAGAGATTCTGCTCAGCCTTAAGTTCTCAACCTTGCCATAGCACAGGGTTTCTGTAGGGAGTGGGGGCCTGCTGGGAAGAGCAGGTCCTGGAGATGGGGACTGCTGGCTCCTCCTTCAAACTCAGTTGGGGATGGAGGTTTGGGGGCTGGGGAACGAAGAGCAGGTGGCAAGGAAGTAAAGTCTTTCCTCCCCCTGGCTGTGGCTCTGGATGCCAGAGAGACCGGTTGCTTCCCAGGCCTGGCTGGGCTCCTGGGTGCATCGAAGGGAATGCTGGGCCCTTGGGAGACTAGTGTTACGGGGTCTGGGTCACACTGGGGGAGCAGGGAGCTGGTGGAGAAGGCAGAGGGAGACTTGGTTTCGGGTCTCAGCTATGTCTGTCTGTGACCTTGAAGGAACTGCTTGGCCTTTACTTCTGCCTGTAAATCAGGGGTAAAAATGCTGGCTGGGAAGAGAAATGAGAACATAGGGGAAAGCTCCTCAGAGGAAGGGTATCCGCATCAAGTCTCAGGTGTGTCTGTCTGTGGCTGCACAGGCTGCCTAACCAAAACCTCACTTTCCCAGAGCTGAGGACCCTGTGTCCCCAGGGCCCAGGCCCTAGATTGTAACACTGGGTCCTCGGTACCATATGCCCTATAATGGCTGCATCCCCTTTGGGCAACACCCTGAATCCATATTTACAAAACAGTTAATTAGGGGTGACTTTGCATTACCAAAATACTCTCAGGGTTCCTATAAACGGCAGCTCTCCTGTTGCGTTCAAGTGTTTACAGATGAGCGAATGTGTCAGAAAGTCCCCGGTTAGATGCACTTGCCGAAGTGTTGAGCGTTCACCAAACTGATGAAGCCATGCTCTCCAAGGACAATGTTAATGTGATCTGACCCCAGCATTTTCTCTACAGAACACATATGTGGCATAAAGTGAGCCCCACTTCTGCTTTGTGTGTGTGTGTGTAGGGGGATGGGAGGGTTTTTAGAGGCTGTATCACGATGAACCATTATCTGGAAAATGAAAACTGAAGAGTCCCAAGTTGGAAGGAAGGTACCTGACTGGCCACCAGATCAACCACTGTCACACAAGGACATTGCCTCTCAATCCTGATGCCTACATCCTGCCCTTTGTCTCCCCCCCCCGTCCAAGATTTTATTTGACAGAGAGAGAGTACAAGCAGGTAGAGGGAGAAGCAGGCTTCCCCTGAGCAGGGAGCCCAACATGGGGCTCGATCCCAGGACCCAGGGATCATGACCTAAGCCAAAGGCATCGGCTTAACCGATTGAGCCACCCAGGTGCCCCTCCTGTCCTTTATCTGCTTAAAGTCTTGCGCAGGGAAACTGACTACCCCTAGTTCACACAGTCATCTGTGGACAGCACTGGTCAGTAGACCTTCCTTGGGTGCAGCCCCCAAATATGGTTTTCTGTTACTTCTATGCTTGAGGCGGGTCATTCCCTCAGGAATAATACAGAGCCTGTCAACTTCCTAAAGAGCTCAAGACCAGATAAAGAAGTAGGGCAGGTGCCCCTGAATTCTGTGCTGTCTGGGCTCTGTGACAAGTCCCTGGACATGGTCCTTTCCAGGCTGTGACTTCTCAGGCACAGCGAGCTGACTACTGCCACCTCAGTTCTTTGTTCCAGCAACCAGTGTGGGGAGCTGGGTGATGCTGGAGTCTGTGGGTCCCAGTGTCTTCACCCCTCCTCCCCATTGCTACTTCGTACCACTAGCCTGTATTGACCTGAGCTGGGGGCAGGTGTGTTGGAAACTAGTTAGGGGGTGACGGTGACTCAAAGACAGCCCACAGTCCTCTGGGAAGAAAGGAGACTGGTTAATATGGCCCAAACTGGGTGTTAGGGCAACTGCTGGTTCCAAGTGGCCGCAGTCAGATGAGAGGCAAGTCCTCAGTTTCTTATAGACAGGGACGTTGGCTTTGTCCTACTGCAGCTTGATGACCCAGGACTCGCATGTGATTGCTTTATTAATTCACTGCTGTTCAGTGACAGACTGAAGGCTGTTCTAGACTGTGGCCTTGTCTCTTCCTCTGATGGCACCCTAGTGGGACTATGTGGACAAGTATGCAGGGACCACAGAACCCACTGTTAACAGATCATCATTTTTCTCATTTTCTAGTCTCCACCTTTATCGTTAACCTCATACCCCAGATTTGTTACCAGCTCTTGGCAATGAAGGGACCAAGAAGGGAGATACTGCCCATTATAAGGTTCAAAATCCCACATAGAGGAGTCATCTGGCATTTTCTTGGACACAAATTCCAGAAGAATCTAGGCCAAAGAAGCAAACAGAAGCCTGTGAGATAATTTATCTTTATTGCCTCAGTCACAGAGGATCCTACACAACATAAAGGACACCAGGGACAGTAATGGAACTTGTAGGGAAACCAAACTTGGAAATTCTTTTACAGGGAGTTGAAGAGGTGAAGGACCCAACTTGATGAGCCTGCAACCTTGAGACAGTGGACAGTCTCTCAGTTAAGTAAGGTAGAGCAACAGAACAACAAGGAGGGCAGGGAGAGGAATCCCTAAGAACCAGATGGTTTCCGGTCTCCAAATACCTGGGCCTATTCAGTCTCTAACCAGGAAGCCTCTGTAGAGGAACAGGCTTCAGGCTCTGCCAGGAGCCTCCCCACTTAGGCTATGACTTCCTTCAATGCAGCCCCTAACTCTGGGAAGGAGTACTGGTAGCCTGTGGCCAGTGTCCGCCGTGGGACCACCTTCTGGCCCTCTAGCAGCATGATGGCACGTTCTCGTCCAAAGACCGCTTGCACCACCATGCTGGGGAGAGGGATGAAGGCTGGGCGGCCTAGGGCAGCGCCGAAGGCCTTGGCAAACTCAGCATTTGTAGTGGTGGGGGCTGGAGCCACTCCATTCAGGACTCCTTGCACGTGACTTGCTTCAACAGCATGGGCCAGGATCCCTGCCAGGTCCCTGATGTGAATCCAGGGGAAGAACTGATGGCCTGGGCCGATGGGGCCCCCCAGGCCCAGGCGGAAGGGCAGCAGCATGTGACCGATGGCACCACCCCCACGGCCCAGCACAACCCCTAGAGCAGGCAAGAGGGACAAGACAGGAGGCTCCTCGGTCTCCAGGCAGTTCCGCTGTTCCAGTCTTCCCTTCCCCATGCCACCTACCTTAGCTCTCTTTGGGGCCTCCCGTCCTCCCACCTGCAGACTGGGCAGAAATGGCAGCTTCCTCTCACTCTCTGGAAGCTCAGCTCCCCTGACTCCCCCATGCCCCCAGCCCAGGGAAGACATTCCAAACCTGTTTGATGCCCAAGCCCCTGGTTCTCACCGGAGCGCACCACCACCTGGCGTGTAGACTCTCCAGGAAGCCTGGCTGCAGCTTCCCATTTGGTTACCAGGTTGGAGAAAAAGTCAAAGTCCCCTCCTGGGCTGTCCTCATCATACTCTGCAGTCAGGCTGGGCTGGTAGTAAGCTGCCAGTGGAACAGCACTGGTTTGCCCCGAGTCCCCAGTCCTGCCTGGCCGTTGGCACCCAATGTTCCTCTTGGTCTCACCCTCCTTGGCCCCTGGGATATTCCCATGGGAAGACAAAGCCATAGATATTTTCCCTTTGAGCTGCTCCATGGGTTGACCCATTCCTGTGCTGGGGTAACTTATCTTTAGTTGCAGGGCAAAGCTGAAGGGCTGTTAGAATGTAGTGCTTAAGAGCCAAGACTTAGGGATCTGCTACCTGAGATCTACTCTTAGTTCAGCCATTAAGCCTGTGACTTCAGGCAAGGTATATAAGCTCTCTGTTGGCATCCTTAAAATGGGAATCATAACACCCACCTTTAGGGTTCCTATAAGGATTAAAGGCTGTAATACAGCAAAACAGAGTAGTGGCTGATACATGTTCTGTCTGGTCCCAGTGATGAAATACAAGAATCAGGAATTCTGTTCCTAAAGAACTTTACTGTGACAAGCAAGGGACTTGGGAGTAGGTGGGGCTGTTTCCAGCATCAGGAGCAGTACCACTATCCCCTCTTCCTCTAGGGATCCCCATTTCTCAATGAAAGTACACAAAGGTCAGGAGAAATATGCATGGGTGGAGGGCCTAGGAAGTTCCTGTGCTTGGAAAAGACCAGTACTCTGGGGCATGTGGAGCTAGAAGGGCTTGAGCTAGCCCTTTACTGTGCGACCTCTCTTCCTCTGGCTAATATGGGGGGGGGGGTGATGTGGGACATACCTACACCAGTGACTAAGACCCAGGCCTGGGGGGGTTGTGGAGCCTTGTTGATGGCTCTAGCCAGTATCTGGGTGGTCTCCAAGCGGCTGTTAAGAACCTCTTTTTGGAAGCGTTCATTCCACCTGCAGGAGAAACAAAAGGGAAATGAGCCACTAAATACGTAACACACACATATCCCTTCCTCTGTCCCTGGGGCTCATCCAGACCTATTTCTAGCAAAACCCCACGTTGTGCTTTAGAGAAATGGTCCATCTCTCCTGGAGAAAGAAAAGGCATATATTTTGGGCATCCTTGGTTATCAGTGAGGACCAAAGTCAATCGCTGAGAGGGCAGAAGGGCAGGTGGGTGTGCAGGGAGGTGGGGTGGGATGAGGAGATTGGGATTGGAGTTTAGTTCTCAGTCTGACATCTCCATTCTCCACAGCTCATAGGTTCTCATCAGGGTCACACCGTCCTCCCTCTGCTCATAAGGATAGCAGCTTCAGGGCCCTGGCTGACCTTCGGAGAGGGTTGAGGATGTTTTCTCCCGCCAGGTTGACAGCGGCATCGCAGTGGGGCAGCCCCGACGTATCAAGTTCATCCTGTCAGGGAAAACACAGTGCTGGGGGTGGGCGTGGGGGCTCGTCCTGCGCCTCCAAACCAGACCTTCCCCTACAGCTTCCGGAGGATGGACATACCCACGTGATTCGATCGGGGCCCGGCTTTCGGGAGACCAACGTCACTTCGTGGCCCCTGGCTTTCAGCAGCTGGGTTAGCGCTGTCCCAATGAAGCCCGTCCCGCCACCTGACCAGAAAATAGAGGAATTTATCCTCTCGGGGTCTCCTTCCGTCCCCACATGCGGCTCCCTCCTCTGCTGCCATCCCATCTGATTCCAGACTTCTCCCCTCCTTCTCGTCCCCTCCCCATGATGCAGAGGTGACACAGGTCACAGAGACTGGGGAGATTCAGCTTCCTGGGGTAGGAGGCCAAGGCTGCTGCACGATTACCTGTGCACGGTTTAGTGCCCTCCCTCAGAAACGACCTCCCGCCTCTCATGTTTTGTTTCAACCTTTCCATAAGCCCGCCCCCGACTCTCCTTTTCTGCCCTCCCTCACCCACAAGCACCCGCATAGCGACCAGGACTTAACGCGCTTGCGCAAGATTTGGTGGCCGTGGTGGTGGTGGTGGGTGGGGGGTGCCCAATCTTGGAATCGACTACGTCCTCTGCGCGCATGCGTCTTTCGGGAAGCGCGCTCCAATGGGCGGCCGGGCAAGATTGAGACTAGGCGTGACCCTGCCTGGCGACCCGGAAGAATTCATAGGGCAGGCAGTATATTTCTTTGCTAGGAGTGGCGGGGACTGGCTGGGGCTGTAGACGGAGACCGAGTGGGCGGGGAAAGAACGGAAGAGGGCAGAGGAGGGAAGGGTTTAGTGCGGAAACAATCCAAAACAAATACCAACCCCCCAAAACCCCTTGGCCGAAAGCCTATTAGGTATTCAAACCGCGGAAACATTCAGCCGGGTGGATCAGTAGTAATGCAAGAGAATTCGTCTACCAGTACTATGGATTTCTTTCCACCCGGCCTCTTATCTTTTCTTCTCCCTCTTCCGGTTCCTTCCTGTCTTCTTTTGAATGATCTAAAGTTCCCCTCTTCTTAAAATAACATCTCCAGTCCTTTTCTTCGAATGCTAATACCTTCTCTCTGTCTTGGTCTGCATAACCAACCTTCTTGGAGGGATGGTGTCCATTTTCTACTTCTAATTCACAGCAGTCTTTTTTTTTTTTTTTAATATGGAATGGCTTTGCGAATTTGCGTATCATCCTTGCGTAGGGGACGTGCTTATCTCTGTTTCGTTCCAATTTTAGTATATGTGCTGCCAAAGCGAGCACCACTTCTGTCTTTTGCTTGTATCATTAACTCTCACGGCAATATCACCAATTTCCAGTGTCACCAAAACGAATGCCCGGTTTTCAATAATTTTTCTTGAAACACTTGCTGGACACTTCCTCCCCTTGGAAATGCTCATCTCTTGGACTCAGTGAAGGGCCACAGCTCTCTTCTGAGTCTTTCACCGTCTTTTCAGTTTCTCTTGCTTCTTAAGATGCTGGTATTAAAATGTTGGTATTTCTTAAAGCTGGGTCCTAAGACCTTCCTCTTTTCCCTCTGCATTTTTTCCCAAGTTTCTGTGTTGGTGAATTTGAGTCTGGACACCTGGTTCCTGGGCTTGCTTTGAAAGCATAAGCGGAACCATAGTTGTATTAGTTACATTATTAGCTTACCTCTACCTTCTGTTTTGTTTCTGACTTTATTGTGTTTTAGCACCTCTTACTGATAAGGGAAAAACTATACTCTAAGATGGCTGACCAAGCCAACAAGGGAATTCCAGTCCCTGTCTCAAAGCCCTTCCAGGTTCTTCTTTCCTACGCCACAGGCACAAAAGTACCAAGTATGCGTAAGTAGAAGGGTATAAATTGCCCTCTCTGCTCATGCTCAGGGCTCAGACCTTTGGAGACCAGTCTCCTTTGAGCCTGCAGGTGTTACATAAATCTCTGGTTCTCCAAAGTCTCCGAGTGCTGCTTGGATCTTCCGTCAGGATCCAGTCCAGGTTCGGTAACATTTGGTTCCCTGACTGGGAAATCCCATCGTGCTGGCCCGTTTTTGCTATTGGTTTGGGGCAACTGCGGACTGGTGACAGATCGAGGGATCCTAAGGGAGAAGGCACACCCCGCCTAATTTTAGGCAGCCTCCAGCCCAGTCACCTCAGGCCAACTGGCCTGCCCTGCTTTTCTACCTGTACTCAAAGGAGATTTGGTCGGTCTTGACATCGGATTCTGGTAAGGCCTGGGGCACCAGTATCCAGTCAGGCCCACCGGTCAGGGCGGAAGGGGAAACTGATCACTTCCCAGAGACCTCTTAGAGGTTTCACAGGTGGGGCCTCCCGGCGGGGGAGGTGGGGGGAGTCCTTCAGGTCAGGAACCTCCCCCCGCAAAGGGGGGACAGGAAGGAATTTCTGAAAGGAATTCCACAGGTTGGGGCCTCCCAGGATGGAAGGAACTGCAATAACTTCAGTGTGAATGCGTGAGTGAATGTGCAGTTTGAGCTGGCTTGTCAGGCGGACTGATTCTGTGGCTCCACCTGTAGGCACACTTAGGGTCCCCAGAAGCCTATGGAGTCTGAGTGGGCCCAAATCTGTTTCCGTGGTGACCTCATTAGTTCTAAGGCAAGCCTCTTTGGGGCACCAGTCCGGGGTGTATATGGACTCCCTACGGCCAAGAGGCACCCAGGTCTTCTCCGGGAGGGCGGACAGGCGGGCATCTGACTGGTCTCTCCTTTGAAGGGACACCCACCCTTTGTCTTTAGAGCCAATGACACAGGGAGGGGACACACAGGGTGGACAAGAGAGTCCCTGCTCTTCATGGGTGGAAGCTCTTCAAAGCCTACGGTCTTAGACTATATGCTCGAAAATTTTAAGAAGGGATTCTCAGGAGACAGTGGGATAAAAATGTCTCCTGGAAAATTAAGCACATTATGTGAACTGGAATGGGTCACCTTTGGGGTCAACTGGCTCTCTGAGGGTGCCGTAAGACCTACCCACTGTCCAAGTCATTTAAAAAATTATGGTCAGATCAACAGATGAATAGATAAAGAAAATGTGGTGTATATATATATATATGAATACTATGCAGCCATCAAAAGAAATGAAATCTTGCCATTTGCGACGACGTGGATGGAACTAGAGGGTATCATGCTTAGTGAAATAAGTCAATCGGAGAAAGACAACTATCATGTGATCTCCCTGATAAGAGGAAGTAGAGATGCAATGTGGGGGGTTGGGGGGGTAGGAGAAGAATAAATGAAACAAGATGGGATCGGGAGGGAGACAAACCATAAGTGACTCTTTTTTTTTTTAAAGATTTTATTTATTTATTTGACAGAGAGAGAGAGAGAGGGAGATCACAAGTAGGCAGAGAGAGGAGGAAGCAGGCTCCCTGCTGAGCAGAGAGCCTGATGGGGGCCTCGATCCCAGGACCCTGAGATCATGACCTGAGTTGAAGGCAGAGGCTTTAACCCACTGAGCCACCCAGGTGCCCCCATAAGTGACTCTTAATCTCACAAAACAAACTGAGGGTTGCTGGGGGGAGGGGGGTGGGGAGAGGGGGGATGGGGTTATGGACATTGGGGAGGGTATGTGCTATGGTGAGTGCTGTGAAGTGTGTAAACCTGGCGATTCACAGACCTGTACCCCTGGGGATAAAAATACATTATGTGTTTATAAAAAAATAAAAAATAAAGATGAAAAAAAATTATGGTCAGGACTCCCGGACACACTGACCAATTCCCATATATTGATTCTTGGCTTCAGATAGCCCAAACTCTGCCCCCATGGGTCCAATTCTGTGCTAATAGGAAGGACCAAAGTAGGATATTTGTAACCCAAGTAAAAAAGCCCAAAGGCGGTAAGGAAGCAAAACCTACCAGGGAGACCCTGCCCAGGGGGTGTCAGTGGCAGCAATGGGGATGGGCTCTGGATAAGGAGGAGCCCGTCAAGAAACATGGGGGTCGGTGGGGGGGAGGTGAGGGGATGAGGGAGAAGCGCAGGACCACAGTCCTCCTCTGACCTAGGGCCTAAAGCTGAGCTGCAGGAAGATAGTGCTCCTGCTTTTTTTAAGTGGCTTGTGTGGGGAGATATCTGATTTAGCAGCTCTGAAAGTGCACAGGAAACTTGATCCAGACAGAAACAGGATGTAAAATAACAGGATCTCATATACTTAGGTTTTGTGGGGATGGGGGGCGCGGAGGGGGGCATCTGAGTGGCTCACTCGGTTAAGCATCTGCTTACCACTCAGGTCATGATCCGAGGCGTCCTTCAGGATAGAGATTTTTTTTTTTTTAGATTTTTCTTTATTTTTTTGACAGAGAGACACAGCCAGAGAGGGGACGCAAGCAGGGGGAGTGGGAGAGGGAGAAACAGGCCTCCCGCCGAGCAGGGAGCCGGATGTGGGGCTCGATCCCAGGACCCTGGGACCATGACCTGAGCCGAAGGCAGATGCTTAATGACTGAGGCAGCCAGGCACCCCCAGGACAGGGACTTTAAGGAATATTTCCAAGCAGCTGCTGAAACTCCATTTATTACCGGGAAATTCCCTGTCTTCTCTGGCCCGTATACCCCCTTGCTGGTGGGAGAACATGGCGTCTGCTCCTCTGTTGGAGCTGATGAGCTCCTGAACCAGGAACCCTTTCTCTGCCCTCTGGCAGCACTTTGTCTCTTCTGCCTCCCCATCCCCTTTCTCCTGTTTCTGCACCACCTTGGGTGCAGCCTCTATTACTGGCTTCTGGACCATCCTTGGGGCCTTAGGCACCATGGCTCCTTCTCCCTTCACTGAAAAGGAGCAAGAAGAGCACCCCTTGTACCTAACACCAGCCACTCCAGATTTCCCCATGTGTCTCAGGTGAAAACTGACCCTGGGGAGGATCCAGGTGGAACATAATTCAGTATTTAAACTAAGTTTGTTGGTTTTATTTTTAAAAGATTTTATTTATTTATTTGACAGAGAGAAGGAAAACAAGCAGGGGGGAGCAGGAGAGGGAGAAGCAGGCTTCCCACCAAGCAGGGAGCCTGATGTGGGCCTCAATCTCAGGACCCTGGGGTCATGACCTGAACCGAAGGCAGCCACTTAATGACTGAGCCACCCAGGCGCCCAGTTGGTTTAATTAAGATGTCTTTTAGTTATCAGCAGGAAATGTGAAACTTTTACTCTATCAAGGTTTACTGAAGGTTAAATAACCTTGTGTTATCTGTGGCAATTTGTTAGCAAAAAGATGACTACACTGATGGATAACTGTCTCAAAGTTTTCTTGGGTAATTGTTAAGATAGCTTTCTCTGTCTCAAAGTTTTCTTGGGTAATTGTTAAGATAGCTTTCAAAGTGTTTGGTAAACTAAAACTTTCAAGTTTTGCTTGGATGATAAATGGAATTGAATTCATTAGACAGCTAGGTCTTTTCCAAATAGGATAAAGTGCTAAGTCATTAATTACTGGACATAGGTCTGTCTTTTGAGTTCTTACTGCAAAGAAACTAAGGATATTTATTATGGAGGCCATGTATTACATGGAGCACTGGGTGTGGTGCATAAACAATGAGTTCTGGAACACTGAAAAGAAATAAAAAAAAAAAGAAACCGAGGATATTTAAATCTGTTGCTAACATGTTTTGTGCTTAACTGAGTCACAAATTTGCCATCTGAAGAATTCTGGTGTAACAGTTCACAATTGGTTACTCCTTAATCTTCATTGGAGATTAAGGTTTCTAAAGAGTGAAAAATTCTGTTAACTGTAACTAAAACTGATGGAAATAAGGGAAACCACTTTGTATGTGGAAAAGTAGGAGATATGTAAGAAAGATAAGGAATGGGAATGAATTTGTTGGGGGTAAAAGAAGGTAATTTTTAAAAAGATTTTTTATTTGTCACAGAGAGAAATCACAAGTAGGCAGAGAGGCAGGCAGTGAGGAGGTGGGGAGCAGGCTCCCCGCTGAGCAGACAGCCCGATGTAGGGCTCGATCCCAGGACCCTGAGATCATGACCCGAGCTGAAGGCAGAGGCCTAACCCACTGAGCCACCCAGGTGCCCCAAAGGTAATTTTGTTTTAAATGAGATGATTATTTGGAAAGAAATGGCTTGGGACAAAATGTGAATGCAAAGGAAGGTTGTAGAAGGTTTGTGAAAGGAAATCTTTGGAAATGAATTTTAGATGTGGTCAGGATGGACTAAGATTGAAATGAATGAATTTTAAAGACACTGGTATAAGATTCTAAGTCAGCTTTCTCTCTGTTCAAAAAGACAACGTATTCTCCAATTGTTGGTCTGTTTTGATAAGAAAATGCAAATAGTTGTTTTCTCTCTGCTTGCCTAGAAAAACTAGTTTCTATGTCTTGCCTTTAAAAGGTCTTTAACATCCCTAATCCTATTTAGGGATGTGCTTTAAAACTTTCTAAGGTTTTAACAAACTTCCCCAAGATTTAAATCAGAACACAGTCTTGTTGACTAATTAGGCTTGGTTGTTTGGTATGTAATGTTCTGGTTCTGGCTATTGAAGTGTTATGTGTCACAGAATAACTGAGTTTCCTTGTCAATCATAGTGAACTCTCCTGTCAGATCAATAACCATGTCTGTTCTGAGTTTTTGTCATTTATAATTGTTCTAATTCTCTTGTAAAATGAGTTTCTTCTTCAAGGAGGATTATATAAAGGACTTTTAGGACAATATAGGTATTCAGTATCTTTAAGATCAGAACTCAAATGAGTAAAATCTTCCAGAACTGAGTAAAAGCTGCATTCAAACTGAATAAGAGTCAATAATATGGGACTAAATGTACTAAAAAGACAATTATAGTTTTGTGATCCTTGTTTGAAAAACCTTGCTGGTTCCTTAATGCTCACTCTTCCTGATTAATGAAACTTAAGATTTCTATGACTTACAGAAACATGATAAAATAATCATTTGCAAGCAAATTAAAGCATTCAACTTTTCTCTCTATCTGAAGCCTCTGAAACTCAAAAGGTCTCAATAAGTAAGTATAACTTCTTCCATGGCAGTCCTGGTCATTTGCGTAAGTTCAGTAAGAATCTGTTCTCCTTAAAAAAAAAAAAAAAAAGAATCTGTTCTCCTTGTAACAGGACACCATTGGAAACATTGGTTGTTTTACCAAGGCTTTGACTGGAATGTCCTATTTGAGAAAGACCTGCATAGACTCAGATATGACCAGACAGCTTTAAGGAGCTAAGGTTGACTTTAGGAAACCTGGAGCCATAAAGTACCTTGGAACTCTTGACCTGATAGCTTACTTACAGAGTTCTCAGCAACTTCACCAGGTGAGTAAAGAATGTCACTTCCTGGCAGGTGCAGGAACCTCAGGATACTTTGGGGACCTCAGGAAGAGGAATCTTTCCAAATCTCACAGGTATTGCAGGGATGTGTGATGGCAAGTACTTGGCTTGACTTCTGGCCTGGAGAGGCTACTAAAAGTTCAACCTAGAGATTCCTTATAAAGCAAAGCAGATTCTAAAAGATCTATATGATCACTCAATGTTCTGGCTGAGCTTATGTATATAATTAGGCCAAGTTTGTTAAAATTGGACTTGTTTCTCAAATAAATTAGACCTGATTTGGCTATCTCTGGAAATGAGGGTTATTTTAGAGAGAAAAATTATGTTTAAATAACCCACCTTTGTGGATGTAAATTCTAAATTTGACTGTCTTTAAATGTTTTTTGTTTACCTAAGCTAGACAGCTTGAGGTAAACTTCAGAGAAGTTGCACGATGGCTCATTTAGACAATCTTCTTGTTTTTATTTTGTGGGGAATAATAACACGACCCCATGGCACATGATTAAGTAATTGGAAAAGGGATTGATTCCCCAGAAATTGTGTAACTTATCACCTTGACCAGTTCTATGTGACTGGGATAATGAAATCATTCCCTAAAAGCCAGAGCATACCCCACTCAATAGGGTTAAATATGCACTTGTGGGGATAACAGATGACCTCACTTTCTTTTCTTTTTTTTTTTAAAGATTTTATTCATTTATTTGACAGACAGAGATCACACGTAGGCAGAGAGGCCCACAGAGAGAGAGGGGGAAGCAGGCTCCTGGCCGAGCAGAGAGCCCAATGTGGGGCTCGATCCCAGGACCCCAGGACCACAACCTGAGCTGAAGGCAGAGGCTTTAACCCACTGAGCCACCCAGGTGCCCCTGACCCCACTTTCTTTCTTTCTTTCTTTCTTTTTTTTTTTTTTTAAAGATTTTATTTATTTATTTGACAGAGAGAGAGATTACAAGTAGGCAGAGAGGCAGGCAGAAAGAGAGGGGGAAGCAGGCTCCCTGCTGAGCAGAGAGCCTGATGCGGGGCTTGATCCCAGGACCCTAAGATCATGACCTGAGCCGAAGGCAGAGGCTTTAACCCACTGAGCCACCCAGGTGCCCCTGACCCCACTTTTTTTTTCTTTAAGATTTTATTTATTTATTTGACAGAGAGAGAGCACAAGTAGGCAGAGCGGCAGGCAGAGGGAAAGGGAGAAGCAGGCTCTCTGCTGAGCAAGGAGCCTGATGTGGGGCTTGATCCCAGGACCCTGGGATCATGACCTGAGCTGAAGGCAGCTGCTTAACTGACTGAGCTACCCAGGCGCCCCTGGTCCAGAGTCTTAAAAACCAAAGGCCACCACCAATGGATGATGGAGGCCAACTTATTAAATACCAGGCTACACTTGAAAACCTGTCAGACTTTATCTTATTTACTTTTTTTTAAAGATTTTATTTATTTATTTGATAGACTGAGATTACAAGTAGTCAGAGAGGCAGGCAGGGAGAGAGGAGGAAGCAGGCTCCCTGCTGAGCAGAGAGCCCGATGCAGGGCTCGATCCCAGGACCCTGAGACCATGACCTGAGCTGAAGGCAGAGGCTTTAACCCACTGAGCCACCCAGGTGCCCCAAACCTGTCAGACTTTAAACCCATCTACTCTTATGCCTGGACCTGAGCATTATACTTCTGTGGAGCATGACTGTTGGAGGTCATTGATCTTGTTTATTTTAGTCAACTGCATTTAAAAGATTCCTGCAGGTATATCACCTCAGAGGCTCTATGGCAGTCCATCTCCCATAATAAGCAGGCTTGGAGGAGACCTTGATCAGATTGGAGACTTAGAAGTGTCCAAAAACCTCCAAGCCCCAGGGGAAACTCTAAGGTGCATCTCTCAAGAAGCTTTAAAAAGGACCCTCTCAAGCCACAGTGGACGGGGCCCCACACTGTTGTTCTAAGCACCCCTACTGCCCTCAAGGTCTCAGGTGTCACCCAACGGGCCCACCGCTTTAGAGTAAAGAAGGCTCACCAGTCAGGTGAATCACACCAGTGGAAAGCCCAACCAGACCCTACAGACCCCTCTGGCTCCACCTTTGTGAGACCCCACCAACTGATGGGCATCTGTTTTCCATAGTCCCTATCATCCATGCAATATTCCTCATTTCAGGAGTTGGATTGATGCTGCCTCCCCTTCTGATCGGACTTTCTCTCAGAAACTTGTTATTGTTACTGATTATTGGGCAACCTTAGGAAACCTTAAGATGGATTGCTAAGTTCATAGAAAACACTGTTACCAGGTGAGCCACTGCCCAGATACTAGCCTTGCAGTATTGGACCATAGTAGATGATAATGATGCCCTCTAAATTAGGTGTTTAAAGGGGCATCAAAGGGGTGCCTGGGTGGCTCAGTGAGTTAAGCCTCTGCCTTTGGCTCAGGTCATGATCCCAGGGTCCTGGGATCGAGCCCCACGTTGGGCTCTCTGCTCAGCGGCGAGCCTGCTTCCCCCCACCACCTGCCTGCCTCTCTGCCTACTTGTGATCTCTGTCTGTCAAATAAATAAAATCTTAAAAAAAAATAAAGGGGCATCAAAGGAGGGAATGATAAGGGAAAAACTGTATTCTAAGATGGCTGACCAAACTAGCAAGGGAGTTCCAGTCCCTGTCTCAAAGCCCTTCCTGCTGTTTCTTTCCTACCTCATTTCCTGAGTGCACCAAAAGTACCAAGTATGTGGAAGTAGAAGGGTATAAATTACCCTCCCTACTCGTGCTCAGGGCTCAGACCTTTGGAGAATAGTCTCCTCTAAGCTCACCAGTGTTAAATAAACCTCCAATCCTCCAAAGTCTCCGAGTGCCACTTGGTTCTCCCATCAGGATCCAGTCCATGTTCCGTAACATTATCAGTCATAAATTTGCCTTTTCCACCCCCTACTCCCTGTTTACCCTCTGATTGTAGAAAACTAATGAGGATTGGACAGTAACATTTGTCTTGAAATGATCTGATGTACCTGATGTATCAGGTCCTGATTGACCCCTCATTCTCTGGAAAAATGCATACCTCCAGATTTCCCCCATTCAGGGTTTCAAGAAACCCCTCACCCTCCTCTCACATACTCACCTCCTTCCTCGAGGGTGTGTAAGCAGTCCCTAGGCTCATCAGGACAAGGCGGCTTTGGAAATGGCTGTTCTTCTGATAATAAAACCTTCTTTGCTTCAAAACTGGTGTCTCAGACATTGGCTTTGGTGCACTGAGTAGTCTGAGTTTTGGTAACAAATTTAGTTACCAGTTTTTCAGACTTCCTGATACCCTATGAAGCTGGAATCTCTCTTCTGACCTCCTAACCCCCATTAAAACTTCCCACTAGACATTTCTTTTTGGATGTCTGAAACCTTGTTGATTTTACTTACTAAATATCTCCCAGATCCATCTATTTCTGTTTATCTCTGATACAACCAATCTTCTTTAAGCTATTATCCTCTTTTGTATAAATTTCTGCAGTAGGCCCCTTGTAGGTCTCCCAGCTTCTGCATGTTTCTCTTCTCCAAACTATTCCACACATTGCAAACTGAATGATTTAAAAAGTGGGGACAGGACACTCTGGTGGCATATATCTCTAAAAAAACCCATTGCAAATTTCCTGGATATGCAGGATAAAGTTTAACATATCTCCATTTAAATGCATGTTGAAGGTAGCTAGAAAATAAGAGAAATCCTCAGAGACCAAAAACAACGCATGTCTTTGAACTGAGGCTACCTTCTGGTTGTTTGTAAGTCTCAGCAACCCAGATGCTTGGGTGACAGCAGATGATATCTGGGACTCCTGCATAAAGCTCTTGGTGGGCTATGGCCTGAGGGAAAAAGTGAATTTTAAAAAGCCCACTTAGGGGCACCTGGGTGGCTCAGTGGGTTGGGCCTCTGCCTTCGGCTCGGGTCATGATCTCAGGGTCCTGGGATCGAGCCTGGAGTCAGGCTCTCTGCTCAGTGGTGAGCCTGCATCCCCCCCTCTCTCTGCCTGCCTCTCTGCCTACTTGTGATCTCTGTCTGTCAAATAAATAAATAAAATCTTTTATTAAAAAAGCCCACTTAGTATCAAAGAATGTGACCAGGAAATTTGTTTGTATAGGCTTGGCTCTCTGCTAGAATTGGTTGTAAAAAAAAAAAAAATTGTCTTCTCTGAGATGTTGTGTTTATTGTCTGGCCTTCCTGTAGATATGGAGTTTGAATTAATTGTTGCCCACTTGGCCTGGGAAGCCCTAGGCCAAAACTTTAAGTTAGGTGTTCCAGATAGGAAGTAGTATAAATCATCCCTAGTTTTCACAGGATCCTAACTGATAAAATTCTGCCAATCATGAGCACACAATCCAAAATAATAAAATGCGCAAGGAAACAAGCCACTCTGAGGAGGGGTCAGCTGAAACAACACATAGTAGAGTTAGACCAAAAAGGATTTCAGATATTAGAATTATGAGATACAGAATTTTGAACTATGAAGTCTAAAATGTTTCAAGAGAAGACATTAAAAACATGAGAAAGAGACAAGATACTATTTTTTAAATATTTTATTTATTTATTAGAGAGAGAGAGCACAAGCAGGTGGAGTGGCAGGCAGGGGGAGAGGGAGAAGCAGGCTCTCTGCTGCCCTGATGGGGGCTTGATCACAGGACCCTGGGATCATGTCCTGAGCCAAAGGCAGATGTTTATCTATGATCCAGGTACCCCAAGACAAGATACTATTCCAGCAGAATTGATAAAAAAACAAACTGAATTTCCAAAAATTAAAAATAAAATTATTGAAATTTAAAAATGTGGTGAGTGAGTTTAGACAGCAGGGAATAGATTTAGTTAAAAGATAACTAACTAGATTTGCCAGAATGCAGCACAGATAGACAAAAAGGTAGAAAATATAAAAGGTGGGGGGTAAGAGACAGGAAGATAAAGTGAGAGATTCAAACTCTTCCTCTTCTTTTTTTTTTAAAAAGGGAAATATTTTTTTAAAAGATTTTATTTATTTATTTGACCGAGAGAGAAGGAGGGAGCACAGACAAGGGGAGTGGCAGGCAGAGGGAGAGGGAGAAGGAGGCTTCCTGGTGAGCAGAGAGCCCAACATAGGCCAGGACCCCTCCAGGACTCCCCTGGGACCCCAAGATAATGATCTGAGCCTAAGGCAGATGCTTAACCGAGCTACCCACCTTGATTTAAACTCTTCTATTGGGAGTGTCACTGTCATCCTCTGCAGAAGAATGTCTTCTCATTTGGCCTTTGCATGTTGCATGCTATTGGCCGAGACATGGCTGGTTAGGCCAGGCCTCTGCGGATGGTGTTTGGATACGAACTCCCAAGCTTCTGGGTGCGATATCTTCTGCCTAGGATACCCATGGTCCTTACCTTGATCTCAGTGTTCCAGAATGTCCTCTAGGAGAGTGAGGAACACTCGGCTTCTCTTCTGGCCAACAGCATGGAATGTACAGGGCTTGGTAACTCTCCCCTTAGGCTCATCTCTTGGTTATCTGCCATAGTCATTACTGCCCAGGCACCTCGCTGTAGGCTAGCACTGTTAGTTCTGTACTGCTGTTGACAGATTATCTCAGAAGTTGGTGGTTTGAGGGGTGCCTGGCTGGTTCATTTGGTAGAGTGTGCGACTCTTGATGTCAGGTTTGTAAGTTTGAGTCCACGTTGGGTGGAGAGATGACATAAAAAAATAAAATCTTAAAAAAAGTACTTAGTGGTTTGAAACAATAATAATAATATTTATTATCTCATACAGTTTCTATGGGATAGAAATCTGGGGGCAGCTCAGCTGGGTGGTTCTGGCTCAGGATCTCTCAAGAGGTTATGGCCAAGATAATGGTCAGGAGGACATGGAGGATCCTTTCCCAAGGTGGCTTACTCACTTGGCCCTTGGCAGGGGGCCTTCATTTCTTATTGGCCATTGATAGAAAACCTCAATTTCTTGCCATGTGGATGTCTCTGTAGGGCCCTTTGAATGTCCTTATGACATGGCAGCTGGTTTCCTTGGAGCTAGTGATCTAAAGAGAGTAAGATTGAAACCTCAATGCCTTTAATGACCCACCTAGACTTGGAGGATCCATACAGCTGCTCTGACCATGATCTGTTTGTTACAAGTGAATGACCAAGTGGAGGGGAATTTGGCTCCAACTTTTGAAAGGAGGGGTGTCAAAGAATTTGTGGAATTATTTTAGAAACACTACCAGCTCTGCGGTATAATTAGGGCTTCTCTGAGAAGCTTGCAGTCTCTTGGCTCTGCTTGGGGACTGGGGCACAATCTTGCTGATTTCAGATGTGTCGTCTACCTCTCTGGGTCTGGTATCTCCTTCTGCTCCCTAGCTGAGTTCCTTCTCAGAGAAGCCAGGCAGCATTTATAATCTAGTTTTGACTTCGCCAAAACTCTTTGAGCTCCACCCCCAAGCCCAGGAAAAGCTATGTTATGGGCAACTGCTCTTATGTCATATCCTGTTTCTTTTCTATTCTTTGATTTACAGAACAAATTCTTTGCTCAGTCTTCCAATATCTGATTTGATCTGAACAAAACTTTGCTCTTGCAAGTGAATCTTCTACTTTTCAGACTATTCCAGGCTTTTCTCTATTGTAATTTGGCTTTATTTTCAGGAAGATTTATCCCTTTTATGGCAAGGATGGCTTCTTGGCTTCTAATCCCAGCAAACATCTCAGAATTAGGGGCACCTGGGTAGCTCAGTCAGTTAACCATCAGCCCTCAGCTCAGGTCATGATCCCAGGGTCCTGGGATGGAGCCCCGTGTCAGGTCCCCTGCTCCCGCTGATCAGGGAGCCTGCTTCTTCCTTTCTTCCCTGCTTGTGCTTTCTGTCGCTATCTCTGTCTCTGTCTCAACTAAATCAAATCTTTAGAAAAAAAATCCTGGAATTGACTCTCATTGGACTGATTTGGTTTGTGTGCCCATCTCTGAACCAACCATTGTGGTCAAGTATGTAGTGTTCTGACTGGCTAGGCCTTCCTGGGACATGTGTTTACCGTCTTCCAGTCTGGAACCCCAGCCAGGTTGCTGAGGTATCAAGAGACTCCTCCCCACAATCTAGTTCTTCTTCTTCTTCTTCTTTTTTTTTTTAAAGATTTTATTTATTTATTTGACAGAGATCACAAGTAGGCAGAGAGGCAGGCAGAGAGAGAGAGAGAGAGTAAGACAAGGAGGCTTCCCGCTGAACGGAGAGCCCGATGCAGGGCTCGATCTCAGGACCCCGGGATCATGACCTGAGTGGAAGGCAGAGGCTTTAACCCACTGAGCCACCCAGGCGCCCCTCCCACAACCTAGTTCTTGACAGCCACTTCTTTCTCTTATGGCTTTGTCTCTGCTTACAGTGAGCTGGGGACTGGGCAAAGAGAGAGGAAGTTCTGCTAAATCAGATGCCTTTAGATGATGGATTCAAGGAGGGTGGGGTTTTGTCGATATCCTCATGGAGGTGAGGCAGGAGTTCCTTCCAGAGCTTTGTGCCCTGCGTGAGAGAGGATATACATAAGGACAGTGCTAGCTCCCAGCAGCCACTTGTTCTCTCCTGGAAGCTGATGGGGAGTAGGTCCTGTCTGAGTATTCTCAAACTCCCCTCAAGCTTCATAGTCTTTCTTTTTCTGAGTCCTGGGGATGAGTGGGTTGACTTCTCCTTCCTTCTTAGCCTCTCCTTTTACAATTGAACTAGTTAAGTTAAGCTGTTTGCAGCTCTCATGGTCCGTCTGACACTTGAGAAGTTAAAACATTCAAATCTGAGCCAGACAAGACATGAGAAATTTCTGTCTGTATCTGAGTGTTGGCGCAAATGCAGCTGCTTTGCCCTTCAGGAAGACAAGGGTCTCTTCTGAGTCTGTAGAGTCACAAGGTTCTCATTCATTGAAATGGGACTGTTTCCCCCACAGCTGCTTACTGAAACAGCAAAAGGTGCTGAGCATGGTGGTTCCTCTGGGTGGCCGTCACCACAGGGCACAACAGGAAGCTGAGACTTAGGTGGGGGGGGTGTCCTGGCTGCTCCCCTCAGCTTGGACACAGGGTAGGGGGGTTTTGCTCGTGACAGGCACTTCTGCCCTACCCCTGTGCCACCTCTAACTGTGTGAATGTCCCCTGCTTCATTTTGTTTGGGCAGTTTTCTGCAACTTCTCTCAGGCTCTGGGATGTTACTTGCTAAATGTGATTCACATCATCATTTCACATAGTTTCTTATTAAAATAAGGCAGAACCAACCAATCAGCCATCCAACTGAGATCTTAATACTGGAGATACAGCAGATTAAGGATCCTAGAACCCCCTTCCTCCCTTTAATGATAGTCTCTTCTGACCCCAGACTTTGTTGTGAAAAAAGCAGTGTTCCCAGAGGCTTGCCCTCTGTGGAAATGCCAGCTTTTCTCCTGGGGCTCCATCTTACATCCTAGCCCCTTCCCTTCCCTTCCCTTGCCTTCCCTTGCCTTCCCTTGCCTTCCCTTTTCTCCATGCAGAATTCCAGATGCCACACTCTCCAGTCAGACTCTGTCCAGACATCTGTTCCCAGTGGAGCCTTACTCAGGAGTTGATACCTTCTCACCTCCAGCATCAGCCCCATCTTCTTCTGTTCTTGGTCTGGACTTGCTGTGAAAACCAAGGGCCCCTGAGATCTCTCTGAGTCTGCTTTCCAGAGCAGCGAGTAAGAAATGAAATGAGCTAAGGATTACCCTCCTATGGGCTCTGCCAGTGCTGAAGTGTGTATACTTGTGTTTGTGTGTATGTGTGTGTGTGAGAGAGTGTGTAAAAGAGAGAGGCAGAGAGAGACACACACCCACAGAAATCAGCCTTTTGTCAGGCTGAAGGGAAAAATGTTCAGCATGAACAGCAGCGTGTCTTACACCACCAGAGGCCTCACTAGCCCAGAAATTCCATTTCCTCCCTTTCAGAGGAAGGGCCACGGTCTGCAGACTGTGGTCAGTATTCTGGTTCTGTGCTGTGAAACAGCCATCAGGGGCTTTTCCTGGGTTCGTTTCCCCCATGGCCCACAGGAGAGTAAACAGATATAGGTGGGAAGGCCACGCCAAGTCAGGGGACAGAATGGTCCTCCTATTTCATTGCTGGATCATGGATTACTAAACATGAGATTTACAACTCTTAGTGGAGTATGAAGAACTTGGGAAGGTTTGTCTGATGAGCAGGGACTTCATGGGAAGATGATCTATGGGACGTAATTCCAGACAAGAAGGAGGAGGTGGGTAGGTAGCTGAGAGAGACGTGGTCCAGTATATGAGGAAGACAGGAATAATCTTCAAGTGGAAGCTTACACAATGTCTACAGGAGGAAGCCAAATGCTCATGGGATCCTCAGAATCACAGTCACGGACAATAACATGTTTGCTGATTTTATGATACAGCAGACTCTTGCAATTGCTTTAGAAGACTGAACATTGCCAGATGAATACCAGTTTTTTCATTGGCCTGCTAGTACCATTTGGCACCTGTTTGGGGAATTCTCGAGTGAGGGGGTGAGGTGGTGAGAAGCTGAAGCATGCTTTTATTATTCCAGATTGAATGGGTAAAAGGAGGATGAATCTAACACAGCAGAGCTCTCGGGGGGCCTGGGTGGCTCAGAAAGTTAAGAGGCTGCCTTTCGCTCAGGTCATGATCCCAGGGTCTTGGGATCGAGCCCTGCATTGGGGGAGCCTGCTTCTCACTTGCCTGCCGTTCCCCCTGCTTGTGCTTGCTCTCTCCCTCCCTCTCTGTGTCAAATAAATAAACTTAAAAAAAAAAAACCCAAAATAAAAAATAGCAGAGCTCTCTCGACCATGGATCACCTGACCGGTCCGGAGAGTAAAGACAGAGCAGCTGTAACTTTCATGGAAACTGTGCCGCTTGAGGAAGGGGTGGACCATGCTTTGTTAGAGTGGAGTTAGGGCTGATGTTTTTACCTCAGGTTTGGAACTAGGCTGCAGCATAGACCAGGCCAGGTGTGAGCTACACTTCCTTTACTAACAGTGTTTATGCCCAATTAAATCTATCATCCTTGTGGGAGAAGGGAAATCACACATAGAGTAGGAAAATCAGTTAATGGAAAATTGTAAAGTAAAATATTAAAAGGCAACAACCCTGTAAATTAAGAAAGAAAATGTCTGGATTAATGCTTCCAGGTCTTAAAAAAATATCCTCATTGGTGATTAACCAGCATAGTCAAAGAGGCTGCTGTAGGTAAAAATATGTCTTTAAAAAATACGGTCAGGGCACCTAGGTGGTGCAGTTGGTTGGGCAACTGACTCTTGGTTTCATCTTGGGTTGTGCGTGGTCTCAGGGTCGTGGGATTGAGCCTGGTGTGGGCTCCATGCTCAGCGTGGAGTTTGCTCGAGATTCTCTCTCTCTCCCTCTGCCCCTCCTGCTTGTGCTCTCTCTCTCTCTTTCTCTCTCAAATAAATCTTTAAGAAAAGTATGGTCAAATTGGCTGAGTGAGGAAAAAGAGAGGACACTGGATGGCAAGAGTTAGATATCAACTAGAAATAAGGTCACCAAAACCCTGAGAGGGACTGAGAGCAGCTTAATAACAACAACAACAAAAATTCCAACTTTTAATTGCTGTGCGTAACACGAATATCATTCAGTGAGTTATCACCGAGGGAGCACATCCCTGTAACTGCTCCCCCAGTCAGGAACGGAACCTTACAAGCTCCCCAGAAGGCCCTCATTCCCCAGTTGCGTGCCTTGTCCTAATTCCTGCCTTCTCCATCCTCAGCAATGGTAATCGCTATCTTGACTTTGAACACATACATTGGTTTTGTCAGTTTCTGAAATGGACTAACACAATAGATCTTCTTTTGAGTCTTGCTTTTTTTAAAAATTTAATTTAATTTAATTTAATTTAATTTAATTTATTTTAAATTTAATTTTTTGAGTCTTGCTTTTTGTCTCCTTCTCAATAATACGCTTGTGAGGTTCATCCACAATATTGTGTCTAACAGCGGTTATGTTTTATCAAGGGGTGATACCCCATGTACTATTACCAGTACCATAATTCATTCTATTGCAGATGGATGTTTGGATTGTTCCCAAGTATCCTGCTGTTATGAGAGTTCTTGTTCATGCCTTATGAGGCAGGGCTTTCTAATGGGTATATTCCTAGAAGTGGAATTGATAGGTCAGAGGATGTGCATGTTTTCAGTTTCTCAGAGGATGCTGTCAAAGTGGCTGAGTGGGTTTATAGCCCTCCAGCCCTATTGGAGCAGTCCTGTTGCCCTCTTTCACAGCACTGATGTTATCAGTCCTTATTTGTAGCCATTCTGGTGGGTGTGTAGTGGTATTGCATTGTGTGTGTATGTGTTTTTTAAAGATTTTATTTATTTATTTGACAGACAGAGATCACAAGTAGGCAGAGAGGCAGGCCGAGAGAGAGGGGGAAGCAGACTCCCCGCCGAGCAGAGAGCCCGATGCGGGGCTCGATCCCAGGACCCTGGGATCATGACCTGAGCCGAAGGCAGAGGCTTAACCCACTGAGCCACCCAGGTGCCCCGCATTGTGGTTTTAATTTGTATTTTCCTGACTGCAAATGAGGTTGGGTGCCTTTCATATGTTTATTGGCCATTTGGATATCTTGTTTTGTGAATTTCCTGTTCAAGTCTCTTGTCTGTGTTTTTATTGGATGGTCTGATTCTTTTCTTATTGCTCAATAGGCATTATTCATAAATTATGCATGTGTGAAACAAGGATCTTCCTCCACCTGATGTCTTGCTTTTTCATTCTCTTAAAGGTGATCAGATCACTTTTCCTTGGAGACAGTAGTTCTTTTTTTTAAAGATTTTATTTATTTTTTGGACAGAGAGAGAGATCCCAAGTAGGCAGAGAGGCAGGCAGAGAGAGAAGGAGAAGCAGAATCCCTGCTGAGCAGAGAACCTGATGCAGGGCTCGATCCCAGGACCCTGAGATCATGACCTGAGCCGAAGGCAGAGGCTTAACCCACTGAGCCACCCAGGCACCCCTGAGATAGTAGTTCCTAACTGGAGGTAATTTTCAGATAAAATAAAGGACATCTGGTTAAATCTGAATATCAGATAAACAATGAAACAAATTTAATGTAAGCATTTCCCGGATAACATTTGGGACACATACTATTTTGCTGTTGTTGCTCCGAGATTCAAGTTTAACTAGGTGTTCTGTTTTTCCCCCTTAAATCTGGCAACTGTACCTCCTGGGGACATCTAACAGTGCCTTGGGGACATTTTTGGTTCTCGTAACTGGGATAGTATTGGCAGTGGCTGCATCTAGTGGGAGGCCAGAGCTGCTGTTAAACACCTTACAATGCACAGGACAGCCCCCATTAACAAAATTGTATCCAGTTCAAAATGTCAGTAGTGCGGGGCGCCTGGGTGGCTCAGTGGGTTAAGCCGCTGCCTTCGGCTCAGGTCATGATCTCGGAGTCCTGGGATCGAGCCCTGCGTCGGGCTCTCTGCTCAGCGGGGAGCCTGCTTCCTCCTCTCTCTCTGCCTGCCTCTCTGCCTGCTTGTGATCTCTCTGTCAAGTAAATAAATAAAATCTTTAAAAAAAAAATGTCAGTAGTGCAAGGTGAAGAAACTTGCTTTTAAGTTAGTGGCTTTTGCATGCCTTGAAGAAATCGTTCCGAGCCCCAAGGTAAAAAGGTACTCACTTGTCACATCGTCTAGAAGTTTTGTTTATTTATTTTTTAAAGATTTTATTTATTTATTTGACAGACAGAGATCACAAGTAGGCAGAGAGGCAGGCAGAGAGAGAAAGGAGGAAGCAGGCTTCCCGCTGAGCAGAGAGCCTGATGCGGGGATCGATCCCAGGACCCTGAGATCATGACCTGAGCCAAAGGCAGAGGCTTTAACCCATTGAGCCACCCACGTGCCCCCTAATCACCAGAGATTTAATAAATCAAGATTTCTGGGAATATTTTAGTTTGGGTTTTTGCCAGAACAGACCCTGATACAAAGATTTGAGTGCAAGTAGTTTACTTGTGATGTGACTCCTGGAAGCATCAAGAGAGGAGTGGAGAGGAGAAGTAGAGTAGGGAGGGAAAGAGGGGAAGAAAATACAGGGTATGTTTCTGAGCAGGTGACTGCTGTGGACACCTTAAGCTTCATCTCACCTGGGACTTTTGGGAGACGTTGTAAGACAGGTCTCAGAGTTGTCTCACCAGCAGAGTGATGACTTGGGGTTCATTACCCATCCATTTCCATCCCTTATGGGTTGAGGCCACTTGAGGGGCCACTTCTCATCTTCTGTGTGCACTGGCTGACCATGTTCCTACACCAGAGAAAGCTTGTAGGGAAGAAGTTGTGGATGACCAGCGTAAGAAGCCTTCTGTGGAAGTGCCCGTCCCTGAGCATTGATGGAGTAGGGACACTGTCAGGTCAGGTCCCCTCCTGCTCCACATTGAGTTCATTTCACCTTGTCATTGATTCTTCAAGGTAGCAGTCATTTCCATTTATATAAAAAGTACACATAAATATTTTTGGGTGTCTACCTATCTATCTGTAAGAGATATAATTTTTTTAAAAAGATTGTATTTATTTATTAGAGAGAGAGAGAAAGAGAGTGGGCAGGAGGGGCAGAGGAAGAGGGAGACAGAGAATCCCAAGCAGACTCTGCACTGAGTGTGGAGAAAGATGCGGGGCTCAACCCCATGACTCCTAGATCACGACCTGAGTGGAAACAAAGAGTCCGCTGCTAAACTGACTGTATCACCCAGGCACCCCATATAAAAGATATTGTTTTAAAGAATTGGCTCATACCACCGTAGGAGCTGACAAGTTTGAAATCTGTAGGTCATGCCAACAGGCTGGAAGTTCAGGTAAGAGTTGAAGTTGCAGTCTTGAATCTGAATTCCTCAGGGCAGCCATCTAGAAACAGACAGGTTTTCTCTGTCATAGTCTTGAGAATTCCTTTGTAGGGAACCTGTCTTTGCTGTCAAGGCCTTCACCTGATGGGACGAAGCCCCCTGCATTACGGAGGCTTACTTAAAGTCTACTGATTTAAAAGATTTTTTAAAAAAGCTTTTATTTATTTAGTTGAGAGAGAGAGAGAGAGTGCACGAACAGGGGGAGGAACAGAGGACAAATAGACTCTGTGCTGAGCAGGGAGCCCAAGGCAGGGCTTGATCCCATGACCTGAGTGGAAACCAGGAGTCCGACGCTTAACCCACTAAACCACCCAGGTGCCTCGCAAAGTCTACTGACTTAAATGTTCGTCTCTTTGTAAGGATAGGCTACAGTCGTCCAGTGGCAGCTGGTCCTAGGGCCACCATGAGTAGTTGTCTCTCTCCCCTGGCATCTATCCCCCATTCCCTTCCTGGTCTACTCCTTGGCAAACTCTTCCGTTGGTTTAAATTGTTTACCCACTAGGGTAACCCAGACTTTTATCTCTGCGGTTCCTGGTTTTTTCTTTTTTGGCGGGGGGTAGGGTTGCTACAGCTACATGTTTTAGTTGTTACTGGACAGAAGCCCCAAGGTGTGCCTCACACTTCTCCCTGCCCTTATTATGTGGCAACGCCTCTATCTTGGTATAATAATAAGGGTGAGTTATCCATGCCAGTGGGGTAAGTTCATTGTTGCCTAGGGATCTGCTCCCAATAAGAGAGACTTGACATGACAGCTGGCAGCCATAACTTTAGATTTTGTGGAACTTTTAAGATATCCTCAGTTCTGGTGGAAGCAAATCTCCCAGGCTATGCCTGGGAACCAGGACTTTTTTTTTTTTTTAAGATTTCATTTATTTATTTGACACACACACACACACACAGAGATCACAATTAGGCAGAGCAGCAGGTGGGTGGGGGGGAGGGAAGCAGGCTCCCCGCTGAGCAGAGAGCCCGATTTTGGGCTCCATCCCAGGACCCTGGGATCATGACCTGAGTCGAAGGCAGAGGCTTAACCCACTGAGCCACCCAGGCACCCTGGAACTAGGGCTTTTAATTCAGTCGGTGTGATCACAGTCACTTGATGTCCCAAGATCAGATACTCAGTGTCTGTTAGGGTCCTTCCATGGACCCATGGTCCCACAGCTCCCATCCTGCTGCTACAGCTCGAGCTAGTGGAGGCAGAGCTTCAGCCCTCCTTCTGTGTTTCTGTAACCACTCCTTACCCAGCCCTCTTCATGCCAAAGGGACAGTGGTGGCTTCATACTGTTGCCAGTTCTGGGGTACATGACCACTACCTATTGGTTTCCTGTTTCCTTTGCACATAGATCCTCCATTGGACTTTTCCTAAATTTTCCTAAAATACTTAAATTCCTGTTCTCTTTGCACATAGATCCTCCATTGGACTTTTTCTAAATTATGCCCTCTGTCCCTGCTGGGACCTGACAGACAGACCCTTTGAGATAAAGGCCCAAAGAACACATTGATATGACTATTTCACGGCCCAGAGGTGGGGCTGATGTTGGAAAACTTGCAGTTGGTCATGCTGCATTTTCAGAGCCTGCAAGCCCAATGCAGATAAGGTCATGTGTGAGATGAAAATCAGAGAAGATTGTCATTAGGAAAACCATCACAAAAATTAGCAAAGATCTCAGTTTCCTGGCTACCCCCGCCCAATAATGCAATCTTTTCCTAAATGATGAGGACATGAACTTGAAGTAGTGCACCCAACTCCTCTTCTGGGGAGCCATGGTGTTTCATAGCCCTACAGCAAAGTGACAGAAACAAAACCACAAAATTTCAAATACTTCAAATATCCAGGTAAGTTGAAAGTACTCTTAACTTTGAGTAAGGACAGAAACGTTTCATCATTTAATCAAAAACATAGACTCAGTAGGGCCCCCTGGGTGGCTCATCCAGTTAAACATGTGACTCTTGGTTTGGGCTCAGGTCATGATATCAGGGTCCTGAGATCGAGTCCTACACTGGGTCCACACTCAGCAGAGAGTCTGCTTGAGGTTCTCTCTCTCCCTCTCCCTCTGCCTCTCCCCTGCTCATTTTCTCTCTCTCTCTAATAAATAAATCTTAAATAAACAGACAAACAAACAAAACATAGACTCAGTAAATAATGGCCCCAGTCACAAATTGCATAATCTGGGCAGAGATCTGTTAGCTTCTAAATCTCTTATGGTCTGGTGGAGGGATGTTTGTTCAGTCAAGGGATAGTTTACAGTGAGAGGAGAAGTCCCAGGTCTTCCCAGGAACAACAATCCTGTATTGCACTCACATTTTGAATTTTCGAATGTTTTTGAACACAAATTTTTAATGAATTTGAAATATTCATTCATAGGAATTTACCATCTAAACTTTGTTCTGTGGTCAGGATTCCAGTTTTTTAAAAAAGATTTTATTTATTCATTTGACAGACAGAGATCACATGTAGGCAGAGAGGCAGGCAGAGAGAGAGGGGGAAGCAGGCTCCCGCTGAGCAGAGGGCCAGATTCGGGGCTCGATCCTAGGACACTGGGATCATGACCTGAGCTGAAGGCAGAGGCTCAACCCACTGAGCCACCCAGGTGCCCCTCCAATTTTTCAATTATTAACGATGTGGAGATTAAAATCTTTATCCATGAATCTTTGTGTAAGACATTATCTCTGATAATGTCTTGAAGACAATTGCTAGAAGGAGTTGCAGGGACTTGCTATACCCTCAGAAGCTAGGAGAGCTATCAGCCTGAGGCTCCCCTTGTACTCTTCCCCATCCTCCTGCCCTGGCTTCTGTCCCCCAGCCAGTCCCTCAATGGGCAAGACCTTGTGTTGGGTAGACACTAGGATTTTGACTTCCTACCGGTTTGGGTGCAGCCCTTGTGGCTGGGTGTTGCCCACGCAGAACTTGAGAAGCTATCCCTCCTCTTATCTGTTCTAGCTCTCTGTTTTGCAGCACGGAGTGACAGACAATCTTCTTTCCATCTCACACTGAAGCTCCACAGATGGTAGATCTTATTGAGGTGGACTATAGGAGAGCCTTATGTGACACCAACTGCCTTCCCTAGATCACATATTTAAGCCAGCGGTTCTCACTGAGGATGATTCCCACTCCCCTGCCCCCTTGGGGACCACTGGGCAATGCCCTGAGAAACTTCTGGTTGGCTAACTTAGTGGGGAGGGGTGCTACTCTTGGTAACTAGTGGGGAGAGGTCAGGGATGCTCTAAACATCTGACATTTTTGCTTGTGATTCACACTGTTCTTAGTGATTCCGAATACCTAGAGGTAAATCCAAGTTGGTGTAGAGGAGATGATTACAGCAAGGATCTGGTGCAACATCTTGTTTAAGTCGGAAATACCGATCCTGCCTCTCCAGGGATTCTCTCTCTCTTCTTTCTTTCCCTAATTTTTCTTCATTATTTCTTCCCCGTCTCTCTCACACTTATGCCTCCCTCCCACACCCCATTCCTTCCAAAGCTTGTAGGCTGCCCATGCTGGGGGCTGGTTGCTCTGTGTCGGGAGAAGGAGCGCCAGAGAGAGGAGACATACTTACGTCATGAAGCTGGGTCTTTATTGAGGTTTACTGAGGACTCTGTGACCTGGAGGAGCCCTTTTGGGTCTGAGGGATGTGGTGGGGTCTCAGCAGAGACCAGAGGCAGCTCTGGAGTAAGTGGTACAGAGAGCCTGCTCAGGTCTGGTTCCAGATTTCCCCTTGGGCTGGCTCTGGCTCCCTCCAGGCTTAATTCTGCTTCAGGACCTCATTGATCCAGGGCCGGTAGTAGGAGATTCGGGTGAAGACAGCAGGGGGCTTTGCATCCAACTGTCCATAGGAGACAATGCCCTGGGCCACCCCAGCACAGAGAAGAGGGCCCCCTGAATCTCCCTGTGGGACAGAGGGACAGAGGGGTGGGGGAGAGAGAGCACACAGAAGGTGAGCAGGGAATTCATCCATTCCTGCCTGTGGGTCCCAGTCCTGAGTAACAGTGAGACCTCGGGTCAGACCCAGCAACCCTGGCTTCTCATGGGATTATACATCTTAGTTTGATGGCCCTTTTCCTTTTCCTTCTTGCCACCCCATGTGTGCTGTGCAGCAGCCTGGGACGGATGGTCAGAGCCTGCATGGCGGGGTCGGGGGTAGATCTGCAGAGGAGCAATTCCAGTTCCTTAGGCCCATATGATCTAAGAACCTGTCACTGGCTGACAGTCTTCCCACCCCATCTCCTTCCAGGAGACGTTCTGGACCCCAAACAGTGATCTGTGGGAAAGAAACCATGTCAGATGGTTACCTTAAATGCAGTTTTTGTCTTCCTGGGATTGCCAACACAGAGCTGGAGGTTGTGGTCAAAATCTCTGTACTGTCTGCAGGCCTGGGGATCCATAAGCCTCTGCTTCACCTCCTGCAGAGTGTCGGAGCCTGTTCCGTTCACTTGTCTTCTGCCCCAGCCAGCCACCCGGCACATTCTCCCAGGTAGGATGGAGTTGAAATGGGGCGTAAGGGGGAGCGTCCCCACGGCCAGGGTCAGGTTGGCTTTCTCCTTCAACTGTGAAGGGCATGAGGGGTTGTCAGTGCTAGAAAGGGGTGACGGGGTAGTTGGAGGAAATCGGGAGGACAGGGCAAATTGTTTCCCATTAGAACTACACCCAGTGGGGGTGACTTGGTGGGGTTGGAGTCCAGAGGCAGGCTGGGGATATCTCAGGGCAATGGGTACCTGAGGGAGAAAACTAAGAGAACAGGAAGTGGAGACGGGGGAGAAAGAAATTATCACCTTCAGTAGCATGATGTCATGGCGAATAGTAAGGTCATCGTATTTTGGGTGAGGGAATTGTTTTATGACCTTAAGCTTCTGCCATGTGTCTTCTTTCTTTTGTATGTTATGGGCTCCGAGGATGACCATTATGGAACTGTGAGGGAGAAGAAAGGACAAGAAGAGACAGTGATGGTCTCCAGTTTCTCCTGGGATGTGCCCACTCTGAGGAAAGGGAATTGGAGTCTATCACAGTTATTGGACTCTACCCACCACCCCCTTTTCCTGGGCCACTTGTGGCATTTGGGGGCTCAGATTTCACTCAGGGAACAGGGACAATTTCCAGGACCTTCAGGAATTGCTGGGGACTGAGCTGGCCATGGAGGATCCAAGGGACAGGGTTAGCACTTGCTAGTTCAGGGAGCCCTTTATGAGAGCCAGTCCTCTGGAGCAAGAGATGCCAGAGGAAAGAGGGAGGTGGTGGAGTCCCTGGTAGGTCTTGTTCTCGGCCTCCCTTGGAAAAGATGGGTCAAGTCCCTGACACCTAAAGGCCAGTGTTCTTGGAAAGGGCAGGGAGAAAGTGGCCTGGAAAACTGGGTGGGCCCCTGAAGGTCACATATCTCATTTGTTGGGGTCAGGGAGATGGGAACTACTTTTGGAGGAAGGACACTTGGCTAGAGCCTCCTTTTTCCTTTGTAGGGTTGCTGAGCTCACAGTGATCAAAGATCAGGGCATCCATCAATCATGGGAAGAGTTTCCTTAAATTCGAGCCTTGCCTCTCCCAGTCCAGGGACCCCCTCCTCAGGCTGTCCAAGTGTGCATCCCTGGCTGTTACCCTGGCTGTTTATCTCCCTCTGGAGATAAACAGAACCCTGTTGTGTCACCTTCCTGCACAGTGAGCGGCTGTCAGCACGAAGTTCCGTCTTATCAGGAAACCACCACAGGACATCAGGCGATTCCGGGGAGTGGTGATTTTCAGGAAGGCCATGTAAGGGCGGGAGTGTGGCTTGCACTCTGTGCCCCCGATGATCTCCCCTGGAACAGAGAGCCCCCAGGGCCTGAACACAGAGAATGCATAGGCTGGGTGGAAGTTGGGAAAAGCTTCTCTTGAATCTCCTCCTCACCCTGTACCCTGCCCGTCGTCCCCCTGAGGAACCCCACTGGTATCTGGTCTCCCCATCCACAGCCTCCCATATAAATTCTCATTCCTTCTTGCAGGTATAACAGCCAATCTGGCCGCAGATGCCATTCAGGCATTTTTCACCTCAGATTTCCCCCGCTCCCATGCTGCCTGTGCCTTAGCTCCTCCGTCCCTGTGCAGGGCAGCTCTCCAGGTTCCTTGACCTTCTCTCCGTAGGTCATGAGCAACATCACAGAATGGCCACATTACAAGGTAAAATGTAGTCAGAGGATAAAGAGAACATAGGACCTTCTGTACAGTATCTCACATTCTAGCACAAGGAGATGCCCCTCTTCCTCCCACCTGTTGTGGGCTTTCCCTGGCCAGTGGGGTTCCTTGTCCCTGGGAACTACTCCAGGCTGGGTATCCGCGGAGTTTGGGTGGGCATACCCCAAGTGGAACTTCGGTCCAGACTCCTGCTGCGAGATCCTGCAACCTTGTTTAAGAGTCAGCTATCTTCAGACTAAACTTTGTTTTGGGGGCTGATCCTGCCGGTTCCAGAGGGAAGAACCCCAAGACTTACCGGCTTCAGCTCTGTAGCATAGAAGGAGCAGCAGGGGGAGGGGAAGAAAATGCATCTTTTCAGAGAGGGTGCCCCACGCAGATGCTGCTTCTCTTTTCTGGTCTTGGGTTTTATAACTCCAGCAGTGAGCAAAGGGCTGGGCTGGTAACCACAGGAACTGCGGCATCATGGTTTCTTCTCCCATCCTAAGATCAGAAGTTCCCTCCAAGTTACCCTCTGTTTTGCTGGAGGTGAAGTGGGGGCACGTGACAGAGAGTGGTTTTAACCCTTCAGTTGCCATGTAGGTTTTATGGTGGCTGTAAACTTCCGCACCTGTTGATGTCTGTTGTGAGAACTGCGGTGGAGAGGGACAGCTGATGGTCTGGGCTTGTGCCATCTTGCATCTGACTGACACAGCAGTGTCATGGAGCAGGCACATGGTACATCCTTTGCAGCATGGGCTGTATTTTCCTGAAGCAAGCTGGAGCTCGCTGGGCTTGCCTCCTTCTGTAGGTGATGTTCTTGAATAACCAAGTTTTCTTTCTTTTTTTTTTTCAAATTTTAAAAAGGATTTTATTTATTTGACAGAGAGAGACACAGCAACAGAGGGAACATAAGCAGGGGGAGTGGGAGAGGGAGAAGCAGGCTTCTCGCTGAGCTGGGAGCCGGATGCGGGACTCCATCCCAGGGCCCTGAGATCATGACCTGAACCGAAGGCAGTCACTTAATGACTGAGCCATCCAGGCACTCTAGTTTTCTTTCTTTTTAAGTAAAAAATTAAAAAAAATTTAAATCCAATTAGCCAACATATAGTACACCATTGATGGGTCCGTAATCAAAGGAGCGAGACTGATACAAAGCGAAGGTCAAGCAAAGCTTTATTTCGCGCCAAGCATCGAGAATCAAATGGACCGGTCAGGCCCCCCTCTTACAGAGAGGGTGACCCCTCCCTGCCTTACCGACTAACTTTTAAAGGGCAAGGGCCATGTGGTTGAGCCTGACCACACACAGAGGTCACACAGAGAACACACAGAGAAAGCTGCATAGTCATGCTAGGTCACATGCAAGTGACCAATTGAATCATAATTTACCATATAGTAGATATTTGAACTAGCCTATCACCTTGGTCAGAATTGGCGCCCAAAACGCAGGGCCCACACTCCTTGGTAGCTAGGGAGAGACAGTATGTGCGCCCCACTGATTGGATGTCTCCACCTGGCCTGACCCACCCTTGTATTTGGGCTTTGTTACCTGGGACTGGTTTCCTGGACTTGCTTTTAAGTAAGTCCCTGGTGGGGGGGCAGGGTCAGTTTAAGTTTTTCTGCAAAAACAACAAAATTACTGTTTAACCGGATGGAATCGCTCTGGCTAAATAGGCCCTTACACCATTAGTTTCAGAGGTAGAGTTCAATAATTCATCAGTTGCGTATAACACCCAGTGCTCATCATATCATGTGTCCTCCTTAATGCCGGTCACCCAGTTACCCTATCCCCCCACTACCTCCTCAACCTTGGTTTTCTTAATTTAACTGCTACTAGTTTACCTTCAGTATTTGCAAAGTAATTTGCAAGGATGTAAGCTGGTTGAGTCTACTATACCCTGACCTCTACTTTCCTGCGACAGGCTGGTGTTTGAGAAGGGAAAGTCTTAGGGAGCCCCTTTTCATGAGTTTGGGCAAGCTCTTTTCCCTGGCTGTTTCTCCTCTGGCCCCTGGGATGCTACCATACCCCCACCGCTCTCAGCATTGGTCAGGCAGGCCAATGTCTTCGGCATCTTGGAATTAACATTGTGGCCCGGGTGGCCTTATCTTTTCCGGGTGGGGTCCGGGAGAGACAGGAGAGGCAACAATTAGTATTTCCGTTCAAGTGGTTGCTCATTTAATCAATGGGTGTTGCCCATGGGAGAGTCAGCGCCTGGAGGCTCAGCCCTGCTCCTCAGTCTCCATGCTGCTTCCTGTGGGTCATGCTGTCAGGGTGTGTTCCTGGATTCGGAGTGACTTGTCTTCTGATAGTCCTAGAGTGGCCTGCTATCCTCTTACTACTTTCAAAGCCCTGGGATCACCATTCTTTGTTGAGGATGTCTCATTTGTCTTGTCTTGTTTTTTGTTTGTTTTTTTTTTCCCTCCATGTCCTGTGCTCTTGGTGGCAAGGAGATTCCTTTTGTTCCTTGAGTGGCAAATGCTGCCTAGCTAAAGGCCAAGGCTGGTGAGGCTGTCGGGTAGGTGTGAGGGGAAGTTACACGAGACTTCAGAGACACCTGGTGTACAGCAGTGGCAGCGAGTGGGATGCCAGCCCTCCAGGTGCCCCCAGAACTTTCACTGCTGCTTCTGCTGAGGGATGTTGGTATTGTGTCCAGGTTTTTGTAATTGTGAATCGAGTTTCTATGAACATCCTCAGCCTCCGGGGGTCCCCTCCCTGGCGCTGGCCGTTGGGGCCGGGCCTGCCTCGAGGCCCGTGCACAAACCCTCGCCTGCTTCCTCAGCCTTCCATTTCCAGGGTTCTGCACTTCGGGGCCTCCAACTGGGGAACCCTGAGTCCCGCACCACGACTCCCCCTCCCACTCTGGTGCAAAGGGTGCATTTTGGTGCTTTGGACAAGCCTCAGAGCGAGACAGGTTTTTGTGTGAACTTCAGTTTTCCTTTCTGTAAGATACACAGCCAGGAATAGGATTCTAGGTCATATAATAAGTATATATTCAGTTTTCTAAGAAACTACCAAAGTATTTCTAAGGTGGCCATACCATTTTGCATTCCCCCAGCAATGGATGAGAGCTTGTGCTGGTCCACATCTGTGCATGCCCTGGGTATTTTCAGTATTTTATTTTATATTCTCTCTCTCTCTCTTTCAAGATTTTTTTATTCACTTGACAGAGAGAGACACAGAGAGAGAGGGAACACAGCAGGGGGAGTGGGAGAGGGAGAAGCAGCCTTCCTGCTGAGGAGGAGCCAAATGCAGGGCTTGATCCCAGGCTCCAGGACCAAGACCCGAGCCGGAGGCAGATACCCAATGACTGAGCTACCCAGGCACCCCAGTATTTTCAAAAAATATTATTTACTGATTGATTAGAGAGAGAGAAGGAGCAGGAGCAGGGAGTGGGGACAAGTCAGGGGAGAGAAAGAAGCAGACTCCTTGCTGAGCAAGGAACCTGTGAAGGGTGGCGGCGGGGGTTGGGGAGAGAAAGTGGGAGGGTAGGGGGACGAGGGGGAGTGGGGGGCTCAATCCCAGGACCCTGGGCTCATAACCAGACTGAAGGCAGACACTTAACCAATGAGCCACCCAGGCATCCTTCAGTATTATTATTTTTTTTACTATGACTTATTTTTTTTATATTAACATATAATGTATTATCCCCAGGGGTACAGGTCTGTGAATCATCAGGCTTACACATTTCACAGCACTCACCATAGCACATACCCTTCCCATTGTCCATAACCCAGCCATTTTATCCCCCATCTCCCCACCCCCCAGCAACCCTCAGTTTGTTTCATGAGATTGAGTCTCTTATGGTTTGTCTCCCTCCTGATCCCATCTTGTTTCACTTTTTTCCCTCCTTACCCACCATGACCCTCACCCTGCTTCCCAAATTCCTCATATCAGAGAGATCATATGATAATTGTCTTTCTCTGATTGAGTTATTTCACTTAGCATGATAACTTCCAGTTACAGCCACATCATTGCAAATGGCAAGATGTCATTTTTTGATGGCTGCCTAGTGTTCCATTGTATATATAAATCTTATCTTCTTTATCCATTCATCTGTTGATGGACATCTAGGTTCTTTCCATAGTTTGGCTATTGTGGACATTGCTGCTATAAACATTGGGGTGCACGTGCCCCTTCTGATCACTACATTTGTATCTATAGGGTAACTACTCAGTAGTGCAATTGCTGGGTCGTAGGGTAGCTCTATTTTCAACTTTTTGAGGAACCTCCATACCTTTTTCCAGAGTGCCTGCGCCAGCTTGCATTCCCACCAACAGTGCAGGAGGATTCTCCTTTCTCCTCATCCTCGCCAACATCTGTCGTTTCCTGACTTGTTAATTTTAGCCATTCTGACTGGTTTGAGGTGGTATCTCATTGTGGTCTTGATTTGTATTTCCCTGATGCTGAGTGATGTGGAGCACTTTTTCATATGTCTGTTGGCCATTTGGATGTCTTCCTTGCAGAAATATCTGTTCATGTCTTCTGCCCATTTCTTGATTGGATTATTCTTTGGGTGTTGAATTTGGTAAGTTCTTTATAGATTTTGGATACTAGCCCTTTATCTGATATGTCATTTGCAAATATATTTTCCGATTCTATTATTTGTCTTTTGGTTTTGTTGACTGTTTCCTTTGCTGTGCAAAAGCTTTTGATCTTGATCAAGTCCCAATAGTTCATTTTTGCCCTTGATTTCCTTGCCTTTGGCAATGTTTCTAGGAAGAAGTTGTTGCAGCAAAGGTCAAAGAAGTTGCTGCCTGTGTTCCCTCAAGGATTTTGATGGATTCCTGTCTCACATTGAGGTCTTTCATCCATTTTGAGTCTACTTTGTGCGTGGTGTAAAGAAATGGTCCAGTTTCATTCTTCTGCATGGAGCTGTCCAATTTTTCCAACACCATTTGTTGAAGAGACTGTCTTTTTTTCCATTGGACATTCTTTCCTACTTTGTCAAAGATTAGTTGACCATAGAGTTGAGGGTCCATTTCTGGACTCTCTATTCTGTTCCATTGATCTATATGTCTGTTTTTGTGCCAGTACTATACTGTCTTGATGATTATAGCTTTGTAATAGAGCTTGAAGTCTGGAATAGTGATAGCGCCAACTTTGTTTTTCTTTTTCAACATTCCTCTGGCTATTTGGGGTCTTTTCTGGTTCCATATAAATTTTAGGATTATTTGTTCCATTTCTTTGAAAACATTGAGGTATTTTGATAGGGATTGCATTAAATGTGTAGATTGCTTTAGGTAGTGTAGACATTTTCACAGTATTTGTTCTTCTAATCCATGAGCATGGGATGTTTTTCCATTTGTTTGTGTCTTCCTCAAGTTTTTTCATGACTACTTTATATATAGTTCTGAGTACAAATTCTTTGCTTCTTTGGTTAGGTTTATTCCTAGGTATCTTATGGTTTTGGGTGCAGTTGTAAATGGGATCGATTCCTTAGCTTCTCTTTCTTCTGTCTTGCTGTTGGTGTATAGAAATGCAACTGATTTCTGTGCATTGATTTTATATCATGACCCTTTACTGAATTCCTGTATGAGTTCTAGTGGTTTTGGTTGGAGTCTTCTGGGTTTTCCACATAAAATATCATATCATCTGCAAAGAGTCAGAGTTTGACTTCTTCTTTGCCAATTCAGATGCCTTAAATTTATTTTTGATGTCTGATTGCTGAGGCTAGGACTTCTAGTACTGTTGAATAGCAGTGGTGATAGTGGACAGCCCTGCTGTGTTCCTAACCTTAGGGGAAAAGCTCTCAGTTTTTCCCCATTGAGAATGATATTTGCTGTGGGTTTTTCATAGATGGCTTTGATGATATTGAGGTATGTACCCTCTATATCTATATCAATATCAATATCAATATCAATATTGAAGAGTTTTGACCAAGAAAGGATGCTGTACTTTGTCAAATGCTTTTTCAGCATCTTTTGAGAGTATCATATGGTTCTTGTTTTTTTATTAATGTATTGTATCACATTGATTGATTTGCCAGTGTTGAACCAAACTTGCAGCCCAGGAGTAAATCATGCTTGGTCGTGGTGAATAATCCTTTTAATGTACTGTTGGATCCTATTGACTAGTGTTTTGGTGAGAATTTTTGTGTTCACCAAGGACATTGGTCTGTAATTCTCCTTTTTGATGGAGTCTTTGTCTGGTTTTGGGATCGAGGTAATGCTGGCCTTATAAAATGAGTTTGGAAGTTTTCCTCCCATTTCTATTTTTTGGAACAGTTTCAGGAGAATAGCTATTAATTTTTCTTTAAATGTTTGGTAGAATTCCCCTGGGAAGCTGTCTAGCCCTGGGCTCTTGTTTGTTGGGAGATTTTGATGACTGCTTCAATCTCCTTACTGGCTATGGGTCTGTTCAGGTTTTCTGTTTCTTCCTGGTTCAGTTGTGGATGCACTCTAGGAATGCATCCATTTCTTCCAGATTGTCAAATTTTCTGGTGTATAGTTGCTCATAATATGTTCTTATAATTGTTTGTATTTCTTTGGTGATGGTTGTGATCTCTCCTCTTTCGTACATGATTTTATTTGGGTCTTTTCTCTTTTCTTCTGGATAAGTCTGGCCAGGGGTTTATCAATCTTATTAATTCTTTCAATGAACCAGCTCCCAGTTTCGTTGATTTGTTTTACTCTTCTTTTTGTTTCTATTTCACTGATTTCTGCTCTGGTCTTATTATGTTTCTTCTCTGGTGGGTTTAGGCTTTCTTTGCTGTTCTTTCTCCAGCTCCTTTAGGTGTAGGGTTAGGTTGTGTGCTTGAGACCTTTCTTATTTCTTGAGAAAGGCTTGTATTGCTATATACTTTCTTCTCAGGACCACCTTTGCTGTGTCCCAGAGATTTTGAACAGTTGTGTTTTTATTTTTATTTGTTTCCATGAATTTTAAAAATTCATCTTTAATTTCCCAGTTGACTCGTTCATTCTTTAGTAGGATGCCTCTTAATATCCATGTATTTGAGTTCTTTCCAACTTTCCTTTTGTGGTTGAGTTCTAGTTTCAAAGCATCATGGTCTGAAAATATGCAGGGAATGATCCCAGTCTTTTGGTACCAGTTGAGACCTGATTTGTGACCCAGAATGTGATCTCTTCTGGAGAATGTTCCATGTGCACTAGAGAAGAATGTGTATTCTGTTGCCTTGGGATGGAATGTTCTAAATATATCTGTGGATGTCCCTCTGGTCCAGTGTGTCATTTAAAGCTTTTATTTCCTTGTTGATAGTTTGTTTAGATGATCTGTCCATTTCAGTGTGTGGGGTGTTAAAGTCCTCTACTATTATTGTATTACTTTTGATGTGTTTCTTTGATTTTGTTATTAATTGGTTTATACAATTGGCTGCTCCCATGTTAGGGGTATAGATATTTAAATCTGTTAGGTATTCTTGTTGGACAGACCCTTTAAGTCTGATATAGTGCCCTTCATCATCTCTTATTATGGCCTTTGGCTTAAAATCTAATTTATCTGATATAATGATTGCCACCCCAGCTTCCTTTTGATGTCCATTAGCATGGTAAATTGTTTTACATCCCCTCACTTTAGATCTGGAGGTGTCTTTGGGTCTGAAATGTGTTTCTTGTAGAACACATATTGATGGGTCTTATTTTTTATCCATTAAGATACCCTGTGTCTTTTGATTGGGGCATTTACTCCATTTGCATTTAGGGTAACTATTGAGAGATATGAATTTAGTGCCATTGTATTGCCTGTATGGTACCTGTTACTGTATATTGTCTCTGTTCCTTTCTGGTCTGTTCCTTTCAGGATCTTTCTTTGCTTAAAGGACCCTTTCAATATTTCCTGTAGGGCTGGTTAAGTGTTTGCAAATTCTTTTACTTTTTGTTTGTCTTGGCAGCTTTTAACTCTTCTTCTATTTTCAATGACAGTGTATTTGGATATAGTACTCTTGGCTGCATATTTTTCTTGTTTAGTGCTCTGAATATATCATGCCAGTCCTTTCTTGCCTGCCAGGTCTCTGTGGATATGTCTGCTGCCAGTATAATATTTCTACCATTGTATGTTACAAGACCACTTGTCCTGAGCTGCTTTCAGGATTTTCTCTTTGTCACTGAGACTTGTATGTTTTACTATTAGATGACAGGGTGTGGACATATTTTTATTGATTTTGAGGGGGTTCTCTGTGCCTCTTGGATTTTGATGCTTATTTCCTTTGGCAAATTAGGGAAATTTGCTCCAATATACCTTCTACCTCTCTCTCTCTCTATCTCTTCTTCTTCTGGGATCCTAATTATTCTAACATTGTTTCATCTTATGGTATCACTTATCTCTCAGATTCTCCCCTTTGGTCCAATAGTTATTTGTTTCTCTTTTGTGCAGCTTTATTCTCCATCATTTGGTCTTCTATATCACTGATTCTCTCTTCTGCCTCATTTATCCTAGCAGTAAGTGCCTCCATTTTTTATTGCACCTCATTAATAGCTTTTTAAAAATTTCAACTTTAAATTAGTTTAGACTTTAGTTCTTTTATTTCTCCAGAAAGGGATTTTTTAGTGTCTTCCATGCTTTTTTCAAGCCCAGCTAGCACCTTGATAATCATCATTCTGAACTCTAGTTCTGACATATTACTAATGTCTATATTGATTAAGTCCCTAGCCATTGGTACTGCCTTTGTTCTTTTTTGGGGGGCGGGTTTCTCTGCCTTGTCATTTTATCCAGATAAGAATAGATGAATGAGAGAACAAAATACTAAAAGGGTAACAATGACCCCAGAAAAATACACCCTAACCAAATCAGAGGAGACCCAAAACCAGGGGGAGAAGAAAGGAGGAAAAAAGAAAAAAAATTATTAGGCTGGTGAATAGAACAGAGCCACACACTTCATTTTGGGTGTATTTTGGTCTGTTAAAAGAAACTACCTCCCAAAATTTTAAAGAAGGAAAACTAATATATATACAAAAATAAGGGTAAACATGATGAAGGGATGGAATATGACTGTAAGGATGAAAATTTTCTGGTATTGGGTATTATGGAGGGCACATGTTGCATGGAGCACTGGATGTGGTGCATAAACAATTAATTCTGGAACACTGAAAAGAAAAAAAAAAACCGTGAAAATCTGAATAAACTCCATAGATTTTTTAAAATAAAAAAAAATAAAAAGATTCTAAAGAAAAAATTGATAAGCAGTTGGTTGAAAAAAAAAAAAAAAAAGGAAAAAATGTGATCAGGCTGGAGACTAGAACAAAGCCATGAGGTAGATTTAGTGTATATTCTGGTCTGTTAGAAGAAATTGTATCCCAGAATTTTAAAGGAAAAAAAAAAACTGTAAGTATACAAAAAATAATGTTAAATACAATGAAGGGATAGAATATGACTATAACAATGAAAATTTAAACAAAATTTAAAAAGTATTAATAAGATAAAATTGCAAAAAAAGTTAAAATAAGAAAGAGAAAAATTTTAAAAAATAGAATAAAAAAATAAAATTAAGAAAATTTAACTTTGAAAGACTAAAGGATCATAGAAAAAAAGCCATGAATTCTATGTGTTGGTTTCCCCTAGCTGTGGAGTTCTGCCTTTCTCATTGATTAGTGAACTTGGTCTTGGCTGGATGTTCTTGCTAATCTTCTGGGGGAGGGACCTGTTGTGGTGACTATCAAATATTTTTGCCCAAGGCAGAATTGCACTGCCCTCGCCAGGGGCCAGACTAAGTAATCTGTGTGGTTTTGGTCTCGGGAGCTTTTGTCCCCTGAACGCTTTCCGTAGAGCTCTGGAGGATGGGAATGAAAATGGTGGCCTCCCAATCTCCAGCCACATAGGAGTTGAGAGTTCGGGCCCTGCTGCTCAGTGTGCCCTCAGAGAAAAGCCGTCAATCCCTCTTGCCTCCCTGGTTTCCGGCCATGCTTCAAGCTCACCTAACCTGTGACTGAGCATTTCTATCTCTGGCTCATGGCCTTGTTTGGAGTCTCCAAACCCAGCAGATTCCTGCCCTGTGCTCCTGAGATGCTCCTCCTAGAGAAGGAAGGTGAGTCTCCCTGGTCTGCCACTTGTGGGGTCCTTGATCCAAGAGTAGTGGTCTGACTGTGCCACAGATCACAGTTTAAGATAATCTTGAGCTGAGAGCCTACTGCTCGGCTCTGTCTCTGCAGCTGGCTTCCCCACTCTGATACGTGGTAGCTCTACCACCCTCAGACACCCCTGGTTTTTCTGTGACCCCGAGGGTCCTGAGACCACACTGTCCCTGCAAGGGCTCCACCCCCTGCTTAACCTCTGGAGCAACGTCCCTCAGGGAGTAGACTTCTAAAAGTTCTGATTTTGTGCTCTGCTGCTCTCTCACTTGCTGGGACCTGGCCCGTCTCCCCGTGGTCTATATTCCCGAATGTCTCCTCTGGATTCTCTCCTCTGCACGTCCTATCTTCCAGAAAGTGGTCGATTTTCTGTTCCTAGAATTGCTGCTCGTCTTCTCTTTTGTCTCCTGTTGAATTTGTAGCTGTTCAGAATGGTTTAATAACTATCTAGCTGAGCTCCTGGAACTGAGGATATTTAGGTCTCCATTCTTCCACCATCTTGCTCCTCTCCACCCAGTGTTTTTAATTTTAGCCATTCTAATAGGTGAGTGGTAGTGTTTCATTGTGTTTTTAATTTGCATTTTCCTAATGGCTAATAAAAGTGAACTTTTTCATGTGTTCATATTCCACCCATAAATCCTTTTGGGTGAAGTGTGCTCATGCCTTTTGCCTATATTTTAACTGGGTTTTTGTTTTCCTCCTGGTGAGTTTTGTCAGTACTTTATACATTCTGGATACAAATAGTTTTTCAGGCTTGTGATTTCCAAATATTTTCTTTCAGTCTGTAGCTTGTCCTTTCATTCCCTTAATGATAGATACCTTCTGTAGTGCAAAGGTTTTTACATTTTGATGAGTCAAAAAGACATTGATATTCTTTTATGGATTGTGATTTTGGTGTCATGTCTAAGAATTTTTTGCTTACCTCCAGATCATGAAGATTTTCTCAAAATTTCATAAGTTTATTTATTTAGTTTTATGATCCATTTTCAGTTAATTTTTGTATAAGATATAGTATTTAGATCGAGACAGTTTTTCTTTCTCTTTTGTTTTCCCCCCATATGGTGTCATGAGAATTAAATGAGGCAAAGCAGGTAAAACAGTACTATGTGGACCCCTGATAGAAGTTAGTTTTTGTTCTTGAATTTTGTATGGCCTTGGGGTAAATGACCTCTTCATGGATATGGTGCCAACTCAGAGACTGCAGACCTACAAGGGTAGAGGTACAGCTCGCCTTACATTTCTTTTGGATCTTCTGGGTGAATTACAAGTCCATAGAATGATGGGCAACTTCACCCATTGCCCCCTTTTTATATGTTTCTTTTTTTAGAATCTAAATTTTCCTCCATCTGTAACTGTGGCTCTCACTTATAAGGGAAGTGTCCTTGGGGCGCCTGGGGGGCTCAGTTAAGCATGAGACTTTGGCTCAGGTCATGATCCCTGGGATCCCCAGGGTCCTGGGATTGTGTCCCATATTGGACTCCCCACTCAGCAGGGAGTCTGCTTGTCCCTCTGCCCCTTGCCCTAATCTTGCTCTCTTCCTTTCTGTCAAATAAATAAATAAAATCTTAAAAAAAAAAAAGAAATGTCCCTTATGACAGTGACCTTGGGTAAAAATTCATTTGAATTATCTAGAGGCCAAGAGGAGGCCAGCCATGAGCCATGACCACTCTCAAATGTGGTAGCCAGAGCTGGGACTCAGGCACAACAAGAGAGGCATATAGGGCACGCCATTGAGGAGATGCTCTCTCTCAGGGTCCTGCAAGTGTTTCTCTAAGAGACTCTCTTAAATTTTGCACCCAGGTGGATTTTTTGCCTCCCACTGAGACATGTCTTCTGCAGGGTGGAGGCTTAAAAGATAGAGCAGCCCATGAGGTAGGGCTTAGGAGCAGAGTACTGGGTAGATTGTGAGGACAAGCTGGGAGTGAAGCCCTGGCTGGACCTGTTATTCTAATGACTGTAAAAAACAAGTAAAAACAAAAACAAACAAACAAACAAACAAACAAAGAAAACAGAAGAATTTTCTGCACCAGGCTGGAGCTATACTCTGTAAATGGTTTTAACAAGCTCTTTATCCCACTCACTGCAGATTCTTTCCTTGATATGCTGAAATGGCAAAGCTTTTTATGAATTTAATGCCCACTCCTAATATAAAAGATTTATTAATGTAAATAGTTGGAGGTGAGGGGTGGATGAGGTAACTGGGTGATGGATATTAAGGGGGTCACTTGAAGTAACGAGCACTGGGTGTTATATGCAACTGATGGATCCCTAAATTCTAGCCCTAAACTAGTAATATACTATATGATAATTAAATTGAATTTAAATAAAAAATTTAAAAAATAAAGTAAATAGTGATTTTTGGAGAAAATTTTAAATTCCTAAAACTGCCTTACCCCCTGAATTCTAGAGTTACTGTAACAAAGTACCACAAAGTAGGTGGCTTAAAAGGATAGAAATGTCTCCACTCATAGTTCTGGAGGCCAGAAGCATGAGATGAAAGTGTGGGCAGTGTGGATTTCTTGTGAGGGCTGTGAGGAGCAATCTGCCCCACGCCTCTCCCTAGCTTCAGTGAGAGCTGGCACCTCTTGGCATTCCTTAGCCCCCAGATGCATCATTCAGTCTGTGTTTTCACACAGCCTTTGCCCTGTGTGTGTGTCTTTCCCACTACGAGAACTCGGACAATATTGGATTGAGGGCTCACCTGACTTCTGCATGACCTCATCTTCATGAATTGCCCCTGCAGGGTGACAGCTCCTTCCCTGTTGGCTCATGCCAGCCCCCTACACAGCTCATGACTTCATGTGGGGGGGGGGAAGTGCTGGAGGAACTGTGGGTGCAGGAGGGACAATTCCCAGGTTCTCGGGAAGACCTCACACTGAGGTCAGAGGGCAAATATTTTCCTGTTGGGCCCCCCACAACTCTGGCTCTGGAAGAGCTGGTTCCTCAGCCTTGCACTGTGTGCCACCCTCCGCTGTCCAGAGGCCCTCTTTCCATGACCTTGGGCAAAGCCATTTTATCCTGTTGACCCTGTGGTGCTGAGACTCTCCTATTGCTCTCAGTGCCAGACAGGCAGGTTCATTTCTTGAGCCGTGTCATCCATGGTGTGGAACTAATGCTGTAGCGATGATGAGGTGCTTAACCTCTCTGTGTGGCTGGGCCAGGAAGTGCTCTTTCGACAGTAGGGGTCTGTGGCATGCTTCTTTGGTTGGCATTGGTGGCCATGCTTGGAGTCAGTGCCCGTCAACCCCTTAGGGTCCAGTTCAGCCTGTGGACTCTGTCCAGCTCCCTGTGGTCTCCACAGGTGGCAGGGTAGCCTGACCACTCTCTCCACGTCTCCAGTTGTCCAGCTTCCTGGAAAGGAAAGCTGCCCTGAAAACGTGTTGTCCCAAGGGGTCAGGAGCTGCTGGTGCCGTAGCAGTAATTCAGTGCATGCTCTGGTCTCCTAAGCAAACATGACGCATGATGTCCCTGTTCTTGTCTTTCATATTTTAAAAATATTATTTAATAATACAAATATAAAAGGAGATTTGGGGCTAAAAGAGAAAAAAACACATTTAAAAATATTTTATTTTCTTATTTATAGAGAGAGTGCCCACCAGCTGTGGGGAGGGCAGACTCAAGCAGACTCTGTGCAGAGACCAACAAGGGCCACGGGCGCTGGGGTAGGAAGTGGTGGGGGCTGGATCTCATGATCTTGAGATCCTGGCCTGTGCCCAAATCAAGAGTCAGATTTAACTGACTGAGCCATCCAGGTGCCCTGAAAAAACACATCTTTTAATCACCCTTTCTAGCATAGGTTCTTTTATTTTTGAGATCTTCCCAGGTTTTCTCTTTTCTTTTTTTTTTTAAGGTTTTATTTATTTATTTGAAAGAGAGAGAGAGTGTGTCCCTGAGGAAGGGCAGAGGGAGAAAGAGGATCTCAAGCAGACTCTTCTAGGAACCTAATGTGGGGCTTGATCTCAAGACCCTGAGTCCATGATTTGAGCTGAAACCAAGAGTAGGCCCCTTAATCGACCGAGCCACCTGGGTGCCCCTGTTTTTTCTTTTTTAAAAGGTAATTAAAGTTTTTTCCATAGTCGTATTTTATTCATACCACATATATATCACAAATTATATTTTATACATCATGTGACCATTAACAGAGATCTATTATTATTTTTTAAGAATTTTTCTTTTAAATCATAAAAACTAATATTTGCTATTGCTTTTATTTTTACGTATTTAGAGTGCTTTCACCTTTCTTTTAAATTTCATTTTACGTCTTCAAGTTTCTGTCTGTTGTCCTTTCGGTTCAGCCTGAAGGGCTCCAAATAGCTTTTCTTTCTTTCTTTTTTTTTTTGTATTTATAGATTTAAAAAAAAATTAAAGTATAGTTGACACATAATGCTGCATTAATTTCTGATATACAACAGAGTCAACTGGCAAGTCTCTATATTATGCTAAGTTCACAAGATAGCTGCCATCTCTCACCATGCAAAGTGATTTCAATACCCTTATTCCCTCTGCTGTGCCTTTCATCCTCACAACTTACTCATTCCATGACTGAGAGCCTGTATCTCTTCTCGCCTTCCCCCATTTTGCTCATCCCCCCCGCCAAACTTTCCTCTGACAACTGTCAGTTTGGTTTCTGTATTTATGGGTCTGTGTCTAATTTTTTTGTTTGTTTGTTCATTTTGTTTTTTAGATTCTACATATAAGTGAAATCATAGGTATTTGTTTTTCTCTGACTTACTACACTTAGCATAATATACTCTCAGTCCATCCATGTTGTCTCAGCTGGCAAGATCTCATTCTTTTTTATGGACCTTGAATTTCAGTCTCCCGAGAGCGAGTTGGAGTCATGTCCTGTTTCCCCAATGTTCGGGCAGGTGTGGCTGTGGTGTACTTTGCCAGATCGGATGCTGGTGGGTATAGGGTTCAAAGTGTTCCAGGTCACTTGGAGGAGGCAACTTTGGAGAACTTGGCCTAATTCAGATATTCTTCTTCTGGAAGACCTGAGACCGTGTGTCATTTCTGGAGGAGGATGACAGTTGAATTTGGGTGGCTTTGATGGAGTTCATAGACTCGGTTGATACTGATGTTCTTGGGGCTTCCTCCTCAGCTAGAATGGCCCTGCCCCATATACGGCTCTGTTCTGACCACTGCACCAGACAGACCCATCCTGAAGACTCCTAGGGGACATCTCTCCCCCTCCCTCCTGAGCTCTTGTGCTGGGGACGTTTCCTTCCCTCCCTCTTGGCAGAGGCTCCCCCAGCTGCGGAGCCAGTGTTGAGGGGGAAGATAACGATGAGGTAGAAGTCAGTGTAAGGACTCAAGATAACAACAGCTAAGGCCTGCCTGGGGCCATTTGTAGAAACAGTCATGGGGAGTTTGCTATGGTGCCTCTATGCCCTGAACCGCAGTGGCTGAGACACAGATTTTGAGGAAAGAGGAAAATTGAGAGGAGGAGGAAGAGGAAACAGACAGGGAAGAAGGTAAATTAGTGCCAACACTACCCCAGATGTTAAATCCTTCGTGCAGATCAAAGTATTTCCTTCAATAATCCATAATGCCATACAATGTACAGGGTAATTATGGGGCAAGATTATTAATCTGGCAAGAAAGGAGCCCAGAACAATTTATTCACATCAGAGCAGACCAGCTCCGTGGAAAAGAGCAGTCTGACACGCACATGCTGAAAGCGGCATGCTTATTGACGTTTTCTGGGTGGGGGGGACAATCAGCAGGGGCTTTGTGTGCTGCTGAGAGCCTCCCTGGGGCTCAGGCTGAGGCCAGCTCTGTGGAACATGGGTCAGCCCAGGGAGGCCTCTGGCTTTGGGATTCTCCCACAGGCTGGCCAGGCTTCCATGACTATATGTTCTTTAAGATATTATTAATCCAGGGGACATATGGGGAGATTTGAGTGAAGAGATTCGGAGGCTTTGCATCCATATATCCATAAGACACAATACCATAGGCCACCCCTGCACACACCAGGGGCCCCCCAGAATCCTCCTGTGGTTAGAGAAAGCAGATCGTGAGCAGAGAATATCCTTCTCTCTCTACTGTCACCTTATCCTGCTTCTATAATCACCCCAGCCAGCTTCAAGATACCCCTGAGTCAGACCAGGAATCTTGGCTCCTCATGGAGTCCTAAATTAGGAGATTAATGTCTTATTCTTCTCTGGCATGGAACCACAACTCTAGATCCTGTCCCTTCCATTTCTTCCTTTCTGTCCTGGAGCCCTGTTCAGCCAACTAGAAGGGAGGGTTAGAGACAGGGCCTGAGTATGTGAGGATGGAACCCAAAGGGAGGATTCCAATTCCCGTGTTGCTAGAAACCTGCAGACTCAGACACCAGTCATTGTACTAGGGGACTTCCCGACCCACCCCCTCCCAGGAGGACGCTGTCTCCCAGGGACTGCTTTGTGAGGAGGAAGTGTTGGTGTGCAGTCACCTCGTATGCTGATTTTGTCTTCCTCAGATCGCCTACACAGATTTGTAAGTTACTGTTATAAAACAGATAGCCCCTGCAGGTGCTGGCGTCCATGATTCTCAGCTGCACCTCCCTCAGAGTGTCTGATGCCGGCTCCCTCACTCTGGTTCTTCCCCAGCCAGCCACCGTGCATACTGTCTGAGGTGGAATAAAGGTAGACCAGGTGGGCAGGTAGATTGGCTTCATGGCGTGGGTCCACCTGGCTCTCGTTTTTAGCTGTGAGGGAGGGAGGAAGAGTAGATGGATCTTTGGTCCCAGGGAAAGTGGGGGCTTTGTTGTGGCAGGGGCTCCCTGGGCAGGGTCAAGAGTTGCTCCCCAGTGGGGTGGTGGTGACGTGGAGTGGAGGGTGGGCCCCAAGGAAATGGTTTAGAAGAGAGAATGAGAAATGCACAGGTCAGGAGAAAGGTTCAAGAAGAGGGGATAGAGATGAGCTGAAAATCTAATGGCACCTTCAGTAACATGATGTCATTGAATCTGGTGATTGAGCTGTATTTTGGGTGACTGATTTGTTTTGAGACTTCTATCTTCTGCCATGTGGATTTTTCCTTTTTCATGTTATGAGCTCCCAGGATGACCGTAATTTTCCTGTTGAGAAGGAGGCGAGAAGCAAGAGAACGTGCTGGTCTCCTAGAAAGGGTCTATCCTGAGCAACTTCTTCCCCAGGGCAGGGGTACCTGAGGAATTCAGGTCTTATTTGGAACAGAAGCTCCCCCTCTGGGATCCTAGCCAGTTCAGGAAGGGCCAGGCCCTGGCAGCTACAGGGGAAGGAGGAGCTCAGCTGGCCACAGGACAAGAGGGCCAGTGTTGGCCTGCTGTGGCCTGGCTGCCCTGAATGATGGAGGCCTCTGGAGGTGGAGATGGCAAATGAAAACGGGCTGGGTCCTTGCAATATATGTCACTGACTATCTTGAAATGAGCAGGGCACCAGAATCTCTCCCCAGGCCACTTCAAAGCTGCATGTAACTCTGGTTCCTACAGCTCCTTGCACAAAAAGAGAGTAAGTCAAATTTTCTTACCTTCCTTTACAATGAGCAGCTGTCATCACGAAATCTTGACTTATGAGAAACCCTCCACAGCTGGTGCCATAACCCCTGTCAGTGACAATTTCCAGATGGGCCGTGTAAGGGTGGGAGTGTGGCTTGGACTCAACACCACTGATAATTTCCTCTGAAACAGAGAACCCCAAGTCCCTAAACAGAGGCTCACTTGCCTGCAGACAGAGCACTGGGTGAGGAAAAGGAGGTGGAAGCTGAGGCCCCACAGAGCTGCTATCTTCTAATGGAGCTCAACCCTCCATGTGTCCTTATTGTTCGCTTTCTTGAACCCAATCCACCCCATCAACCATCTCTCAGCCCACTTTCAGAACTTAAGGTTAGTCTTGATTCTGAGCTGTCATTTAAACTTAAGTTCCTTTGCCTTTTTTTTTTTTTTGAAGAATTTATTTGAGAGAGAGAGTGAGAGAGTGAGAGAGAGCCATGAATGAGCAGGGAGAGGGGCAGAGGTAGAGGAACAAGCAGACTCCTTGCTGAGTGGGGAGCTGAAAGGACTTGGGGCTCATCCCAGGACCCTGAGATCATGACCTGAGCCAAAGGCAGACAGATGCTTAACTGACTGAGCCACCAACATGCCCCTAAACATTTCTTCCTGTCTCTATCCTGACCTCCTCTGTATGACAGCAAGCACCAAGAAGAACTGTGAATGAGAATGGTGGCTATTTTGAAGAAAGCAGGCTAGGAGGAACTTTCAAAGACAGTTTTCTGATTCTCTCTCCACCCAAGACTTCTCATCCCAGGAAAACTGTCATCAACTCAGGGAAAGAATCTAACTCTTCCAGCTGGAGGTTTCCCCTTAGAATACTTGCGGTGGGATCTTGTAGCCTCATTTGAGGTCTTCTTTAACAGGTGGTTATACCCTAGACGCACCAGCTCCAGCTTCAGGAGGCAAGAGAAAGGCCAACAAAAGAAATAGAGCCTGCATTTTCCCAGTGATGCTGTCCATGGTGAGCTGCTTCTGTCCCTGCCCTCCCTTGCTCCTGCTTTTATAATCCCAGCAGTAGAAGAAAGGGGAGGGCTGGAAACCACAGAAACAACCTAGTCACATTTTTGTTTTTCACTTTGGCCTGGCTATCTTCCTCATCAGAAATTCTTAGAACCCTCTTCTCTTCTCTGCTGGTGTTGAGGCTGTGGTCAGATTCCAAGAGTCCTGGCATGCACCTTTCTCAAATAATATAGCTCTCTTGAGGCAGAATAGTAACACAGATGGGGAAGGGTAGGTTAAAATTTTATTTTTTATTTTTTAAAAAGATTTATTTATTTGAGAAAGAGAGAGCAAGCAAACACATGAGCAGGGGGAGGGGCAGAGGGAGAGGGAACGAAAGAGAATTTTAAGCAGACTCCTTGCTGAGTGCGGAGCCTGAGGCAAGCTTGATTCCAGGACCCTGACATCATGACCTGAGTCAAAATCAAGAGTCAGGCGCTCAACCAACTGAGCCACCCAAGTGCCCCTTTATTTTTTATTTTTGAAGTATAGTTGACATACCTTCTATTAGTTTCAGGTGTACAACGTAGTGACTTAACAATTCTATATATTACTCAGTGTTCTCCATGATCACAATCCATCACCATACAAGTTATTACAATATTATTGACTATATTCCCTATGTTGTACTTTCTGTTTCTGTGACTTATTTATAAAATGTGAATAAGAATATACAGATATAGGGACGCCTGGGTGGCTCAGTTGGTTAAGCGGCTGCCTTCGGCTCAGGTCATGATCCCAGCGTCCTGGGATCGAGTCCCACATCAGGCTCCTTGCTCGGCAGGGAGCCTGCTTCTCCCTCTGCCTCTGCCTGCCTCTCTGTCTGCCTGTGCTCGCTCACTCTCTCTCCCTCTGTCTCTGACAAATAAATAAATAAAATCTTTAAAAAAAAAGAATATACAGATATACACAAAATATTTGTGAATTATAATGATGTATAAATAGAATATATTTATAAAATGTAAGGATGTATAAGTAAAATATATCTATAAAAGATAAATATAAATTTTATAACTAAGGAAGTTTGTGCTTCTTAATCCCCTTCACCTGTTTTGCCCATTCCCCCACCCTCTGCCCTTCTGGCAACCAACAGTTTGTTCTCTGTATTTAAGAGTCTTGTTTTTGTTTATTTATTTGTCTGTCCATTTTTTTCTTTTTAGATTTCACACATAAGTGAAATTGTATATTTGTCTATATCTGTATTACTTATTTCACTTAGCATAACACTCTCTAGGTTCATCTGTGTTGTTGTAAATGTCAAGATGTTATTCTTTTCTCTTTTTTTTTTAAGATTTTATTTACTTATTTGACAGACTGAGATCACAAGTGGGCAGAGAGGCAGGTAGAGAGAGAAGGGGGAAGCAGGTGCCCCACTGAGCAGAGAGCTGGATGTGGGGCTCGATCCTAGGACCTGAGCTGAAGGCTGAGGCTTTAACCCACTGAGCCATCCAGGCGTCCTGATGTCATTCTTTTTAATGAATGTGTAATATTTCATTGCCCATGCACATGTGTGAGTGTGTGTGTGTGTGTGTGTGTGTGGTATCTTTTTTATCCATTCATCTATCAGTGGACACCTGAGTTGCTTCCATATCAGCTATGGTAAATAATGCTGCAGTAAACATAGGGGCACTTACATCTTTTTGAATTAGTGTTTTCATTTTCTTTGGGTAAATACCCAGCAGTGGAATTACTGGATAATATGGTATTTCTGTTTTTAATTTTCTGAGGAAACTCTATATGTTTCTCCACAGTGGTTTACATTCCCACCACCATACATGAGGGTTCCTTTTTCTCCATATCCTTGCCAACAGAGGGGGAGTTGGTTTAGGTGACATAGGAATCTAGAACAGGGATCAGCAAACTTTTTCGGTAAATAGCCACATAGTTAGTGTTATTGGCTTTGTAAGTCATACTGTCTCTGTGGTAACTTATTCAACTCTGTTATAGTACAAAAGCTATAGAGATGATGTAAACAAATAGGTGTGACTGTGTTCCAATAAAACTTTATTTTAAAAACAGGTGGTGGGACAATATGGCTTGAGGGCCATAGTTTGCCAACCCCTGATCTAGAAGATCTGCCCTTTCTTTAATCCAAATAATCAGTAGAACAACAGAATGTGGCAGTGAGAGATAGAAGGAAAAATGGGGAATTTATTGACTACCCACAATATGTTTGGTGCTGATAAAACTTTGCATATGCATCATCTCATTTGTAATAGTCCTTCTGGGTAAGTATTATACACAATTACGGAGCACTCAAGCTCAGGATGTCACATAGCAACAAGATCCAAAATTTAATATATGTGATTCTGAAACTTATGCTTTTTCCATTCCAGTAATCTGACTAACAAGGGATGTGGGATGAAGGGTTAGTCCAATAAACAGAGAAAGGAATGGGACATATAAAGGAGAACAATCGGTGTTCTGTAGAGGATGTTGGGGTTTTCCACTAGTGCACTGAGAGTCACACGTTGTTTGATAACCAAGTGATATCTGCACTTCTCATTACTTGAGACAGTACTCAGGGCTCTCCTTTGTTCATGTGCATTAAGAAAGGAAAAAGTTGTTCTTTTTTTTTTTTTTTAAAGATTTTATTTCATTTATTTAAGAGTGAGGGAGCACACGAGCAGTGGGAGGGGCAGAGTAGTAGAGGGAGAAGCAGGCTCCCTCCTGAGGGTGCTGAGATCATGACCTGAGCTGAAGGCAGACACTTAAGTCACCCTGGTGCCCCAGGAAAAAGTTGTTCTTGATTAAACTATAACATGCCATTGATTACAAAACTCATTCCTATTGTAAAGGGGTTAAAATGTAAAATGTTGTGCATCTTGGAAACAATGAAATATGATAAAATATAAGTAACTCATTCACCCCTATCAATCCTGAGATATATTATTGTTTTCATTTTACAGCCAAGGAAACTGAGTCTCACAGAATTTGAGTCACTTGACAAGTCAATAAATATGAGAACTAGGTGTCGAGCACATACCTGTTTGACTTCAATCACATGATATTTCCCTATATCACTCTGTTTTCCTAGTCTGTAAAAACAAAACAAAAACAAAAAGAAGGATCTAGAGAGGATTTCTCCACCATTCCCACAAAAATTTTATAGATGCAGTCCTTATAAGAAATCCCTTATTTTACATTACTCATAGTGGTTCTGCTCTCCTTGATTGAACTCTACATAAGAGAGATATTGGCACTGGAAGTGAGTTCAGAAGAACCTGCACTTAGGTTCTGTAACTCGGCTTGTGTTATCTATTACAGGTTCTCTAATCTGAATACACACACACACACACACACACACACGTATTTTAAAGATTTTATTTATTTATTTGAGAGAGAGACAATGAGAGAGAGCATGAGAGGGGAGAAGGTCAGAGGGAGCAGACTCCCCATGGAGCAGGGAGCCCGATGCGGGACTTGACCCCAGGACCCTGGGATCATGACCTGAGCAGAAGGCGGTCGCCCAACCAACCGAGCCACCCAGGTGCCCATAAGCTGAATATATTTAAAGACATGACTTACCCTGTTGTAAGTGGTAAAGCATGTTGGTTGTAAGTTGTAAGTAACCATTACGGCATACAGAACAAACCTATTAAATTATCATTTGTAGATATCTGTAATCAAAAGCAGACTTTAGGTGATTAAGTATTTGGTGACATAGAACATATTAGTGGAAATAAGGAGTATTATGGCGTTGATGGTTGCTTCTAGGTGCACTAAAGAACCTAAGAAAAATAAATGATGAGCTTTGGGCTTTCACTTCCAGCTTATGGTCTAAGTAAGGGTCCAGAAATCTTCTCTGTCACAAAAGAAGCCCTTCTCTCATGTAACCTCCTGTGTAAGTTTCCTAAAAATCAAACCAGTGTCTTATCCTGTGGGTGGTTTGAACATACCTTGACTGAACAAACTGGCAGGGTCTCTCAGATGAAGTTAAAGATTTTTTTATTTTTTATTTATTTTTTAAATTTAATTGACAGAGATGACAACTAGGCAAATAGGCAGGCAGAGAGAGAGGGGCAAGCAGGCTCCCTGCTGAACAGAGAGCCAGATTCGGGGCTCGATCCTAGGACCCTGCGATCATGACCTGAGCCAAAGGCAGAGGCTTTAACCCACTGAGCGAGCCAGGCACCCCCCACTTAGATGAAGTAAAAGCATTAATTGAGACTCTGAAAATTGGAATGGGAATATATGTAGGCATATTCTGATGAAACTAGAATCTTGAACCCCTAAATTCCTCCAATTCCTCCTTTGTCTATAACAGCAGCCCATCTTTTCTGGTATGAGGAGGTTAGTCTTCCCTTGCTTGAAGAATCTGTAATGAGATTCCCTGAGGTAGTTACTTTGCAGCAGACTGCTAGCTGCCCCCTCACCTTTATTGCTTCTGGATTTATAGCCAGATTCAACTCCCAGTAGATACCAGATATGTGACCCATAAGGAATTGTAGTATACACCAAAACAAGATTTTTGCTAATTTATATCAAGAGAAACATGAATGGAATAGGTCTTAAAGCATTGGTGCAGGTGTTGGGCCAGGCTGACTTTGTTGATGGGATGAACTAAAAACAGATGCCAATATCGGCATATCAGATCAAGCATGTCCATGTGGCTCTAACTATTTGGCTAGTTGGTTGGATTGAAATATGGATCCAAAGGTGGCCTACACTAAGTGAAGTTGAGATGCCAGACTTCTTTGATATAGGGAAAGGTATTCTAAGCTTTGGGGAAATCAGAAGATAGAGAAAATTTATTATTGTGAGACTGGTTTACTCGCCCCCCCTTAAGTGTGTCCTAGGAGAGCACAGAGAACATTCTTTCCACCAAAGCTGTGAAAGATAGATTAGGGAGGGGGAGCACTGGCATTTTTAGGGAGTGCTATAGTGGCTATTTTCTATGGTGCGGAGTGACTATGGGAACTCCTGCTACTGGATCTGGATCTGAGTTCCAAGGTGGTGATGGCATCTCAGGGTGGGAGAAGCCAGGCTACCAGAGGTGTAGTGGGCTTGGTTACTCTAATGAGTATCACAGTTGAGGCAGATGTCAAATAGAGATCCGTCACTTTGGCTAGTTGATCATGGGGTCCCTGAACTGAAATAGACAGATTACAAAGATCTTAGTTGATTTGTATAAGTAGAAACATTCTGGGTCTGGTGAACAGAGGTCTTAAATATCACAAGGCATATCAACTATTTCCCAGCCTTGAGCCAGCTCACTGACCCAGATCTCCTTGAATGAAAAGGGTGAAGTGCCTTTGAGGAAGACCCTTGCTATGTAGCCAAAAATTTGTGCTATACATCTTCCTCTTTGCCTCCTTCAAAGGTACCCATGGCCATTTACCGAGTGACTATGAATTAGAGAAAAGAAAATCTGAGACATAATCATGCTTTAGTTTGTTTTTTTATTATGAGGCCCTGGCTCTAAACGGATATGAACTCCCAAAGACCCAAAATGCCCATATGACTCACCAGTCAAGAGGAGGGGTTTATGGACTGATCCACAAAGTTTTGGCAAGCATCCATCTCACTGATGGCCCAGTGGTTCCCAAATCAACCTTTGACCATTTCCCAAACTCCAGAATGCGGAGGTAGAATGGGTATCCTAAAAAGTAGCAGAATCTCCATAATGGTTGCCTGACTCATGGTGTGACGGCTGTTATGGTAGAGAAGACCAAGTGGAGCCACCAGAACTGCCTCTACATACAAAAATAGTAAACTAAGAGCAATGTGATATTCATAGAGACATTCAGGTATTAGTGTAGTCACCAAATTACAGAAGGATGCAGGAGTGATGATTCCTACCACATCTCCATTCAGATCACCTGTTTGGTCCATTTAGTCTTTAGTTATAGGACTTCCGGGCTCTCTGTCTTATGCCTGAAGAACTCTTGATTTTTTTTTTTTTAATTGTGCTGGTGTTAGAGGTGTTAGAGGGCAAAGTGGTCAGGGAGGTAAAGGTTGAGGGGGAGGTGGATTCTAAGGTCTCAGGGGGAGAACTCCCTCTAGGGTGAGAGATGGCAGGAGAGCCTCTTGTTTTACTTTCTCACTTCTGTTGTAGGCTCACTGCAGACCTGAGAACAGTTGGCTTTGTGTTGCTTTCTGCTCTGTCTCATCTCCTTTCCATACCCTCTAAATTTATCCAGTAGTCATGCTAGGCAGTCCTTGAGCCTTCCCCTTCCTAAGGATTTAGGTAGTCCCTTAAATCTGGGATGCTTCTTTCATAAACCTTGTGATGCTGCCAGTCTATCAGCAATCAGCACTGGCCAGGCTGGCAAGAGATAGTGCTCTGCATCTTAGAATCAGATCTATCAGCTGTGATCTTTTCTTATCTGGTGGGCTGTTGGAGGAGGCCTGTTTGTACCAACTGTACTTTTCACGTGCCTACTTGAAGTTTGTTTGATTTGTGGTTGTTGCCAAGAATGGGGTAGGGCAACTGCTCTGAGTCAGCACAGCAACCAGGGACAGAGGCATAGCCTCAAGGTATCTTTTATGCTTTCCCATCCGTGGGTTCGATTAACTGAAGGGGTGCTTTTCAGGACTCTTGATTTAACCTTCCAGGGTGTTTTTCTATGCAATCATTCTTCTTTTCGGTTGCTCCTTCTTGCATTTCCTTATCTCTTTACAGAACCATCCAGGAATAGCTTTGTTCCTCCCTTAGGTGCCCTCTGCGATTGATATAATTTTGAACATTTGGCTGGTATATTGATACTGTCATGGTGCGTGGACCTAAGCACCAACATCTCCGGTGAAGGACTGAGTTTTTGGTGCCCATTCAGCCAGGATTGTCATAAGGAGAAGAAAGGAGTGCATTTCCTAGGGTAAATGTCTCTCATTTAAATGCAAGATCACACTGTGAAGACCATATTTCTGCGGATTCTTGAAGTTGCTCAACTCCTTCCTGAATTGGGCAGATGTTGTGAAGGAGTACAAACTTGCAACTAAAAGATGAATAAGTTCTAGAGATCTAATGCATAGCACAGTGACTACAGTTAATAACATTATATTATATACTTCAAAATTGCTAAGACACTAAATCTTAAATGTTCTTACCATAAAAAATGATAATTATGTGATGTGATAGAGATTTTATCCAAAGCTATAATGGTAATTGTATTCAGTATGTAAATATATCAAAACAATACCTTATACACTTTAAAGTCACACAATGTTACATGTAAATTATATCTCAGCAAAAAAACTCCTCACAAAACCCCATAAAGTGCACAAATCTTAAATATACCCCCAATAAACAGCCTGCAGAGCAAAATGCTCAAATTTTATTGTGACTACTCTGACCATACTTCACCCTTGAGTCTTCATCTGTGAGATGGACACACTGCAGTGGCAGGAAACACAAAGAGAATGTGAAAGATATTTATCATAAATGGTTGGAAAAGGGGCGCCTGGGTGGCTCAGTGGTTAAGTCTCTGCCTTCAGCTCAGGTTATGATCTCAGGGTCCTAGGATTGAGCCCCGCATTGGGCTCTCTGCTCAGCAGGGAGCCTGCTTCCCCACTCTCCCCAGCCTACTTGTGATCTCTATCAAATAAATAAATAAAATCTTAAAAAAAAAAAAAGAAATGGTTGGAAAAGCAGGCTCAGAGCCTGGTCGACAGAATAACCGCTCCATTTTGACAAGGAAAGATACCTCCTACTCCATTCTTTGCTCCTCCTCTTGCAGGGGCAATGATCCCACCTCCTCCTTGTCTCCCAGGTCCTCCTCGCCCTGGTATGATTGCCAGCACCCCATATGTGGGGGGCTTTCCTCCTCCTGGGACGATGCCAGCGGGAGCTGTTCCTGGAATGAGGGTGCCTGTGGAAGGCCACATGCCAGTGCTGTCTGGGTCCCCAGTGGTGATGTCTCCCGCCTGCCCCATGATGGTGCCCACTCAGCCAGGAATGACCCCACCAGACAAATAAGAAGAGAGGGGAGCCTCTTTATATCTATTTTATTTCATTTTTTAAGATTCTATTTGTTTATTTGAGAGAGAGAGTGAGTGCAGGCATGGTGGACAATCAGGGGGAGCAAAGGAGGGTTGAAGCAGACTCTGTACTGAGCGCTGAGGCCGAGGCAGGGCTCTGTTCCATGATCATAACATGATCATGACCTGAGCCAAAATCAAGAGTCACTTTCTCAGCTCTCGGAGCCACCCGGGTGCCACTCTTTACGTCCATTTTATATTACTTGTAGTACTTCCCCAGGGGATCATGGGGCTGTGATGTGATTCTGGGTGTTTTCTAATAGCAGGACAAGGAAGATTTGCTTCCCCTTTCTATCAAGAATAGTTTTGGCAGGGATGTAGTGGGATGAAAAAAAATCAATTTTTATTTGTATTGTGAAATGTGAAAATAAAATGTCAACTATTTTAGTTAAAAATCCCAATTAACTGTCATAAAGTGATGTACTCATGAACCTACAACCTAGATCCGATCCAAGTTTCGTATATGTGCTGCCAAAGCGAGCACTACAACCTAGATCTGAAAAGAGACCATTGCCAGCAGCCGAGAAACTCGTCTCTGCTCTTCCCAGTCACTGTTTTTCTTTTCCCTAAACGTAACCTCTATCCTGACTTTCATCACCTTAGATTAATTTTGCCTATATGTTTTTAAACTTTATGTAATTAGAATCGACCAGTATGTATTCTTTTGTGTGTGGCTTCTTTTATTCAGTGTTATGTTTTTGAAGACTCATCCATATGGGTTTTTTGGAATGGTGTTCCTTCATTCTCCTGTATGATTTGTGTTCTATTATGATTATTCTGCAATTTGTATATCCATTCTGCAGGATATTGGAATTTCCAGGGTTTGTACTATTGGCAATAGATCTGACATGAACAGTATGTATCAGTATCTTATTGCAGTTCTTAATTTGTATTTCTCTGAAGATTAATACTGCTGAAAAATGTTTTTTTTTTTTTACATACTTATTGGCCACTTTGAGACTTTGATTTGCAAAATGTGTGATATTTTGCTCATTTAAAAAATTTCATTGCTGGGATGCCTGGGTGGCTCATCGGTTAAGTGCCTTCCTTGAGCTCAGGTCACGCCCCTGGGCTCCTGGGATCAAGTCCCCCATCGGGCTCCCTGTTCAGCGGGGAGCCTGCTTCTCCCTCTGCCTGCTGCTCCCTCTGCTTGTGTTCTCCCTCTCTCTCTCTGTCTGTCTCTATCTCTGTCAAATAAATCTTTAAAAAATTTACATTGTCCAGGGGTGCCTGGCTGGCTGGTTGGCTCAGTAGGAGGAGTATGCAACTCATGGTCTTGGGGTTGTGAGTTTGAGCCCCATGGTGTAGAGATTACTTAAAAATAAAATCTTAAAAAAAATTACCTTGCCTGTATTTATTTCAGTGATTTGTGGAAGTTATGTGTCCTTATAGGTTCTGGATACAAGTCCTTTGTCAAATATATGCATCGCAAATATTTTCTTCCACTTTGTGGTTTGCCTTTTCACCCTCTCATCTTTTCATGAACAAAATTCTTTTTAAAGATCTTTTCCTTTATGATTAGTGTTTTTCATGCCTTGTTTAAGAAAATTCTTACCCACCTAGAGGTTGTGAAGGTAGTCTTCTATATTAACTTCTGAAGTTTTCTTTGGGAGACGATTTTATTTTATTTTACTTTTAAAAGATTTTATTTGTTGGGGCGCCTGGGTGGCTCAGTGGGTTAAAGCCTCTGCCTTCAGCTCAGGTCATGATCCCAGTGTCCTGGGATGGAGCCCTGCATCAGGCTCTCTACTCAGCGGGGAGCCTGCTTCCTCCTCTCTCTCTCTGCCTGCCTCTCTGCCTGCTTGTGATCTCTGGCTGTTAAATAAATAAAATCTTAAAAAAAAATAAAAGATTTTATTTGTTTATTTGACAGTGAGAGAGAGAAAGATAATAAGAGCACCAGAATGAGTTGAGGGGAAGGGGCTGAGGGAGAGGGAGAAGTAGACTCTTTGCTGAGCAGGGAGCCTGATGCAGGCTCCATCCCAGGACCCCGGGATCATGACCTGAGCCAAAGGCAGACGCTTAATGACTGAGCCCCCCAGGCGCCCCTATTTTCAAATTTTGGTGGGTTATGTTTTGCTAAGAATCAGTTAGTTTTCTAATCAAGATTTTCAAATTAATTGTCATAAAGTTATTATAATTAAAAATATTTTTAATGTCTGCAAAATGTGGAGTAATGTCAAACTTAGGAAGAAACTGAAATAACATTAGGGTGGGAAAGACAGGGTAAGACAGTAGAGATACAGCAAGGTTTTAGAAACCAGGCCCTGGTGCTCTAAAAGAGTGTTCAGAATCTATTAGAGAAGGTGGACAGATGACAATATGCTAAGAAAGAGGCAGGGGTCCTATCCTTCAGGGGCCCTGAGCATTCCAGGACTCAGGAAAAAGAGGTCTTCTCAACCTAAGTCAAGTTGGATGGGGGATAACTTAACTTCTTTCCTCCTTCTCCCTCTCTTTCTCTCTCTCTCTCTTTTTTGCTTTTGGGCCCTCAGCAGGAAAATGAAATGTCCTTTAAGACTTTTCTGCTGGGGAGAGTAGCCCGGGGAGAGGAGTGAGTGTGTGAGCATTTTTATTTATTGCAAAGTTTTGTGGGAATTGCTGGTCCTAGTGGAGATTGGGGAAGTCCTAACCAGTGTCACGATTTGCCTTTAACAAATTGCAGGGTGGAGTGACCAGCTTTCCCCAGACTGCTTCTTTGAATTGGGGAGAATCCTGGGAGTAACAGAATGAAATGAAAGCCAGGTTAAGATGTTGGTGTTCTCAAGTTCATCACTTTCTCATCATGAGCCTCATCAAGATCATGGGAAATTCTGACTTGCATGAAGGCATTTATTTCTCTATCCTATCTACCGCTTTTCAGGAAGCTGATAAAGGAAGTCACATTTTTTTCCCCAAAGGAAACATTAAGCAGTCTTAAGATAAGGGTGATACCCTAGGCCTGTGACTCTTTCATCTACCTTTTTTCCCCAAGGTTACAGCTTATGGAAAATGGTGACTGCTTTAGGAAAATGCTCACTCAGGGTCCTGGGACTTAACTTAAGCTTCCCTCTGGGAGAGAGGATGGGCCCTTCTCCCATTGAACTTCTTTGCTTTGCCTGTCAAGGATATCTTAGTATCCGCTGGATGGAATTCAAGAGAACTTGGTCCTGGGAACATCCCAGCCCTAGGCTTTGAGATATTTTATAGAGAGGGTCTTGTGTGGTTAATGCGATCCTGCCATCTCTTGGGGAACAAATAAAGAATTGATGGGGTTATAGGGTGAGGGTGTTTAACTCAGAACAGAGTGGACTTGCCTGGGTTGGGGTGGGGCAGGTGTGTGGGGCAGGTGTCTGGAAGCATTATACGGACTGTCATATGGTATGTGTTTTGTTTGTACCTATGGTTTCATACATAGGATGGAACAGGGTAGAGTTTGAATTCCAGATACTTTCTGACCAAGTTGTTGTCTGTCTGAGTAGGCAGATCGGGGAGGCTGGGATGCAGGCTGGTGAGGAAGGAGGTGACTAGGAGAGCTAAAGCCCTCTTGCTGCTCAAAGTGGTTACATCTTGGGGAGTACTGGCCTGGCAGTTGAGACACCAAGCTTCCCATCCTGGCTCTGGGGATAAATCCCTGAATGGCCTCAGGTAGTCACTCCCCTTTCTGTACCTCAGTTTCTTCATATTCCATAGGAGGAAGTTGTTCTACATTGGTGGGTTTCAAAAATTTTATTTTATTTTATTTTTTAAAAGATTTTATTTATTTATTTCACACAGAGAGAGAATGAGAGAGAGAGAGAACATGAAAAGGGGGAGGGTCAGAAGGAGAAGCAGACTCTCTGCCGAGCAGGGAGCCTGATATGGGACTCGATCCCCGGACTCCAGGATCATGACCTGAGCCAAAGGCAGCCACTCAACCCACTGAGCCACCCAGGAGCCCCCCAGATTTTAATTTTTTAAGGCCAGGTATATTTTTTATGAAGGAATATTTTATACTATGTCTGTAACCAAAAGAGTTTTGGAGATATGTTCTTCTGATTAAAGTCAGGGACTGGGGACCTGAGATTGTTTCATAGATTACCTTCCTTTCCATATCCAGGGGCTTCGCAGAGCAGTTTAAAAGCCATGGAACAAGACGATAAATACACAGACAGCCTTTCATTCTAGCGTCAGTAGAACGCATTTCTAGGACCAATGAACTAAAGAACTGAAATTGTGATAATTTTGAGTCTTTCTATCCATGAACATGGAATACCTCTTCATTTGTTTAGTTTTTCTTTGCTGTCACTCATCACCTTTGTAAGTTTACTTATTTAGATCATACACATATTTTGCCGAGTTTATACTTAAGTATTTCGTTTTTCGGGTGCTAATGTAAATGATACTGTGTTTTAAATTTCAAATTCCATTTGTTCATTGCTGGTATACAGAAAAGTGATTGATTTTTGTTTCCTAAACCTGTGGCCTGAAACCTTAGTTTCAACTGGGGCTCTTTTTGTTATTGTTCATTCTTTTTAGATTTTCTATATAGGCAATCACATCATCTGCAAATAAACACAGATTTTTTTTTCTTTCTTCTCAAGCCATATACATTTTCCCTGCCCTTTCTTATAGCATTTCATCCCCTAGAAATTCTAGTATGATGTTGAAAAGGAGTGGTGAGACATTGTCGCCTTGTTCCTGATCTTAATTGGAAGAGTTCTAGTTTTGCACCATTAGATATGATAATAACTGTAGGTTTTTTTTAAGCTGTAGATTTTTTTGTAGATATTCTTTATCAAGTTGAGGAAGTTCCTCCTGTGTTTCTAGTTTCCTGGTGTTAGAGTTTATCAGATGCTCTTTCTACATCTATTGATAGATCGTGTGATTTTTATTTTTTAGCTTGTTGGTGTGATGGATTACATTAAGTGACTTTCAATGGTTGAACCAGCTTTGCACACCTGGGTAAATCCCACTTGGTTGGGGTGTATAATTCTTTTAAAAATATTATTGCATTTGATCTGATGATGTTTTGTTGAGGATTTTTGCATCTTTGTTCATGAGAGTTACTGGTCTGTAGTTTCTCTTCTTGTCCTGTCTTTGTCTGGTTTTGGTGTTTGGGTATAGCTGGCCCCATAGAATGAGTTAGGAAGTATTCTGCTTCTATCCTCGGAAAGAGATTGCAGAGAATTGACGTAATTTCTTCCTTAAAATGTTTAGTAGAATTTATTAGCAAACCCGTCTGGGCTTGGAGCTTGCTGTTTCAGAAGATTATTCATTTATTGGTAATTTCTCTACTAGATACAGGCCAATTCAGCTTATCTATTTCTTCTTGTGTTGCGTTTGGCAAATTGTGTCTTTCAAGGAGTTGGTCCATTTCATCTAGGTTGTCAAATTTGTGGACACAGAGTTACTCAAAGAATTCCTTTTTTATTTTTATTTATTTATTTATTTAAAAGATTTTATTTATTTATTTGTTTATTTATTTCACAGAGAGAGAGAGAGAGAGAGAGAGAGAGAGAGAATAGACAGTGAGTGAGGGAACACAAGCAGAGGAGTGGGAGAGGGAGAAACAGGCTTCCCACTGATAAGGGAGCCCGATGCAGGGTTCTGTCCCAGGACCCTGGGATCATGACCTGAGCTGAAGGGAGTCACTTAACCAACTGAGCCACCCAGGTGCCCCAAAGAATTCCTTTTTAAAAATAAAGATTTTATTTATTTAATTAGAGAGAGTGTGGGGAGGGGAGCAAGGGGAGGAACAAAAGAAAACAGAGAGAGAGAATCTTAAGCAGACTCCAAGCTGAGTGTGGAGCCTGCCAAGGGGCTCAGTTTTACAACCCTGAGATGAAATCAGGAGCCAGCCACTGAGTCACCCAAATGTCTCTCAAAGAATTTCTTGATTATTCTTTTAATATCCATGAGATTTGTAGTGATGCCCTCTTTTAATTTTGGTATTCATGACCTATGTCCTCTTTTTTTTCCCTAGTTAGCTGGATGCTTATTAATTTTATTGATATTTTCAAAGAGCCAGCTTTTGGTTTAATTGACTTTTCTCTATTGATTTCCTGTTTTCAATTTCCTCTCTTTGCTCTAATTCTATTACTTCTTTTCTTCTTCTTACTTTGGATTAAATTTTTCTTCTTTTCCTAGTTTCCTAAGTTGGGAACTTAGATGATTGATTTTAGAGATAGCTTCTTTTCTAATAATACAGGCATTGACTGCTATAAACTTCCCTTTAAGCACTGCTTTTGTTGCATCTCTCTAAGTTTAGATAAGTCATGTTTTTATTTAGTTCAAAATATTTTAAAAATTTTCTCAAGATTTCTTCTTTGACCCATGCATTAATTAATCTCCATATATTTTATAATTTTTTTCATTTACTTTGTATTATTGATTTCTAGTTGAATTCTATTGTGGTGCAAGAGCAGATACTGTGTGATTCCTATTCTTCCAAATTTGCTAAGGTGTATTTTATGCCCAGAATGTGGTTTATGTTGGTGAATGTTCCATGTAATCATGAGAAGAATATGCATTCTGCTGCTGTTGAATGAAGGAGACTAAAGATTTTATTGTATCAAGTTGACTGATGGTGTTGCTTAGTTCAGCTGTGTCCTTACTGATTTTCTACCTCTGGATCTGTCCATTTCTGAGAGGTATTGAGGTGAACAGCTATGATGGTGGATTCACCTCTTTCTTTTTGCAATTCTATTAGTTTTTGCCTCATAAGTGTGATGCTTCCATGGACAGGAACATGCATCTTAAGGACTATTGTATCTTCGTGGAGAATTAACCGAATTATCATTATGTAATCCCCTTCATTATCCCTGATAACTTTCCTTGCTTTGCAGTCTGGTCTCCTGAAATTAATATAAGATTAGTATTTCTTTTGATTAGTATTACTGTAGTATATTTTCCTCCATCCGTTTACTTTTATTATTTATTTTTTAAGATTTTATTTATTTATTTGAGACAGAGAGAGAGCGAGCGAGCAAGCACACAAGCAGGGGGAGGGGCAGAGGGAGAGGGAGAGGGAGAAGCAGACTCCCCTCTGAGCAGGGAGCCCAAAATGGGGGCTTGATCCTAGGACTCTGAGATCAAGATCTGAGTGAAAGGCAGATGCTTAACAGACTGAGCCGCCCAGGCATCCTCACAGAGAGCAGACCTTCTTAAGAAAAACAGAGTGGGGGCGCCTGGGTGGCTCAGTGGGTTAAAGCCTCTGCCTTCAGCTCAGGTCATGATCCCAGGATCCTGGGATCGAGCCCCACATCCAGCTCTCTGCTCGGTGGCGAGCCTGCTTCCCCTTCTCTCTCTGCCTACTTGTGATTTCTCTCTCTGTCAAATAAATAAAAAAATTAAAAAAAAACCACCCATCTCCTAATGCCATCACATTTAGGGGTTGGGCTAAAAAAAAAAAAAAAAAGAAAAGAAGAACAGAGTGTTCTTTTTTTTTTTTTTTTTT
>NW_022631006.1:5673050-5731304 GCF_010015895.1 Lontra canadensis | reverse complement strand
TTTTTTTTTTTTTTTTTTAAAGATTTTATTTATTTATTTGACAGACAAAGATCACAAGTAGGCAGAGAGGCAGGCAGAAGGAGAGAGGGGGGAAGCAGGCTCCCTGCTGAGCAGAGAGCCTGATGCGGGGCTCCATCCCAGAACCCTGGGATCACGACCTGAGCCAAAGGCAGAGGCTTTAACCCACTGAGCCACCCAGGTGCCCCCAGAGTGTTCTGTTTTATTTCAGAATGGGTCCTTTTCCTCATCTCTCTGCCAGAAGCATGAGGAGATTTTTCTTCAGTATTTACTGTGAAAACTTGGTTAAGCTCTAGAAAATAAATCTCACAAAAGTGTGGGGTCCCCCTATGACCAGTCTTCTGGAGTTTTTAATTCTCAGACTGTCTACACTGAGCCTCCAGCAATTTGTCAATTATAGCTCGGGTTTACCTACACCAGCACTGGTTCCCACAGTGGTTTCTGCTCTGTTCCAGGAAGTCATGACTCCCTGTATTTGTCTGTCAGTCTCCCCAGTCATGGGGTAGTGGTTTGCCCTGTGTCCCTCTATCTCTTATGGTCCCAAGAAGAGTTGATTTTTTTTCTGTTCAGCTTTTTACTTGTCGTTTGGATGGTTTGTCAGCTTCCACGCTCCTTACATGCAGGACTGGCAGCTGGAAGTCCCAATATGGGGAGTTTTATAAGCTTCTCAGGTAGTTACGATGTGTAGCCGGGACTGAGAACCATTCTGGGAGGATCTTCTCAGGGACTCTTAACTTTAGGCTGGTTGTGATTAGTTCGATTAGATGTTGCCAGATCAATGCTGGTAGACCCTAGGGTTTTGTGGCCCCATATCCAAATGATCCTTATTTGACCACTTTCATATTGCCAAAACCATTTTTGTTTCCAAGATTTTATGATGTTTTCAGGTTATTTATTTCCAATTCAAGGGCTTTCTGATAATTCTGGGATAGATAACCACTTTCAGCTTTGGAGAATGGGAAGTCCAGCCCTAATTTTCAGCTTTCTCTGCCACCAGGATCCTGTGGCAGCCTTGTAATAAGTCACTTTTTGGTGACAGGGTGTGCTCCATGGGAAGGAGAGGACCCATCAGGTCACTTTGGGAGCACTTTTCTGCTCTGTAATTTCTGTACTCTGTATATCCAGCAATGCATCTGGGGTTTGGCGTGTTTTGGGGGGTAGACTGAGGCAAAGAAGAATCATACAAGGTAGCCTCACTGGGATGCTGTGGAAATGTCAGTGCTGGAATAAGCCAGGCCTCTGAGGATGTTTGTTACAGAACATTCAGCTGAATACATTTTAAAGATCTAATTGGCTTGACTAAATGATTCATGAATCAGGCAACATTCCATCTAGAAAACAGAGGGTCACTCTGAGGAAGTGCACAAAATGGAGGGTTTTTTTTAGAAGGAGAATAGGGCAAGAAAGCAAAAGAAGAGGATTGTTTCAGGCAGTGTGGCTTTTTCTTACAGAAAGAGCAAAGGGTCTTATCATCCAGGTTACCTCGTCTTCCTTAGGGGCATGGAGAGGGCCCACATAGCAGATTAATTGGCACGGACTAAAATATTCCTGACTGACTATTTAAGACTACTTTTTTTTTGGGTAAGTTTGAAATTACAGTTAGATTAGGTATCAAGCCCTGGTTTGGGGACTTGATCTAGGTGAAGACATTTTGAGCTTATGGTTTTCTTTTCTTTTTAAAGATTTTATTTATTTATTTGACAGACAGAGATCACAAGTAGGTAGAGAGGCAGGCAGAGAGAGAGAGGAGGAAGCGGGCTCCCGGATGAGCAGAGAGCCGAATGTGGGGCTCAGTGTGGGGCTTGATGTGGGGCTCGATGTGGGGTTCGATCCCAGGACCCTGGGATCATGACCCGAGCTGAAGGCAGAGACTTTAACCCACTGAGCCACCCAGGTGCCCCTATGGTTTTCTTTTTAACAGGATGGTCACTTACCTCTTAGAGGGTTACGAGAACAGGATCGGCCAACAAGAGCAGGAGCAGCAGCATCTTCTCAAAAGGCTGAATGGCTCTGAAATGGTGTGTGTTTTCTTTTTCCAGGCTTTTCAATCCTAGAAGTGAAGTAGAAGGGGCAGGCTCAGTGATCAACAATTTCCTCCTGGTTCTATTGATTCTCTAGAGATGAACCTTTACAGAAAGGTCTTTGTGGTGAGGTTTTTGCGGGAACCACATTTTCTGTTGATAGCATGACCACATTCACCAGGAGACTCTGAGTGGAGGAGGGGGCTTTGTTATTAGCCAGAAATGGTATCCCTTTCCCCTAAGTCAGATCCTTTAAGAGGGAGGATCAGTTTGACATCTCATGCCTTGGATTTGTGAGTAGGTAGGTGTATACTTCCCAACATAGCATATATCTACCCAAACCTACTCTTTGTAGAACTTTATTTTTTGAAAGTTGGAGTTGTTTTTGTTTGTTTGTTTTTTGGTATAAATGCAAGAGTACCAAGCACCAGTCTCTCTCTCCTAAAACATACTAGGCAAGAGCCTAGTTGTCTATCAACTTCTGGGTAGTTTCAGGCAAAACTGCTAAGTGTTGGGACTGGGGCTGAGGATGGGGATGAAGGGGAGATGGGGTGTTGACAAGAGTAGGGAGAAGATAAGGTAATGACAGAGTAGGAGAGTTTGAGAGGAGGGTTTTGACCAACACACCTGAGTTCTTGGTCTGGTCCCAGGTTGTCCTGATAAAGCTAACATTGTTCTCTTCCTGACATCTTGAAGATTTAAGAGAACTCACCCCAGGGCTGTGCTGGCCCCTTTCCTTTCTAGGTCTCCTATTTTTTTTTTAAGATTTTATTTATTTATTTGACAGAGAGAGATCACAGTAGACAGAGGCAGGCAGAGAGAGAGAGAGGGAAGCAGGCTCCCCGCTGAGCAGAGAGCCCGATGCAGGACTGGATCCCAGGATCCTGAGATCATGACCTGAGCCGAAGGCAGTGGCTTAACCCACTGAGACACCCAGGCATCCCTCTAGGTCTCCTATTTTAATGGAGCTGGTTAATACCTATCAGTGTACTTTGAGACTGTGACTTTCTTAAGACATGAATATTTTCCCTAAGTAAAATTTGCACCCATGCTTAGTATTTAAATGTTTAAAACCAATGAGCAGGGATGGCTGAGTGGCTGTCAGTTAAGCATCTGCCTTCAGCTCAGGTCACAATTTCACATCCTGGGATCAGCCCTGTGCGGGGCTCCCTGCTCACTGGGGAGTCTGCTTCTTGCTCTTCCTCTCCCTCTGCCCCCTCCCCAGCCACACTCATGTTCTCTCTCTCTCTCTCCCTCTCTCTCTCAAATAAATAAAATGAAATCTTAAAAAAAAATGAACACACCAATGAGTAGCTCTGATTAAGTGTTGTGGGGTAGAGCCTGGTCCCTTTCTTCTCCTCCCCTTTCATACAGGAGGGTAATTTGAAGATCACGTGACATGATGGACTCTGATTGACTGGCAGGTTGTCCACCAGAGCAATCCTGCAGATGCAGTGGTTGAGCTCTATTGGGAGAACTGGAAACTCACTCCTGCAAGTCAAGTTGCCTGTTGTTGCTAAGAAGTAAACTCCTCAGGACTGCATGCTCAAGTGTGTTTGTTGAGAGGATGTTTAGGTTGATGAGACTGGGAATCAGTGTAATGTGGATTTGGAAAGAGCAGAGCTCCAAGTCAAAGTGAATATGATGTTTGAATGTAGCTCATTCTGTTCCTACCCAAAAGAGAGAAGGGTGTTCTCTAGAGGCGAGCAGATCACCTAATATCATTTTAAGAGGAAAAAAGAAATGCAACAAGATTTTACTCTGTCATAAGGCAGAGATAACATGGCATTGCTATATAATTTTATGTGGACACTGTCTACTTAAACTTCATATATTTGATATTGTCCTTTGAAATAATAATGTACATAATGACATACAGTTTTTTTTATACTAAAACAACACAGTAAGATAGCCAACAAAATGTAACTCTCTAAAAAAAGATGAAAAAAATTGCTGTTTAAGTGGCAGAAACATAAGATAGTATACTCTTTCCATACATGTTAATTGTTTAATTAGTCTTACAGTTAGTTACTAATGACCACAGTAAATAATCTTATTGTGGAATAGTTTAAAAATAGCATACAATAAGAGAAAATTAAATAATAAAGAATAAAATAAATTTTCAAAACACCTAGGTAAACAGTCTTAAAGAAAAACTTAGATATGTGTGATTATTTGTTACACATTATATTATCATGCTTTACCTTTTGTTATCTATTTTGGCTAAGTACCCAGGTAGCACTCTACAAATTAGTGTCCTGGTACAGGAGAAATACACTGGGGTGAATTTTGACCTTCTGAACTTGTTTGCAGGGGCAGCATAGTGTTTCTCCCAAGATTGTGTTGACAGGGATGGATGCAGAGCTCATTGTCCTGGGAGGGAAGAAGTGTAAGTGCAAATAGCATGGTTTAGGTGGACAGAGATGGGGTGACCATAGTGCCCACATCTTCAGTGTCCTCTCCCTCTCAGCACCCGTGCTCTTTGGACCAGCTGTCTGGAGGCGAGTTGCACTTTCTGTCCAGGCTGGGAGGTCCCAGGTCCTTTACATTCTGATCCAGTTTCTTCAGCATCCCTGTTGACTGCAGCGGTGAGAGAAGTCGCTTCTTGAAGAACCCCAGCTCTCAACATCCCTATTCTCTGTCTAACTTTCTGTACCTGTCCAACTTACTCTTGGGGCATCCTCCTTTCCCCAAATGCACTCAGATGTCATTATCAAAGTCACCAGCCCTCACCTCTGCAACTCTGCTGTAGTTAGTATCCAGTTATAGTTAGTGAATTGCCAGGGTCTAGTTTCTCCTGACTCTGATGTTCTGCCTCAGGAGTGGAGGCAACAGGTCTCTGTAGGCAGCAAGTCTGCAGGAGCTATTGGTTTGGGAGAGAAGTTTCTGGTGAGGTTTCTGTATGAGCTCCTCATCATTTTATGGCTTTTTGGTTAAGTCAGGAGGGCCTGTAATACTGAGTCTGCACCTGGAGAAGGAAAATGGGAGGAACTGAGTCCTTTTGCACTAGTTTTCAGTGTGAAAAATACTTTCTTACCAAAGTTCTGCTGCTGAGGTTTACTTAATAGGGAAGAGTATGGACATATGGAGGTGTGGGGGATGGGCTTGGCTTCTGGGATGATCATGGGAATTGTCTTCTGGAGGTGAACACTGTGAGGTCTGTAGAAATCTTCCCAGCAGGGCAGCTGGAGGCAAAGTGAAGGGCTACCTTGGAAGTGCTGACTGGTGAAAACCACCTGGAGGTGAGATGGGTCTGCCCTGATGTTTCCTTGGCACTGAGTCCAGAGTGGTGCTGTGGGGCTCTAAGTAAATGTCACAGAGAGGAAGGGCTGAATGGACTCTTCCATCGCTCTCCCCTCCCCCTTCTCCACCACCAAGTATTCTTCCTATTTGCCAACTCAAACACTTAATAATAAGACTGTTATCCCCAGAGCAGGCAAATAATAGGTAATTCCTATGGGTAGATGGTAGCAAGTGTAGGGAGTGCCTAAGTATTGTCAAAGACGTAACATTGATTAAAAGTTTGTTGATACACGGCTTACATGGAATATCATAGGCAAATGACTTTCTGATGAAAAAATAGCCATACAATAATGATTAAATTTACCAAAGTGTTTTTATATATAGCCAGTTAGATTTGGTAAAATATGTGTTCAGTGATTATTCCATTTAAGATTATGGAAACTGCAAAAGTTTCAGGTGGTATACATCACACTCTAAGAAGTAAATAGCATTTTGATGGATGTAAAAAAACCTCCCAGCTGATTCTGTACAGTGATCTTAAGAAGGTGTTTAAAGTATGGTTTAAATTTTGTGACTTTAGTATAATCTTTTATTTGAGTATAATATTGATATAATAGTCATGGGCTAATTTTTAGGGTACAAGTCATTTTAGTCAACATTTTGTGTGGAGTTTTGTATAACTTTAGAGTCTAATCAAAAAATAAGAAAATGAGAGCAGTGGTCTGTACTCTGGTGGGGGTTGGTGTGGCTTCAGGGTTTAAGAGAAGAACACTGGCTATGGATAAGCACTTGGCTTGCCTGCATCTCTTGGCCATTGTAAATAGTGATGCCATGAATGTGAGTGTTTGGTAGCTATTTTTAAGCAAGCAAATCTTAATTTTTTTACATGTATAGTTTCATTTTTTGCATTCATTTATTTATTTATAAAAAGATTTTATTTATTTGAGAGGGAGAGAGAGAGATGGAACAGGGGGATGGCCAGAGGGAGAGGGAGAAGCAGATTCCCCACTGAGCAGGAACGCAGGGGTTCAGGGCCAGGGCCTCTATCCTAACCCTTCGAGATCATGACCCAAGCTGAAGGCAGCCATTTAACCACCGACTGAGCCACCAAGGCGCCCATTTTTTTGAATGTAGGAATCTTATGTATTTGAGGTTTGTTTTCACTTTTAGTGTGAGGCATAGGTCCGATTTTATCTCTAACCGCACCCCCCCGCCCTGTAACTATCTAGTTGGTCTAATACCATCTATTAAAAGTTCATTGTTTCCTAGCGAATTGCCACCTTTATTAAATATTAAGTTGAGCTTTGTATGCAACTTCAATTCTGTCCCTTTGGTCTGCCTGTCCTGTACATAGCACCGGGATATGATTTCAGAGTCTGTTTTAATATCTAGTAGGAGACTCTTCGTTAGGGTGGAGGGTAGAGAGTTTTGCCCAGGGCAGAGAGATGTCTTTCCATCCTTCTCCAAGGCAGTGGGGGGAGGAGAAATGGGGGACTGGATGGCTTGGAGAAGGGAAGAAGCTCCTTGGGTCCCCATGATGTTGTGGAAGGGGTTAATTGGTCCTGGGGAAGAACCTCATTTTCCTGGAGCAGCTCAGACTCCATTCTGGCATGTGTTTTTTGTGCTCCGAAGGACGCTCAATGAACATAAGAGAAATCAGTTAAAGTTCTGCTGCTGAGGTTTACTTAATAGGGAAGAGTATGGACATATGGAGGTGTGGGGGATGGGCTTGGCTTCTGGGATGATCATGGGAATTGTCTTCTGGACAATTACTTTGGTAAGCAGAACTGGCCACCCCCCTGTTCCATCTCTCTCTCTTTCCACTCTAGACATGGACATTTATTAAGGCTCTGACACTCTCCCTGGAGCCACCCCAGGGCAGAGTCACTCAAAGCGTGGGGGGCTGGTCTGAGGGGCTGGTCTGGCACTGCTGTTTGAAGCGTCTCATTGTTCTGTTAACCCAGGGCATGAAGCTTCCAATCCTGGTGAAGACAGCTGGAGGAGACCCCCTCCTATCTCCATAGGAGACAATGCCCTGGGCCACACCGTTACACACCAGGGGGCCTCCGGAGTCCCCCTGTGGGCACAGAGAGAAAGAGACCCTAAGCAGGGCCTCCCTGCTGCTCCCCCTGGCTCTCAGAGGGAGGGCAGTGGAGGTATGGAAGTTATCCTTCTGGATCATTCCATGGCTGGGCTTCAGGCCTGGCTGCAGTTACTGCCTCTCACTCAGCCCATGTCAACATACCTTCCCCTTCTGCAGGAAAATCCTGCACATACATATGTTGTGTACCCGGTGCTCCTCCCGTCACCACCCCGCCCCCACCTGATTGATGGGAGAAGCCCCTGCCTCACTCTGCTCTGACCCCACCAGATGGGGCACGGGGTGTGGGGTTAGTGGGGCTGTAGCTTGTTCCTACTGCCCAGCCTGCCCAGACCCCGGTGTCAGGCAGTGTTGGCAGATACCCATGGCCTTACCAGGAAGGCGGACTTCCTCTGCCTTGGGTTGCCCACACAAATTTGTGTTTGTCTGTCGTAGGAAGTGAAGCGATTGGAGCACCTCGAATCACTCTGCACGGTTAGCTGCACCTCATGAAGTCTGTTTGTTCTCCTGTTCGGGCCCAGCAGGCCCCAGCCTGCCACAGTGCACCTCGCCCCGGGTCTCACCCTGGCCCTCGCACGAGGCAGAGTCACTGACCTCACAGCAGACGTCGGTCTCATTCTCTTTGCCAGCTGCGGGGAGGAGGGCAGCTGCTCAGGGACTGTCTGTGCCCCTAGACCCACAGTCTATCCCCATCCTGGGACTCCGCCCCTGCTTCCTCCCCAGAATCCCAGGATGGCAAAGCTCCCAGCACTGGGTGCCAACTGGCTGGAAAGGAGAACCAGAGGGTGGGGTGGGCGGTACCTGCAGTAACATGATGTCATTCCTGTTGGTCTGGGGATCATAGTTAGGGTGGCGGATGGCTCTGAGAGTCCTGGTGCGCTGCTGGGTCCGTTCCTGTCTCCGGATGTTGTGGGCCCCCAGGGTGACAGTGATAGTTCTGCAAAGGAGAGGTAGCCTAGAGGTAGGTGTGAGCCTCAGGAGCTCTGGACCCCAGGCTCTGCATGGCAGGTAGACTGCCCAAGGTGGTAAAACTGCAGCTGAGGGAGTTGAGTGGACGGGGATGGGGGTGGGTGCGGTTTTCAGGGCCCCAGCCCTCTGTGCTTCTCCTCAGCCCTGAGCTTGGGGTGGTGGGAGCACCCAGCAACTGCATTTTGCTTCCTCTGGAATAAGTTGAGAAATAGCTGAAATAACTATTTTGAACCCCAGCATGTGCCTTTATCTCCTCCTGGTCTTTTTGATCATGTCCTCCTTTTCTCCCCATTCGCCCTGGCCTGTTCTCTGCCCCCAAAGTCCCACTGGTCTCTTTTGCACTCCTTCATGGCTGGAGCCCTGCTTTCCCATGGCTGGCCTGCGGCTCCCATGGGTCCACAGTCCTGGTTGTCTGCCCTCCCGCCCCCCCCGCCCCAGCCCCCAGCTGCTCACCTTCCCCAGCAGTGAGCTGCTGTCAGTACGAAGTCATTTCTCACCAGGAAACCCCCACAAGCTTTGAGCCCATCGATTTGGAGATATGCCATGTAGGGGTGGGAATGAGGCCTGGCCTCTCGGCCTCCAATGATCTCCCCTGGAAGGAAGCATTTGGCACTTACCTCTGCACTTGCGGAACCCATATTGTGGGCACCAGGGTGGTGGCTGCAGAAAGGCTGGCTGATGGGAAGGGGGAGAGATGATGCAGGGGAAGGAGGAGCTGGGGGTGAGAGCTGGGTCTCCAGGGCACCACACTTTGGAGAAGCCTCTCGCATTCTGCAGGAAGCACTGCTGGCGTCCCATCCCAGACCTTAGCACCCTCCCAGCTCCCCAGAGAGCAGCACCACTCTCTTCCAAAGTTCCCTGAGACGTTTTTCCTCAGGAAGAGTCTCAGGTCCTTCCGAGGCCTGCTCAGGGCCCCCTCATGACCAGCATGGGTCTGTTTTTCCAGAATCTAGACAAGAGCTGATAGTAGTTCCTGCGCTATTGGCTAGGCTCAGAGTGGTGGGCAGCAGGATGAATTTAGAGAGCACGTTGATCTCACATGTACTATGTGCTGGGGCAATTCCAAGAGTTTTATTTATTTATATATTTTTAAGAACTTTTTAAAAAATGATTTTATTTATTTATTTGACAGACAGATATTGCAAGTAGGCAGAGAGGCAGGCAGAGAGAGAGGGGGAAGCAGTTTCCCTGCTGAGCAGAGAGCCGGATGCAGGACTCGATCCCAGGACCCTGAGATCATAACCTGTAGAGGCTTTAACCCACTGAGCCACCCAGGTGCCCCCTAAGAGTTTTAGAAAGTATACTAACTTAAGTCTTGTAGAACTCTAGGAGGTATGCATTGGTATCATTCCTAATTTATAAACGAGGAATCTGGGCAGCTGTGAATTCAAATAACTTGCCCAACGATACAGAGTGAGGAGGTGTCTAGGCGGTCTGGCTCCAGGGTCCTAGGAAAGGGGACAGTCACTCACCTGCCCCAGCCCCAGGGGGTAGGAGAAAGGCCATCAGGAGCAGGAGCAGTGGCATCTTCTTGGGAAGGCTGCCCCAGGCAGGTGCTGCGGGTGCTCCCTCCTGCCTGACTTGTAGCCCCCAAGAGAGGAAGGAAGTCTGGGGGGCAGGAGGAGGGCTCGAGAACAGTTCCATGCTTCTGCTGGCGTGATAGGTTTCATCATCCAAGACTGCCCAGGAGGCTTGCCCACCAACTGCCAGTGATCTGGGGGGAAGAGAGTAGTCTGAGCCAACGCCGCAGTCTCCCGCACAGCAGCTGAGTCGGTGCTGGCAGCCTAAGTGGGAACCTGGGGCAATTGGGAAGGGGGCTTGGGGTGCCCAGTCCCAGAACCCTAAACCCACCAAATTCGATAATACCCCAACAATACGTGAAAGCCTGTCTCCCCCATTTCCAACTTCTCCAGGGTAGAGCCTCAGTCCTTTGGAACTTCAGAGTTCCTCTAAATAAAGGAACGTTTCCTAGATTGCTTATTTAATTTATACCTTAGTGAGGTATGGACATGGGTGAATGAAAGACAGGTGTGCGGTGAGGGTGGGATGTGTTGAGGACACCAGGAATACGCCGGAGGAGGCAAAAGAGGGAGGAAGAAACCTGCCTGTCTTGACCGTCTGGCCCCTGGACCCCCTGCTGATACCTTAGCTTCTCCCAGTTCTTTCTAGAAGGTGTGAAGGCAGATTGAGTAGCTCTTCTGAGTGAGTGCAGGGCATTGCCAGGGAAGGAAAAGTGAAGAACAAGATTCTGCTGCTGATAATTACTTTCACAGGACAATTGAGCCCCCAACAAACACTCAGTGAAAATTATGACATAGTTGAAGATTTCTATTTTCCTGCTTCTTTTTTTTTTAAATTAAAAGATTTTATTTATTTATTTGACAGAGAGAGAGACACAGTGAGAGGGAACACAAGCAGGGGGAGTGGGAGAGGGAGAAGCAGGCTTCCCGCTGAGTGGGGAGCCCGATATGGGGCTCGATCCCGGGACCCTAGGATCATGACCTGTCTTGGGATCATGACTGGATCTGAAGGTAGGCGCTTAACGACTGAGCCACCCAGGCGGCCCTATTTTCCTGCTTGCTACTCAAGATGAGGGCTTTTGTGTCCCATAAGGTTCCCTGTGCACAGAAAAGACCGTGGCTAAAAGAAGAGCAGCTAAGATCCTTTTTATCCATGATATGAGTCCAATCCCCATTCTCTGCCCCAGGGGCTTCTGAGAAGGAAATGCACGCTTGCTGGGCTGTCTATAATCCATAAACAACCACCTATAATACATAAAGGACATGCACACCACGTGGAGAATAAGGCATCACAGATCACGGTAGAGTAACACAGACACCCTCAGAAATACTTAGAAGACTCTGTGGGTGAACAGAAAAAACATTGTAATATGGTATAATTTTTTCAAGAATGTCAGAATTAAAAAGTAATACAATTCTTAAACTTCTATGGCTGTGAGAGTCCCACTTGAAAATCTTATGGAAATGAAGGCCCCTCTCCTTGTATAGAGAGATGCATGATTTTCACAGCTGCAAAGAACTTAATCCCTTCTCTGATACATGTTTAATGATGGCAACCTCATGAAATTTCTTTATGCGTCTGAAAGGTAATATGTAGAAAAAAGAAAATAATATAATGGTTTTACTAGTGCCTTAGCATTGGGGTAATTTTAATTTATTGTTACTTAACTTTTTCAACACTTTGTTTTAAAACCATTAGTCTAACTTTTTTTTTTAAAGATTTTATTTATTTATATGACAGAGAGAGATCACAAGTAGGCAGAGAGGCAGGCAGAGAGAGAGAGAGAGAGAGAGAGGGAAGCAGGCTCCCTGCTGAGCAGAGAACCCGGTGCCGGACTCGATCCCAGGACCCTGAGATCATGACCTGAGCCGAAGGCAGTGGCTTAACCCACTGAGCCACCCAGGCACCCCTCCTTTTTTTTTTTTTTTTAAGATTTTATTTATTTGAGAGACAGTGTAAGTAGGGGTGGGGGGAGGGCGGGATGGAGGGGCTTAGTACAGAGTCTGCTAAAATTTTTCTCTCCCTCTCTCTGTCTCTCCCTGCAGCACCTGTATAGGCTTTCTCTCTCAAAAATAAATAAAACTTAAAAAAAAAAAAAGTCACAGTGATAAGTTAATTCTGGGGTTGGAAGGTAGAGAGGGCATTTTTACAGGGAAGAGACACATGTGGGGTTTCTGAAATTTGGCCTTGTTGTTTAAGTTTTGAGTACTTTTCATGTGTGTCTATTTTGCAATAAAAATTTTTTAAAAGTCTGTTTGCCAGGGCTGGGGATTAGAGAGAGCACTTGGACAGTCTCTGTGGGAGATGGGAATGGAATGTGGGAGAACAAACAGAGGCACATATGTTTTTAATGTTTTTATTTTCTATTTTAATAAAAATTGTGATATTGGGACAAGGAAGACTGTGATACATTTCACAATATTCATAGCTGGTTACATCTACTTTTGACTGTTTTATTACATTTCCGTCAGTTACAATAGTCTTCTCCTCTGGGATGTTGGGACATTAAAGTAGGATGTTTCCCACCTCCTCCCAGGCCCCGTATTCCACCCAAATGCAAAACCTCGGGGCCAGCAGTTGCCAGCTGAGACCAGGCCACTTCCCTCTCCATCCCTTTGATGCCGCTCTGGTCAGAAACCAATCTGGTTGCTCTTGGCATTGTCGGAGACCATTGTATTACTGAGGCATTCTGGATGTTCTCAGGGCCCCCTTAGTATCTTGTGCAGAAGGACAGAGTGGAAGCTCCTTGGGAAGTTTCTGCTGATGAACTTGTGATTGTTTTATGGAGTGCCAGTGTGAGGGGAAGTGATGTCTGCATTGTTGTCTTCCCACGCGCACATGTCTGCTGGGAGTGAGACCCTTTCTTGCCAAGAATTGGCCTGTCCGCACTCCAGCAGGAAAGAACAAGTGACAAAGGAAATTCTAGGTGGACATGTCCCCTGAGACTCTCTTCCCCTAATGCTCAGACCCTCCAGCTCTTCAACAACAGGAGATCAGTGATGCTGATTCTGATATATTCACGGGGTGAGATGCTATCCAGACACTAAATAGCATCCTGTTTTAAAGACTGCTTGGTGGCACGGAGCACTTTGCATCATCTGATATTAAGTGGAAAAAGTAGAACGTGAAATGGTGTATACAGTTTGATACTGATTCTGTTAAAAAGGAGCAACAGCCATAGCAATCATTTTATGACTCTTATATTCCCTTTTATTTTTTAAATTTTTTATTTTCTTAAAGATTTCATTTATCCGTTTGACACAGACGAGATCACAAGTAGGCAGAGAGGCAGGCAGAGAGAGAGGGGGAAGCAGGCTCCCTGCTGAGCAGAGAGCCTGATGCGGGGCTTGATCCCAGGACCTCAAGACCATGACCTGAGCCGAAGGCAGCGGCTTAACCCACTGAGCCAACCAGGCGCCCCTTATTTTCCCTTTTATATTAGCCATTTTTTTTTTCTACAATGGCCTTGCATTAGTTTTGTATGCAGAACAAAATTTTGGGTCCTTGATCTGTACAAACAGCAAACACTGTAAGGAATTGTGGTAGAGGCAAGCTAGCGGTTTAGCAAAAGAATTTCCTTTTCTTCCGGAGGACCTGGGTGCACACTGTTGTGCAGGCTTACTTGATGGTAGGTGTGACTATGTGACTGTTGTAGCAAACAGGATATGAGTGGAGATGTTGTGGGTACTTTCCAGACGTGGCCTATCACGTGCTCCCATGTCTGACCATTCAGGTTCTTCCCCTACCTAGATTTGACGCAGATAAATGCAGGGAGCTTGGAAGCCATCTTTAGGAGGCTGAGTCTGGACTCCTCAATTATGGGCACACATTTAATTTATTGTCCCATCTGGGACACTTGAGAGTAAAAGGAGGCACTACTCACCAGGAACATCCATTTTGGACTATTTGTGAGCAAGAAATAGGTTTCTGTTGTTTGTTAGTCACTGAACTGCTAGTTTATGTGGTGGAACAGTTAAGGTTATCTTAACTAACACATGTACCAACTTGCTTAAGCCTACCTTTTCCTGACATTTGAGAGAGAGAGTGTGTGAGAGAGAGAGAGCATGAGAGAAGGGAAGGTCAGAGGGAGAAGTAGACACCCTGCTGAGCAGGGAGCCCAACATGGGGCTCCATCCTGGGGCTCTAGGATCATGACTTGCTTAATCGACTGAGCCACCCAGGTACCCCAAAATTATTTTATTAATTATAAAATTTAACAATTGAATACATTACAAAATAGGAAGGAAAAAAAGTCAGCTTTAATCCTACCATCCAATTGACCACTGTTTTTTAAAAATTTTTATTTATTTTTAAAATTTCTTTTCAGTGTTCCAGAATTCATTATTTATGCACCACACCAGTGCTCCATGCAATACGTGCCCTCCATAATACCCACCACCAGGCTTACCCAGCCCCTCCCACCCCCCTCTCCCCAGTTGACCACTGTTAACAGATGTAGTTCCACCTGTATTTTTTTTCAATATTTATGGAGGTGTGATTATAATATATTTAGTTTTGAATCCTGTAGTTTTTATCCAACATAGACATCTCTCTCTGTTAGTGAATATCTGTTAATGAATTAATTAAATATCTGTTAATGAATATTGTTTTAAAATCTCATTTGTATTTAATAAACAGGTTTTTAAGTTATTTTTTAAAAAGATTTTATTTATTTATTTGACAGAGATTACAAGTAGGCAGAGAGGCAGGCAGAGAGAGAGGAGGAAGCAGGCCTCCCGCCAAGCAGAGAGCCCGACACAGGGCCAGATCCCAGGACCCTGGGATCATGACCTGAGCCGAAGGCAGAGGCTTTAACCCACTGAGCCACCCAGGTGCCCCTAAGTTATTTAAATAATATATAAAGTTGCAGAAAAAATAGGAAAATGGATATATAGGAAGAACAATTAAAGCCTAAAAGGAAAATATATGTGTAGGCAAAAATTTGATTTTTTTTTTTTTTGAGAATAGCATATACTGCTCTCATGTGCTTCTGATTTCGGTATACCTGGGAACATTCTTCCATGGGGCGAAATATAATTCTATTTCATAACTTTCAAGTTTCCATAGTGTACAGTAGTACATAATTTTTAAAAAAACGAATCCCTGGGAAGGTATGGGCTATGGTGAGTGATGTGAAATGTGTAAGCCTGATGATTCACAGACCTATACCTCTGGGGCAAGTAATACATTATATGTTAATAAAAATAATTAAAAAAATGACAAATACCCACATTAGTCCTGGACACTGGTGTTGTTTCTAAGATTTGACTTGTAATAAATCTATAAGGATTGACCTTGCCCAGTTTTTCCATGCAGTTGATGGGTAGGTCAAGGACTCCTTTGTTCTTCTCTTTGTTTTTTTCAAGAAACTTTGTGTATAAGGTGTGAAAATGCCATCTTCTCCATGTCCATACAGAATCTCAGTTGTTGTGAATTTTTCTCATAGAAGCAAAAAAATTGTTCTTTTGATTTGTACTAATTAGTGAGCTTTTACTTTTTTCCAAATATTTATTATTTTTTTTATAACTTGCCTATTAATGTTCTAAGCTTAGTTTGCTTTCTTTCATCTCCTTAGCCTAGTTTTCTAGAGCAGTGGATAATGTAGATGTCAACAGTTGCATAGCACATTCATGTAAATGTGCCATACTTTACCATTTCCCTCGTTTTTTATTTTATTTAAAAAATTTTTTTCTTTTTATATTTTTAAAATTTTTTAAAGATTTATTTATTTGACAGAGAGAGAGAGAGATCACAAGTAGGCAGAGAGGCAGGCGGGTGGGGGGGAAGCAGGCTCCCTGCCAAGCAGAGAGCCCGATGTGGGGCTCGATCCCAGAACCCTGAGACCATGACCTGAGCTGAAGGCAGAGGCTTAACCCACTGAGCTACCCAGGTGCCCCTCCTTCGTTTCTTAAAGATTTTATTTATTTATTTGTCAGAGAGAGAGAGGGAGAGGCAGAGTGAGTGTAAGCAAGGGGAGCAACAGGCAGAGAGAAGCAGGCTCCCTGCTCAGCAGTGGGACTCGAGCCTGCTGTGGGACTTGATTCCAGGACCCTGGGATCACGACCTGAGCTGAAGGCAGACGCTTAACCACTGAACCACCCAGGCATCCCTCACAATTTTCCTATTTTGGCCATTCATACCGATTCCAGTCGGAGGTTTATTGTTAAAGAATGGTGTGATGAATGAACACCTTTTGAATAACTTCCGTGCACACACACACACACACACACACACACACACACTTTAAACCTTATATAGGATGAAGTTCTGGAAATAAAAATCACAAAAATCAAGGGACAGAAACAGGTGTGAACTGACTTGGAAATCATTTTGAGGAAATATCCACAGGAGCCCAGTCTTCATGACGCTCCTACAGTCATTGTAAGGTGGTAGTTTTTCTTCCTAGTGTGTATTATACTCCATCAAGTGCATGTATCAGGTGTGAGGCAAACACTGACCCACCCTGGTGCTCTGAGCTCCAGGAAAGACTTGGCAGATGGATGGACACACAGTCATGTGAGAAAAATTGGCTTTTATATGCTTTTCACCTTATTTTTCAAGGGACTGGATTTTGCTTTTTCACATCCATGTGATTTATTTGTTATCCTTTTCAGTGAAATTCTTTCCCTTTTTGATGGTGGTCCCACTTGAATCAGTGTTTGACCGGTTGTCCAGCTATTGTGAATTTACTGTGTTCTGTCACGTCCAACTCACGACTGGCGTCATTTGAAAGATATAGGACTCCAGGTGCCTGGGGGCCTCAGTCATTTAAGCATCCGACTCCTGATTTTGGCTCAGGTCATGATCCCAGGGTCAGGCTCTGAGCTCCACAGGGAGTCTGCTTGAGATTCTCTCCCTCTCTCTCTCTCTCTGTCCTTCCAGCCCCACCACTGCCCCACTCATAATTATTTAAAAAAAAAGAAAAGGATACAGGACCCTCAAATAAGTTTATCTGGTGACAGTTAACTATGTTGCACCTGAAATTTGGCATTTCATGGGTTTGTGGACTGCAGTTCATATCTTCTACATGGGAAATAAAAATAAGGCTGTCCCTCCCTTCCTCACCTCAGGACGTGGCCTCTACCATGCATAGATTAGAAACTTCTTCCCATTTAAGATTGCCCTTCTGGAACCAAAGTCATGCATGTGAAAGTGTAATGTGCATTACAGATAAAATTCAGGGATTTCAGTTATTTTCAAGACTGGCTTTCTCATGGATACTTCCGTTCCCTTCTTTTCCTTGCTTTCCCTTCCTTCCCTTCCCTTCCATTCCCTCTTCTTCCCTTCCCTTTCCTCCCCTCCCCTTCCCTTCCCTTCCCTTCTATTATGTTCAGTTAGCCAACATATAGTACATCTAACGAATTCTAAATACAGATCCATTTGTGCCAAAACTGAACTGTTTGGTGGAAGGAGGTGGAAGGGTAATTTAGGAGACATTTCTCACTATGTTTCCCCATGGCAGGGACAGAGCCCGTCAAGTGCCTGGCACAAACAGAGAAATCAACTTTTTATTTTATTTTATTTTTATTTTTTTTAATTTTCAGCATAACAGTATTCCTTGTTTTTGCACCACACCCAGTTGCTCCATGCAATCCGTGCCCTCTCTAATACCCACCACCTGGTTCTCCCAACCTCCCACCCCCCGCCCCTTCAAAACCCTCAGATTGTTTTTCAGAGTCCATAGTCTCTCATGGTTCACCTCCCCTTCCAATTTACCCCAACTCCCTTCTCCTCTCTAACTCCCCTTGTCCTCCATGCTATTTGTTATGCTCCACAAATAAGTGAAACCATATGATAATTGACTCTCTCTGCTTGACTTATTTTACTCAGCATAATCTCTTCCAGTCCCGTCCATGTTGCTACAAAAGTTGGGTATTCATCCTTTCTGAGGGAGGCATAATACTCCATAGTGTATATGGACCACATCTTCCTTATCCATTCATCCATTGAAGGGCATCTTGGTTCTTTCCACAGTTTGGCGACCGTGGCCATTGCTGCTATAAACATTGGGGTACAGATGGCCCTTCTTTTCACTAAATCTGTGTCTTTGGGGTAAATACCCAGTAGTGCAATTGCAGGGTCATAGGGAAGCTCTATTTTTAATTTCTTGAGGAATCTCCACACTGTTTTCCAAAGTGGCTGCACTAACTTGCATTCCCACCAACAGTGTAAGAGGGTTCCCCTTTCTCCACATCCCCTCCAACACATGTTGTTTCCTGTCTTGCTAATTTTGGCCATTCTAACTGGTGTAAGGTGATATCTCAATGTTGTTTTAATTTGAATTTCCCTGATGGCTAGTGATGATGAACATTTTTTCATGTGTCTGATAGCCATTTGTATGTCTTCATTGAGATCAAAAGTTGATCTACTGATGGTCTGCAGCCTGGAGTCCTCTGGCTCACAAAGCTGCCATAACCCAGGTTGCCAGTAGGGGGAGCTGAGGTTCTGAGACCAGGCCAGGCTGAAAGGGGCTGAGGTTGTAGAGTGACTCTATTGGCCAGAGAGGCTAAGCCCCCGGGGGATAGGATGCTGGTTTGGGAGGAGGGACTCAGCCCGTCCTACCATTTGGAAGGTGGGCGCTGGTCCCTCTGATGGGCATCCAGTGGGCTGGCAACTCAGGTGCCAGGATGGAAAACAGAGGCTGTGTGGGATGGGCAACCAGGGAGGAAGGTTGACTAAATTCAGTGCTGGGCAAGGCATGGAAGGGAACCCGGGTGAGGCTGGGGGAGCTGCACCAGGAGCAGGAGAAACCTGCTTCCCTGTCCCCCACTTCCCTCCCCCACAGAAAGAGAGAGCCCTTTGAAACAGGAAACAGGGTGCCCATGGCATGGCCCCCTGTCCTCCTGGGTCCCCGGAGTTACTCTCTTTCTACTGACCAAATTGTTGGGTTGGTGATGGTGGTTGGCTTAGAGAATTTAAGAAATTTCTAAGGCCCAGAGAGGATACTTTTCAGGGACAGAAACTTTTCTATAATAGAGTTTAGGCTGAACCTTCGCAGAGGGCTTAGCACCAAAGAGGTCTTATTGGGAAATTGATGAGAAACTAAGCAGCATAGGGGTTAGGGAGGGGGGGGTTGGGGGGAGAAAGGAGGCAGCAAAGCCTGGAGTTGGCAGCAGAAGATAGCCTGGGCAGTGTTGCTTCGTACCCGAAGTGGTTCAGTGAATAAGTAAGACCTCAGTCGTATTCGCTCTAGAGATCCATTTATTATGGGCCTGCCATCCCTCCTCCCCCTCTCCCCCAGTCCCAAGGGATTCTTTCCTCTGCCCCAGAAAAGATGGCCGAACACAGAGGGGAGTCAATCTCATGCTTGCTGTTAGAGGTGCTTCATTGTTCTCTTTATCCAAGGCAGGAAGTGGGAGACCTTCATGAAGACCCCTGGAGGGGTCCCGTTGCGTTTTCCATAGGAGAAAATCCCCTGGACCATGTTGTTACACACGAGGGGGCCCCCGGAGTCCCCCTGTGGGCAGAGAGAGGAAAGACTGAGCTGGCCTCCCAGTGGTCCTGTCCTCCTTGATGCCCTGGGGATGGGGGGGTCTGTGTTAGGGGCTGCATGGGATATTGGGTCCAGGGCAGGCCTTGTCCCCTCTCTCAGTTCTTGGGCTCTAGCCTGGTACTGTTCTTTCCAGGGCCAAACTTTTCTCTCTAGTCCTAAGGGAACCTTGAATGTGTGTGTGTGTGTGGGGGGGGTAATTCTACTGTTGGATGATGAATCCTTTCTCCCCTCCATCCTGACCCACTTAGGGGGGAACCGAAGATTGGATTTGTGGACCCTGCTGCCTGTGCTCTCAGGCTGAGGCAGGAAGATAGGGCCACTCCCACACCCCAGTCTGCCCCAAATTCCTCTCTCCTGGGGCTTGTCCAGGTAGATGCTGGAAGCCTGACCTTGAAGGCGGTCTTCATCTCCTCCGGATCTCCTACACAAATCTGGGTGGCCCCACTGTAATAGCGAGGGAAGAGGGATGCACATATCGCATCCTCCTGCACTTCCAGTGACACCTCCTGCAGAGTGGTTGCTAGGGTGGTCATTGAGACCCGCCCCCAGCCGGACACACTGCACACCTGTCCAGGCCTCACCGGGTTCTTGCTCTCGGGCAGGCGGAGGGGCTTCACAGTTGCAGTCTGCTTGGCCTTTCTCTCCAGCTGATGGGAAGAGGCGAGACAGTCCAGCTTAGAAAATGGCCTTGGGGTCTGGATGCCCTGATGAGACTGCACTGTCTTCTCTCTGCCCTGAGCCACAGGGACTGGCCAGGTGGCCAGGATAGAAGGAGGGAGGAGACAGGTCCCAATGGGAGGAGGAACCAGTGGACCCAGGAGAGCAAGGGCAGCAGGGAGGTTTCCTTACTTTCAGTAACATGATGTCATTGGAGAAGTTCTGCTTATAGTCTGGGTGGGGGATGGCTGTTTTCACGGGGATGACCTGCTGTGTCCTCTCCTGTTTCTTGATGTTGTGGGCCCCCAGAATGACCCTCATGGAGCTGCACAGACAGCAGAGTGGGGTGTGGGGGTGTGGAGTCATAGGATACAGACCAGGGGCTGTGAAGGGCAGGTGGCAGCCAGGGCAAGGCAGGGCTGGAGCCAAGGGGGAAATCGAGGTGACAAATGGGTCCTCGATCCACTTTTTTTCAACGACACTGAAGGTAGGGCTTCTTTGAGGTTTCTTTTGCCTTCAGGCAATATCATGAAATTACACTGAGTTTGCATTTTGGCTCTAATGGATATTTCCATCCCCCACGGCTGCTTTTTTTTGCCCGGTGTGGTCCCTCTCTTCTCAGCTGTGCCACTTATTCTCACATTGGACCCTCTGACCCCAAAGCTTACCTGTCCTACTTCTCAGGCTTTTATCACCCCAGCCATGCTTTCAGCCGGCGCCTCTGATGAGCTCTCATGGGCTTGAGTTACCAGGAGCCCTGGTGCTTCCCTGGGCTGCAACCACTGGGGATAGGACAGGGGTCCCTGTTGGGGTCTCAGATGTGTAGGCTGGCTGCTGCCCCTCACCTTCCCCAGCAGTGAGCAGCCGTTAGAACAAAGTACTTGTGCACGAGGACACTGCCACACCTCTTCATCTTGCCATTATCCAGAAACTGAAGAAATGCCATGTAGGGCCGGGAGTGGGGCTTAACCTCATGGCCCCCGATGATCTCCTCTGAAAGAAAAGGCTGGAAGATGCGGTGTCTGGGGGTGGCTGTGGTCAGGAGGGAAGGTTTAGGAAGGTAGTGATCGAGGGGTCTACAGCACCCTGTGGACCCCAGGATGGGCAGTCCTCCCAGGTTCATGTAACAGGATGTTCTTTCTTGAACCTCGAGCCTCAGAACACCCCTGAGAAGGGAGCATTACTTGTTCTCCACTTTCCACTTCAGACACATGTATGGAGGAGATAAGATCTATCTTCAAGGGGCACCTGGGTGGCTCAGTTGGTTAAGCGACTGCCTTCGGCTCAGGTCATGATCCTGGAGTCCCAGGATGGAGTCCCGCCTCGGGCTCCCTGCTCAGCAGGGAGTCTTTTTCTCCCTCTGACCTTCTCCCCTCTCATGCTCTCTCTCTGTCTCTCTGTCAAATAAATAAATAAAATCTTAAAAAAAAATCTATCTTCAAGATGATGGAGTCCCAAAAGATCATGGACAGGATTCCCCTGATACCTTGCTTCTCAGTGAATCTCCCGGGTCCTTCTGAGCCTCTGCTAATATCCCAGGGTGTCATTTTCTAATAAACTATCTCTGAGTTTGTGGAGTTGGATTTTCTAAAATCCTCATGTCCTAGGGGCTAGCACATGGTCTCAGTAGACATTTTTAGGTTGCACAAGGGAATGGCTATCAGTGAGCTTTTGGCTAAAGTTGGGTGGAGTTAGTGCTGGTGGAACTTGAGGCCACAGGAGTCAGGGAGGGCACTGCCAAAGACAGTGAAGTAGCTGAGGGCCCTGCGCAGGCAGGGGGAGGTGGTGCTGACAGTGGGCTCCACAGGCCTGGTATAGAGCTTTGGGTATAGTCATCTAGCTGCTGCTGAGATCGATTGTACCCGGCCCTTGTCCCAGGCAGGAGTGAGAGGGTGGAGAGCACTGGGAAATTTAACTGGTTCTTTAAGCTGGGTCCAGTGACACCTCCCATTACTGCAGCCTGTTTGTCTAAGCTTACCTTTCCTGGCTTAGATTCAGGGCTTTTAATTGCCTGTTTTTTTGTAGCTTCATTTCTTCTGCCAAATGCCTTTCTCTAAACAATTCACTTTCCAAGTGATAAGAAGGAGGCTAACCCCTACTAACCCTTTTAGTGAGCACCCTTCCTGCCGGCCATCTTTGTTGAGCATCTTTCTAGCATCAGACCTGTAGGTCTGAGTTCGGGGTAGGAGCTGGGGTTCAGAAAGGTTCTAGACTCAAATTGAGGACAATCTCTGACTGTGTTGGGCAGAAGGGTCAAGAGTACAGGGGGTTTTGTGGGATGGGCTCAGGTATCTGGAATGGGTATGGTCACTCACCTGTCCCAGCCCCAAGGGGCAGAAGAAGGGCCAACAAAAGCAGGAGAGGCTGCATCTTCCCTAAAGGTCTGCCCACCTCAGAGCTGTTGATCTTTCTTCCTTCCAGATACAGAGCCCTTAGGGGAGTGATAGAAGGGTGGCTCACTGATTTAGGCCTCTTCAACCTCTGTGTCTCTACGGCTGGGTGTCATCATTTAAGGTGGTTTGTCGAAGTTCTCTGGCTTGGGTTAGGTGAGAATGGTGCAGCTATCACACTTGCACTGCCACTGCTGAGTCATAAGGTGAAAGCAAGAAGAAAGAACAAGAAAGTGAAGGCTGTGGCTCCTGCCAGCAGGAGGGCTGGTACCTCAGAAGCCCCTCAGTGACTGACTCAAGAATGTCTCCATTTCTCGTCTCTTGGCCCTTTTTCCATTTCTGAGGAAATCAGGAATAATTACTGAGCTAGCTAGGTCCGGGGATACCAGAGAGCTTGAGATACTGATGGTTTTTTGGAGCAGACTAAGAATCTGTGATAAGTGTACATTTTCCCACAGTCGAAACACACTCATCAATGGCAGGCATTCAGCCAACCACTTTTTCTTTTCAGCCTGCCTTTTCTGAGGTGGATGTTTTAGAAAAATGAGATTATTTTTTCTGAATACATTCTTATGGAAGAGACTTAGAGATTTTTGAAAAATGGAAGAAAAAATTTACTCAATTAACTATAGGCTATAGGACACCTTTGAAACCATAAGATACCTTTTAAACACAACTTTTTATTGTAATGAACACACACATTCACACACACACACACACACACACACACACACACACAGAAAGAGCATGGGGTGGGAAGAGGCTGGATCAGACCGAGATGGAAGAGTACTTTCAATGTCGTTTGGGACTGTGGGAAGATGGGCGTCAGGACACCAGATGCTGTGCTGGACTCTGGGACCACGGCAAGGCTGTGACTTGCACTTGGGCTAGGCTTGGGAGTACTGAAAGGCCCTCCCAAAACTCTTCCAAGCTCCCAAGCTGCCACTCTGATTGGGGGAGGGAGTGCTGCATGGGATGAGTTACAGCTTTCCAGAATCTTCCCACCCATTTCTATTAGGATGAAGTGGCCCCCTATCCCAGAGCTTCTTAGGTGGTCCTTCCAGATGTGGATTCCTTTATGTTGCCATATTGGGGTAGGATGGGGTGGGGGTGTAGGTGTGGGATAAGGTAGGAAGGCAATATGGATGAGATAAGAGCATCCTCTAGGAGAGGGTCATTTTTCTTGGGGCAGTGTCTCCTTTTTCCTGATGGACCTTACATTCAGCCTGGCAGGGGAGGTGGTGCTGGGAGGTGTATTTGGAAGGATGTGGGTACCAAAGCAACATGACTTTTTGTTCTAGAGAAATGTGAACAGATGGTGGCTGGACACGCAGTAGGTAACTAACAAATGTTATGGTGAATAAAAGAAGAGGATCTAATTTCCACTCAAGAGATGGAAGTTTATGAAGCCTTGGCAACCTCCTCTCTACCCCCTTTCCCAGTGCAGTTCTGGCCTCTGTCCCAGAGAAGATGGACAGATTGATCCTAGGGGCATCTCAGTCTGGTCCCTGCAGGCTGAAGCATCTCATTGTTCTTTCTATCCAGTGCAAAAAGCTTGAGATCCTGGTGTAGACACGTGGAGGTTCCCCATCTGTTTTTCTAAAGGAGACAATGCCCTGGGCCATGTTACACACGAGGGGGCCCCCAGAGTCTCCCTGCAGGGAGAGGGAGGAAGGACTGAGTTGGACTTTCTTTCGGTCCTATCCTCCCTGCCACCCCTGGAGGTAGGTGGTTTCTGTTAGGGGACTGTGGGTGAGATCAGGGCCAGGGGAGGCCTTGTGGCCTCCCTTGGTCCTTGGGCTCCAGCCTGGCCCCGATACTCCCCTCCCTTTTCTCCCTCAGAAAGCCTCTGCCCATAAGTAGCTGTGGGACTATCTCTCACCACCTCCCTACCTCCCTCAGGGAGATAGGACCAGAGACTGGATTGGATAGAAATGCTGAGGACATAGCAATAAGGCTAGTTCTCACTGTGCCTTCTCAAAACTTGTCTGTCCAAGGGCTGGGCATGGATAGTGCTGGGGATTTCACCTTAAAAGAAGACTTCTTCTTTTTCTGGTTCCCCACACACATTTAGGTTGTGCCGTTGTAGAGTTTTTATAGCATGAGATGCATTGCTTGTTCCTCTGGACTTCAAGCTCTACCTCATGCAGTTTCCAGGCCCCAGAGGTGCTGTTCATGCTGAGGCGTCCCCAGCCAGCCACACTGCACACCATCCCTGGCCACACCTGTGCACTCCTAACATGGGCAGTCAGGTGGGCCTTTTCCAGCTGAATGCAGAGGAAAGGAATTCTAATCTACCAATGGCTCACAAAGACTCCAGGGACAGTCATGGGGCAGCCCTCCTCATAGCCCCAGGACAAGTAAAAATGTCATACTAGGAATGAGGGACAGGAATGACATCACAGGGGATGCAAAATCCCCAGGAATAAAGTGTGCAAGAACCAGTGGATCAAGGGCCCTACCTGCAGTAACATGATGTTGTTGAAGACATATTTAGGATTATAGTCTGAGTGGTGGATGGCTTTTCTCACTGGAATGACCTGCTGGGTCCTCTCCTGCTCCTTGATGTTGTGGGCCCCCAGGATGACCCTGATGGAGCTGTACAGAGAGTGAGTGGGAGGTGGGGGTCACAGGAGGTATAGCCCAAAGGCCATGGATGAAACGGGACAGCTCAGGGCAGGGCAAGACTGGGATGGAGAGGAATTCTAGGGGATGGGGCCCCAGGCCTGAGCATCTGTGAACCCCCTGCTTCTTGACAGCCTAGGCTGGGTGGCAGTTCTTGGAAGAGGGATCCTTATATGGGGTTAACAAAAGGGTGGGCTTCCAGGCACTGCTTCTTACCTCCCCTTGCAGTGAACTGCTGTTAGCACAAAGTCCTCATGTCCCAGGAACCCCCCACAGGTTTTATTTGGATTCTGGATCTGGAGAAATGCCACGAAGGGACGAGAATGAGGTTTGGCTTCATGGCCTCTGATTATTTTCCCTGAAAGAAATCGTTTACCCTGCCCACTGTGCTCATGGAGCCAAAGGCTGGAGAAGGAGAGATGGGGATGAACTAAAACAGGTGAGAAGGAGTTGGGGTGGCAGAGAGTAGGGTCTGTAGTAGGCAACAGCAACCGAGAAGGGTTCCTCAGGCAGCATTCCTGGCTTACCAAATGACCCACAAGACTCAGATTCTCCCTCTAACAAAGAGAAGAGTTCTTGTTTCTTAATTCCTACAGTGGACACATATGGTGGCAGAAGGAATTTGCATTTGGAAGAAACAGTGAAGTCCCCACAGATCCCAGAAAATCCTTTCCCTGATATCTGGGTCCACTATCCCCTTTTGTTTCCCAGACTTTACTGAGCTGTTCCTTATTTGTAATGATTGGAACATGAACTCAAAATGCTCATGTTTATGTTTTGAGTTGTGTTTGATCTTCTTGAGAGCCTGACACATTTTAGCTGCCCAGGAAGTGTCTTAGCTGCATGAAGGAATGGCTCCCAATCAACCTCTGAGGGAGTGCTGGTTGTGGTTCCAAGTACCAGTAAATATGGGGGCTGCCAAAGCCATTGTACCCACTGTGGCTGAAAAATTACCAAACCTAAGTACTAAGCGGACCAGGATGCCACCACCTCTGAGACCAGCTGGGTCCTTGGCTCCTTCCTTGGGCAGCATAAGAATGACAAAACTTGGAGAACTGGGTGGAGCTTGAGGATAGATTTTAAGAAATTGAGTTAGAAAGTTAGTGGGCGTACTTAAGCAAAGGACTCTTGGTTTGGACCCTTGGTTTCAGCTCAGGTCACGATCTCAGGGTGGTGACATCAAGGCCCATATGGGGGCCCTGTGCTCAGTGTGGAGTCTGATTAAGTTTCTCTCTCCTCTGCCCCTCGCTCCCATGAACATGCTCTTTCTCTCTCAAAAAACAAAACAAAACAAAACAAAAAAGAAAGTTAGTGGGCTTAGCTTTGATTACAGAAGCCAGCCCCTTTCTCCAAACTACCTGTTCCTGGGGGATTATTTCTCATTCCTACCTTCCAACTCTTCTAGATGCCTTTGTATAAGAACCCAATTTCCAGATGACAACAGTAGGACCTACAGCTCCCCCGCCCCACCCTCCTGGGAATAGACTTCTGCCCTGTCATTCATGCTGAGTGTTTATCCTGCTTCAGATTTGCCCATCTTGGAGGGAGGTTGGCAGATCTGATGTGGGATCAAAACTCAGCAGGACCAGGATGTGCCTGAGTGGAGCATCTGAGCAGGGCTGTACCACAGTTGGATGAGGCTGGGCCTCTGTTGAGGGGGGCGGGTGGAGACAGTCACTCACCTGCCTCAACCTTGGGAGCCAGAAGAAAGGCCACAAGGAGTAGGAGCAGCTGCATTTTCCCAAGAAGGCTGCCCAGGTTGGAGCTGCAGTACTTCCTCCTAGTCCTCTAACCACTGTGTTCCTCTCTGGTGTTGTAGTCTTTATCACATAAGGCTCTGTCTGAGTGCCTCCTATCGCTGTCTGATCAAGTCCAGGCCCAAGTGAAATAATTTATCAGTCACCACATCAGCACTGGCAGCTTTTGACCACACCAGCAGAGAATAGGAACCACAGACTATGGGCGGGGTGGTTAAAGATGTTGCATCCATGAGTAGTAGGGCCCTGAGTTGCGGTAATCTGAGCCTCTTGATGATACATCCAAGAACATTTTCTATTCCTGGGCTCTCTTTAGACTATCAGGATGATCCTTCATTGAGCTGCCTTTTCTTGAGACTCGGGGATATTGGAGGTGAGATCCTTTGCTTCTGGTGGAGGAGTCAAAATCACCAGTGATCTGATAAGGATGGTGAGGGCCACAGTTAGAGGGATGGATTGAATGAATGGTGTGGGAGTAATGTTGAAGAGGGCTTGCTTCACTTACTGAAGAATTGAGTGGTTTAAAACAACAGCAATGATACCACCACCACCACCACCACCACCACCACCATTTATCTTTCCCACGAATCTGCAAGTTGTGGATAGCTCTCCTCTGCTCCCCTTGGTGTCAGGGAAGACTTGAAGCCTGGAGACTGGAATCACCTGAAGTCTCACTCACCCATGCCCAGTGGTTGGTGCTCATCTTCTGGGCCCATCAGTTCTTTTCTGTGAGGTCCTCTCATGCAGTCCCCACATGGGATTGTTCAATCTTCCTCATAACATGATGGTTGGCTTCCCCAGAGTGAGTGTCTCCCCCAAATCGAGCCAGACAGAAGCTGTGTTCTTTTTATTACCTAGCCTTTGAAGTCATATGGCATTGCATTCTATTATATTCCCCTGCTTGGAGCAATCAGAAACCTCCATCCAGGTTAAAAAGGAAGGGGCATTGACCCCACTTCTGAGTGGGAGGAGTGTTTCAGTCATGTGGGAAGAGCCTGTGGGATGGGAGACATACAGTGGCAACCACAGCAGAGGACAATCTGCCATAATGCTTTAGCTGTAGGTAGAGTTGGTCAGAGGACTTGAAACCAGTGACTGGTTTAAACTGAGGTCATAGCCTGTGGATAGGGTGAGATGTGCTCTGTTATGACCAAACATGTTGAGAATGGAAGAGGTTTAACTGTCTCTCTAAAGTTACTGTCATTAATGAGCTACAGATACCATGTGAAGTGGGAATGGAGACCAGGGAGCTAGAACAATATCCTCACACCACTGTCTGGGGAACTATATTTCTCATATCCCTATACCATTTGCTAAATAAGTTATTCTGATAGTCTCCCCATAATGGATAAAAACAGGAGTCATGTGAAAATATTGTCACTTCTGAACATCTCGATCCCCACTGTCTTAAGAAGCAATGAAGCCAATATCGACTCTGGCAAGGTGGGGAGTCACAGTGAACTGGAGGGTGGCGACGCAAACCTGTGTGAGGTGAGGAAGGTGCCCACATCAGGCCTCCTATGTGGACACTCTCCTTATCCCACATGGGCTTGGATGCCCTACACTGGGCAGCCCAGTTTAGGATGGCAGAATAAATGTGAGGTGAGAAGGGCAGCCCAGTTCAGGAAGCAGACACCCAAGTGGTGTGAGGAGGATGTTCATATCAGGAGCTGGTCTAGTAGCTGGTATTGGAGCTCAAGCAGGGAGATAGGGCCTCCACTGAGATGGCAGTCTGGTGCAATTCATCAGAGCAGGTTGAGGAGGATGAGGTAGACATTGGCACAAAAAGACTGCTTTTAAATTTAAACAGAATTCTCCATGGGCAAGGCTTTTTTTTTTTTTTTTTTTGGATTGGTGTTGCAGGATATATTTATTTTCCATTATAATTTTACTTACATCTTATCTATGTCTTTAAATTTAAGATGTCTCTCTTGTAAACAGCACAAAATTCAGTCTTGCATTTCTTATCTAGACTAATAATCTCTGCCCTTTAATTAGAGTGTTTAATCTGTTTACATTTAATGGAGCTGCTGATAGGATTGATTGAAGAATGTCTTGTTGGGATTTGATTTGTATTTGTGTGATTTCTTCTTTGTTCCTTTGTCCTTCTTTTCCTGCCCTATTTTGTTGTGTTCCATTTTGTCTTTAAAAAAAAATATTTCATTTATATACTTAACAGAGACACAGTGAGACAGGGAACACAAGTAGGGGGAGTGGGAGAGGGAGAAACAGGCTTCCTGCTGAGCAGGGAGCTGGACACAGGATTTGATCCCAGGATCCTGGCATCATGACCTGAGCTGAAGGCAGACACTTAGTGACTGAACCCCCCAGGCACCCATTTTGTCTCTTTATTGGCTTTTATTTATACCTGTATATATTATCTTAGCATTTACTCTAGGATTGCAGTATGATTCTTCACATATCGCAGTGTACTTTGAATTAATGTTATACCACTTCCCATAGGAAACTTGTCATGATGTCTTTCCATATAACTTCCCCCCCACCTTTTGAATTATTTTTGTCATACATTTTATTTATTTATTTTTTTTTTTAAAGATTTTATTTATTTATTTGACAGAGAGAGATCACAAGTAGACAGGCAGGCAGAGAGAGAGAGAGAGGGAAGCAGGCTCCCTGCTGAGCAGAGAGCCCGATACGGGACTCGATCCCAGGACCCTGAGATCATGACCCGAGCCGAAGGCAGCGGCTTAACCCACTGAGCCACCCAGGCGCCCCTTGTCATACATTTTAGTGTATACCATTATTCCTAAAGCATTTTTTTGCCCTAAATAATCAGTAATCTTTGAACAAAATTTACATATAAAATCTTTTATATTTAGTTTTGTTTTATACATTTATTTCTCTTTTTCCCTTCCTGCTTTCAACTGGGATCATTTCTCTTTAGACTAAAGAACTGCATTTAGTATTTTTTGCAATGCAGTTCTTTTTTTTTTTTTTTAAAGATTTTATTTATTTATTTGACAGAGAGAGATCACAAGCAGGCAGAGAGGCAGGCAGAGAGAGAGGAGGAAGCAGGCTCCCTGCTGAGCAGAGAGCCCGATGCGGGGCTCGATCCCAGGACCCTGAGATCATGACCCGAGCTGAAGGCAACGGCTTAACCCGCTGAGCCACCCAGGTGCCCCTGCAATGCAGTTCTGATGGCAACAATTCTATCTTGGTTTTTCTGAAAATGTCTTCATTTTGCCTTCCTTTTAAACAATATTTTCACTGGATAGAGAATTCTAGGCTGAAAACCAGAAATAGGTTTCCTATTCCTATTTTTCTTTCAACTGTTTAAAAATGTCATTTAAGGGGCACTTGGGTGGCTCAGTCAGTTAAGGGCTCAGGTCATGATCTCTGGGTCCTGGGATTGAGCACTGCATGGGGCTTTGTGTTCATCAGGGAGTCTGCTTGAAGATTCTCTCTCTCCCTCTGCTCCTCCCCTTTCTTGTGTGCTCTCTCTCTCTCTAAAATAAATAAACATATCTTTTAAAAAAATGAAAATGTCATTTGACTGTCTTCTGAATTTTGTTGTTTCTGGTGGGAAGCTTGTTGTTATTATTATTTTTTTAATAGTCAAACACTTTTCCCCCCATTGTTATTCTTTTGTGTTGTTGTTGTTACTCTTATTGCTGTTTCCCCTAAAGTAATGTCTCTTCTTTTCCCTCTACTTTCACCTTTTTGTCTTTATCAAATACCAGTTTGACTCTTATGTGTTTAGATCTGGCTTTCCTTGTCCTACCCAAGGCTCACTCACTGGGGATAAGAAACGTCATCTAGCAATAAGCCTACGAAAAAAAGAAACGTAGAGCTGTACATCTTTCATGGTCAAAGCAGTATCATGTGGGATACAGATAGGTAATAAACCCTGACAGTTCTCTAAGTCCATGAAGTTTGGTACTGGAAGGCAGAGCCATCCCAAAACATGTTCCTGAAACAAATGAGGAAGATGTGGCCTTCCTTCAGGTCTATCCCCACCAGAAGCTGGCTTTGCATTTCTCTCTCCAGTCACACTGTGACCTGACTCTTCCAGTGAGTCTGTGGGGAAGGAGGTATCGTGGCAGCAGATATTGGGGGGAGGAGAGAACCATTTCCTTGAGGTCACTACTGAACTATTTTATTTTGGTTTCATTTCTTAATTTTCATGACAGAGGTTGTTAAGCAAGAGAAGAATTGTTTCCTCAAAGCTGGGCATAGGGGGATATTTCCCCAGACAAAGGAAATTTGAAGAAATTGGCATGTTTAAGGTGCTCCCTACTGCCATCCAGTTGTGCCCACGAGTAGATTTCAGCTCAACAAGGAAGATATTTTGAATACTTGTCACAGAAGCACTGTCGCAGGAGCCTAGAGGCTTTCCCTCCAGGGAGGTGTCTGAGCAGAAGCTCATCACAGAGTGGCGTTAGAAAATATTTAGGGATTCTTGCTGCCCTGGCTGTCAAAGAGATCTGGTTTCAGTCCAGGCTCTGTCCTGACTCTGGTACCTTCAGTCAGTTTCTATGCTTTCCTGTGACTTTGTCTATCTCCCATCTCTCCAAGGAGGATAAGAGACTGTGGTGAGTGTTCTCAAACTTGTTTTAAACCACAGAACCATTTCCTTGAAGTAAAGATTATATGTAAACTAAATATGAGTGTGGCTGCGTAACTTTATTTATTTATTTTTTTAAATCATTTTTAAAAATTTATTTTCAGCATAACAGTATTCATTGTTTTTGTACCATACCCAGTGCTCCATGCAATCCATGCCCTCTCTAATATCCACCACCTGGTTCCCCCAACCTCCCACCCCCCACCTCTTCAAACCCTTCATATTGTTTTTCAGAGTCCATAGTCTCTCATGGTTCACCTCCCCTTCCAATTTATCCCAACTCCCTTCTCCTCTCTAACTCCCCTTGTCCTCCATGCTATTTGTTATGCTCCACAAATAAGTGAAACCATATGATAATTGACTCTCTCTGCTTGACTTATTTCACTCAGCATAATCTCTTCCAGTCCCGTCCATGTTGCTACAAAAGTTGGGTATTCATCCTTTCTGATGGAGGCATAATACTCCATAGTGTATATGGACCACATCTTCCTTATCCAGCACATTAAAAATATTATCCACCATGACCAGGTGGGATTCATTCCTGGGCTACAAGGATGGTTCAACATTCACAAATCAATCAATGTGATAGAACAAATTAATAAGAAAAGAGAGAAGAACCACATGGTCCTCTCAATTGATGCAGAAAAAGCATTTGACAAAATCCAGCATCCATTCCTGAGTAAAATGCTTCAAAGTATAGGGATAGAGGGAACATTCCTGAACTTCATCAAATCTATCTATGAAAAACCCACAGCAAATATCATCCTCAATGGGAAAAAGCTTGCAGCCTTACCGTTGAGATCAGGAACACGACAAGGATGCCCACTCTCACCACTCTTGTGCAACATAGTATTAGAAGTCCTAGCAACAGCAATCAGACAACAAAGAGAAATAAAAGGTATCCAAATTGGCAATGAAGAAGTCAAACTCTCTCTCTTCGCAGATGACATAATTCTTTATATGGAAAACCCAAAAGACTCCACCCCCAAACTACTAGAACTCATACAGCAATTCAGTAACGTGGCAGGATACAAAGTCAATGTACAGAAATCAGTGGCTTTCTTATACACTAACAATGAAAATACAGAAAGGGAAATTAGAGAATCGATTCCATTTACTATAGCACCAAGAACCATAAGATACCTGGGAATAAACCTAACCAAAGAGGTTAGGTTTACTCGAGGAACTACAGAACACTCATGAAAGAAATTGAAGAAGACACAAAAAGATGGAAGACCATTCCATGCTCTTGGATCGGAAGAATAAACATTGTTAAAATGTCTATATAGTATATAAATACTGCCTAGAGAAATCTATACCTTTAATGCCATTCCAATCAAAATTCCACCGGTATTCTTCAAAGAGCTGGAGCAAATAATCCAAAAATTTGTATGGAACCAGAAGAGACCCCGAATTGCTAAGGAAATGTTGAAAAACAAAAATAAAACTGGGGGCATCACGTTACCTGATTTCAAGCTTTATTACAAAGCTGTGATCACCAAGACAGCATGGTACTTGCATAAAAACAGACACATAGACCAGTGGAACAGAGTAGAGAGCCCAGATATGGACCCTCAACTCTATGGCCAGTTAATCTTCGACAAAATAGGAAAAAATATACAGTGGAAAAAAGACAGTCTCTTCAATAAATGGTGCTGGGAAAACTGGGCAGCTATATGTAGAAGAATGAAATTCGACCATTCTCTTACACCGTACACAAAGATAAACTCAAAATGGATAAAAGACCTCAACGTGAGACAGGAATCCATCAGAATCCTAGAGGAGAACATAGGCAGTAATCTCTTTGCTATCAGCCACAGCAACTTCTTTCAAGATATGTCTCCAAAGGCAAAGGAAACAAAAGCCAAAATAAACTTTTGGGACTTCATCAAAATCAAAAGCTTCTGCACAGCAAAGGAAACAGTCAAGAAAACAAAGAGGCAACCCATGGAATGGGAGAAGATATTTGCAAATGACAGTACAGACAAAAGATTGATATCCAGGATCTATAAAGAACTCCTCAAACTCAACACACACAAAACAGATAATCATATCAAAAAATGGGCAGAAGATATGAACAGACACTTCTCCAATGAAGACATACAAATGGCTATCAGACACATGAAAAAATGTTCATCATCACTAGCCATCAGGGAGATTAAAATTAAAACCACATTGAGATATCACCTTACACCAGTTAGAATGGCCAAAATTAGCAAGACAGGAAACAACATGTGTTGGAGGGGATGTGGAGAAAGGGGAACCCTCTTACACTGTTGGTGGGAATGCAAGTTGGTGCAGCCTCTTTGGAGAACAGTGTGGAGACTCCTCAAGAAATTAAAAATAGAACTTCCCTATGACCCTGCAATTGCACTACTGGGTATTTACCCCAAAGAAACAGATGTAGTGAAAAGAAGGGCCATCTGTACCCCAATGTTTATAGCAGCAATGGCCACGGTTGCCAAACTGTGGAAAGAACCAAGATGCCCTTCAATGGACGAATGGATAAGGCTGGGTAATTTAAAAAAATAGTATTTTAAATTTTGTTTTCTGCATTTTCCTTTTTGTCCTTTTTGATCAAGAAAACTTTTAATCAAGGGAAAAAGAACTTTTTTAACTAAGGAATTTAGTATGCCTTAAATACCCAGATTTTGTTTTTTCAGCTCCAGCTCAGAAGTTAGGGGATCTCATTGCTCTTCCCTTGTAAAAGTGCCCAAGGCCTTTAAGAGATGGCGTTTCTTCAGGGTTTGCTCACAATATGTGAAGGGGCATGGCTTTGAGGGTTACATGACCGCAGAGTATTTACCCCATGTCACAGAAGGGGGTGGTGGTGTGTGTATTTGGTGCAGTGGGGCATCAGTCCAGGGCTGGAACTTAGGCTTAGCTTTCAGGCAGTGCCCACACTAATGGCAAAACCTTGGAGGTATGGCTGCTGGAAGCATCTTGTGAGGCAAGCTCAACACAAGGAAATCCTTGTTTAGCAAGAAATCACATCTTCTATGTGAGGCCTCCAAGCCAGCAACTTCTGAATGTTGAAGAGTCTAGAAAGTCTTGGGCTTTGTGGATGCAGCAGGAACCATGGTGACCTGAAGAGAAGAGGTGATTCTCCATTTTTCCAGATGATGTGAGCCTCTCTGGTTCTACTTTGAGTCTGCAAAGGTGGGAGCTTGCAGTCATGACAGAGATTGTCTCTGGCTTGTAGAACTGGGTGTGTATTTAGAGTCACCCATTGCGTTTGGGCAATTGAATATTGTGGTTATTCATACCATTAGAATCTGTGCAATGACATTCTGATCTGCTACTTCTTAAAATATGTTCTATTTATTTATTTATTTATTTATTTAAAAAAATTTAACATATAATGTATTATCTGCCCCAGAGGTGCAGTTGTGAATCATCAGGCTCACACATATCACAGCACTCACCATAGCACATACCTTCCCCATTGTCCATAACCCAGCCACCCTATCCCTACCCCCAACCCACCAGCAACCTTCAGTTTGTTTCATGTGATTAAGAGTCTCTCATGGTTTGTCTCCCTCCTGGTCCCATTTTGTTTCATTTTTTTCCCTCCCTACCTCCCATGACCCCCTACCCTGCCTCTCAAATTCGTTATATCAGAGAGATCATATGATAATTGTCTTTCTCTGATTGTCTTATTTTGCTTAGCATGATACCCTTTAGTTCCATCCATGTCATTGCAAACAGCAAGATTTCGGTTTTTTGATGGCTGCATAGTATTATATATATATATATATGGAGAGAGAGAGAGACATATATATGTCTATATATCTATATCTATATCTATATGTATATCTATATATATGTCTATATATCACATCTTCTTTATCCATTCATCTGTTGATGGACATCTAGGTTCTTTCCATAGATTGGGTATTGTAGACATTGCTGCTATAAACATTGGGGTACATGTGCCCCTTTGGATCATTACATTTGTATCTTTAGGGTAAATACCCAGGAGTGTGATTTCTGGGTCATAGGGTAACTCTGTTTTCAACTTTTTGAGGAATCTCCATTCTGTTTTCCAGAGTGGCTGCACCTGCTTGCATTCCTACCAACAGTGTAGGAGGGTTCCTCTTTCTCCACATCCTTGCCAATATCTGTCATTTCTTGACTTGTTAATTTTAGCCATTCTGACTGGTGTGAGGTGGTATCTCACTGTGGTCTTGATTTGTATTTCCCTGATGCCGAGTGATGTTGAGCACTTTTTCTTGTGTCTGTTGGCCTTTGGATGTCTTTCTTGCAGAAATAGCTATTCATGTCTTCTTCCCATTTCTTGATAGGATTGTTTTTTGTTTGGGTGTTGAGTTTGATAAGTTCTTTATAGATTTTGGGTACTAGCCTTTCATCTGGTATGTCCTTTGCAAATATCTTCTCCCATTCTTGTGGGTGTCTTTTGGTTTTGTTTACTATTTCCTTTGCTGTGCAGAAGCTTTTGATCTTGATGAAATCCCAATAGTTCATTTTGCCCTTGATTTCCTTGCTTTTGGCAATATTTGTAGGAAGAAGTTGCTGCAGCTGAGGTTGAAGAGGTTGCTGCCTGTGTTCCCCTCAAGGATTTTGATGGATTCCTGTCTCACAGTGAGGTCTTTCATCCACTTCGAGTCTATTTTTATGTGTGGTGTAAGGAAATGGTCCAGTTTCATTCTTCTGCATGAGGCTGTCCAATTTTCCCAACACCATTTATTGAAGAGACTTTTACCCACTGGACATTCTTTCCTTCTTTGTCGAAGATTAGTTGACCATAGAATTGGGGGTCCATTTCTGGACTTTGTATTTTGTTCCATTTATCTACGTGTCTGTTTTTGTGCCAGTACTGCACTGTTTTGATGATTACAGCTTTGTAATAGAGCTTGAAGTCTGGAATTTTGGTGCCTCCAACTTTGTTTTTCTTTTTCAACATTCCTCTGGCTATTCAGGGTCTTTCCTGGTTCCATATAAATTTTAGGATTATTTGTTCATTTCTTTGGAAAAAATGGATGGTATTTTGATAGGGATTGTGTTAAGTGGATAGATTGCTTTAGGTAGCATAGACATTTTCACAGTGTTTGTTCTTCCAATCCATGAGCATGGAAGGTTTTTTTCCATTTCTTTGTGTCTTCCTCAATTTCTTTCATGACTACTTTGTAGTTTTCTGAGTACAGATTCTTTGCCTCTTTGGTTAGGTTTATTCCTAGGTATCTTATGGTTTTGGCTGCAATTGTAAATGGGATCAACTCCTTAATTTCTCTTTCTTCTGTCTTGCTGTTGGTGTATGTAAATGCAACTGACTTCTGTGCATTGATTTTATATCCTGACCCTTTACTGAATTCCTGTATGAGTTCTAGGAGTTTTGGGGTGGAGTCTTTTGGGTTTTCCACATAAAGTATCACATCATCTGCAAAGAGTCAGATTTGACTTCTTTGCTGATTCAGATGCATTTAATTTCTTTTTGTAGTCTGATTGCTGAAGCTAGGATTTATAGTACTATGTTGAATAGCGTGGTGACAGTGGACAGCCCTGGTGTGTTCCTGACCTTAGGGGAAAAGCTGTCAGTTTTTCCCCTTTGAGGATGATATTCGCTGTGGGCTTTTCATAGATGGCTTTGATGATATTGAGATATGTTTCCTCAATGCCTACGCTGTGAAGAGTTTTGATCAAGAAAGATGCTGTGCTTTGTCAAATGCTTTTTCAGCATTCAGTATCATATGGTTCTTGTTCTTTCCTTTATTAATGTATTGTATCACATTGATTGATTTGCCAATGTTGAACCAAACTTGCAGCCTGGGAATAAATCATGCTTGGTCGTGGTGAATAATCCTTTTAATTACTGTTGGATCCTATTGGCTAATATTTGGTGAGAATTTTTGCATCCGTGTTCATCAAGAATATTGGTCTGTAATTCTCCTTTTGATGGGGTCTTTGGCTGGTTTGGGGATCAAGGTAATGCTGGCCTCATAAAATGAGTTTGGAAGTTTTCCTTCCATTTCTATTTTTTGGAACAGTTTCAGGAGAATAGGTATTAATTCCTCTTAAATATTGGTAGAATTCCCCTGGGAAGCTGTCTAGCCCAGGGCTCTTGTTTGTTGGGAGATTTTGATGACTGCTTCAATCTCCTTACTGTTTATGGGTCTGTTCAGGTTTTCTGTTTCTTCCTGGTTCAGTTGTGGTAGTTTATATGTCTCTAGGAATGCATCCATTTCTTCCAGATTGTCAAATTTTCTGGTGTATAGTTGCTCATAATATGTTCTTATAATTGTTTGTATTTCTTTGGTGTTGATTGTGATTGCTTTTTCATTCATGATTTTGTTAGTTTGGGTCCTTTCTCTTAAGTCTGGCCAGGGATTTCTCAATCTTATTAATTTTTTCAATGAACCAGCTCCCAGTTTCGTTGATTTGTTCTGCTGTTCTTTTGGTTTCTATATCATTGATTTCTGCTCTGATCTTTATTATTTCTCTTCTCCTTCTGGGTTTAGGTTTTCTTTGCATTTTTTTCTCCAGCTCCTTTAGGCATAGGGTTGGGTTATGTACTTGTGACCTTTCTTGTTTCTTGAGAAAGGCTTGCATTGCTATATACTTTCCTCTCAGGACTACCTTTATTGTATCCCAAAGATTTTGAACAGTTGTGTTTTCATTATCATTAGTTTCCATGAATTTTTTAAATTCTTCTTTAATTTCCTGGTTGACCCACTCATTCTTTAGTAGGATGCTCTTTAGCCTCCATGTATTTGAGTTCTTTCCAACTTTCTACTTGTGGTTGAGTTCTAGTTTTAAAGCACTGTGGTCTGAAAATATGCAGGGAATGATCCCAGTCTTTTGGGACCAGTTGAGACCTGATTTGTGACCCAGGATGTGATCTATTCTGGAGAATGTTCCACGTGCACTAGAGAAGAATGTGTATTCTGTTGTTTGGGGATGGAGTGTTCTAAATATATCTGTGATGTCCAGCTGGTCCAGTATGTCATTTAAAACCTTTATTTCTTTTTTGATCTTTTGGTTAGATGATCTGTCCATTTCATTGAGTGGGATGTTAAAGTTCCCTACTATTATTGTATTATTTTTGATGTGTTTCTTTGATTTTTTTATTAATTGGTTTATATAATTGGCTGCTCCTGTGTTAGGGGCATAGATATTTAAAATTGTTAGATCTTGTTGGATAGACCCTTTAATTCTGACACAGTGTCCTTCCTCATCTCTTATGGTCTTTGGCTTAAAATCTAATTTATCTGGTATAAGGATTGCCACCATAGCTTTCTTTTGATGTCCATTAACAGGATAAATTGTTTTTCATCCCCTCACTTTAAATCTGGAGGTGTTTTGGGGTATAAAATCAGTTTCTTGTAGACAGCATATCATTGGGTCTTTTTTTTTTTTTTAATCCATTCTGATACCCCATGTCTTTTGATTGGGGGACTTAACCCATTTACATTCAGGGTAGCTATTGAAAGATATGAATTTAGTGCCATCAGATTGCCTATAAGGTGACTATTATTGTATATTGTCTCTGTTCCTTTCTGGTCTGTTCCTTTTAGGCTCTCTCTTTTCTTAGAGGACCTTTTTAAATGTTTCCTGTAGGGCTGGTTAAGTGTTTGCAATTCTTTTACTTTTTGTTTTTCTTGGAAGCTTTTTATCTCTTCTTCTATTTTCTTTTTTTTTTTTTTTTTAAGATTTTATTTATTTATTTGATAGACAGAGATCACAAGTAGGCAGAGAGGCCGGCAGAGAGAGAGAGAGGAGGAAGCAGGCTCCCCACTGAGCAGAGAGCCCAATGCGGGGCTCGATCCCGGGACCCTGGGATCATGACCTGAGCCAAAGTCAGAGGCTTTAACCCACTGAACCACCCAGGCCCCTCTCTCCTTCTATTTTCAATGACAGTGTAGTTGGATATAGTATTCTTGGCTGCATATTTTTCTTGTTTAGTGATCTGAGTATATCATACCAGTCCTTTCTAGCCTGCAAGGTCTCTGTGGATATGTCTGCTGCCAGTCTAATATTTCTACTGTTGTATGTTACAGACCTCTTGTCCTGAGCTGCTTTCAGGGTTTTCTCTTTGTCACTGAGACTTGTATGTTTTACTATTAGATGATGGGGTGTGGACCTATTTTTATTGATTTTGAGAATGGGTTCTCTGTGCTTCCTCGATTTTGATGCTTGTTCCCCTTGCCAAGTTAGGGAAATTCTTGGCTATAATTTGCTCCAATATACCTTCTGCCCCCTCTCTTTCTTCTTCTTCTTCCAGGATCCCAGTTAATCTATATTGTTTTGTCTTATGCTATCACTTATCTCTAGAATTCTCCCCCTGTGGTCCAGTAGTTGTTTGTTTCTCCTTTGCTCAGCTTCTTTATTCTCCATCATTTGATATTCTATATCACTAATTTTCTCTTCTGCCTCATTTATGCTAGCAGTAAGAGCCTCCATTTTTTATTGCATCTCATTAATAGCTTTTGTTTATTTCAACTTGATTAGATTTTAGTTCTTTTATTTCCCCAGAAAGGGATTTTTATTTCTCCAGAAAGTGATTCTCTAGTATCTTCCATGCTTTTTTCAAGCCCAGCTAGCATCTTGATAATCATCATTCTGAACTCTAGTTCTGACATATAACTAATGTACATATTGATTAGGTCCCTAGCTATCGTTACTGCTTCTTGTTCTTTTTTTTGTGTGTGTGGTGAATTTTTCTGCCTTGTCATTTTATCCAGATAGGAATAGATGAATGAGAGAGCAAAAAACTTAAAGGGTAGCAGTGACCCCAGAAAAATATACACTAACTAAATCAGAAAAGACCTGAAACCAAAGGGACAAGAAAGGGGGGAAAGAGAAAAATATATATGTATATTAGAGTGGTGTATAGAACAGAGACACACACTCAATTTTATGTATATTTTGGTGTGTTAGAAGAAAATTTTAAAGAAAGAAAAACTTATATGTACAAAAATAAAGGTAAACATGATGAAGGGATTGAATATGACTGTAAAGATGAAACTTAAATAAGATTCTAAAAAGGGAATTGATAAGTTGTTTGAAAAAAGAAAAGAAAAACAAAAAGGACTATGACAGTGAAAATTTAAAAATATTTTTATAAAGTATTGATAAGATAAAATAGTTTAAAGATGTTATAATAAGGGAGTGCCTGGGTGGCTCAGTGGGTTAAAGGCTCTGCCTTCAGCTCGGGTCATGACCCAGGGTCCTGGGATTGAGCCCCGAATTGGGCTCTCTTCTCGGCAGGGTGCCTGCTTCCTCCTCTCTCTCTGACTGCCTCTCTGCCTACTGGTGATCTCAGTCTGTCAAATAAATAAAAAATCTTTAAAAAAAATCTTATAATAGGAAAGAGGAAAATAAAAAAAATAAGAAAAAAATTAAAAAGATTTAATTTTGCAAGACTAAAGGATCATGGGGGAAAAGCCATGAATTTTATGCATTGCTTTCCCCTAGCTGTGGAGTTTCACAGTTCTCATTGATCGGTGAAGTTGGTCTTGACTTGATGTTGTTGCTGATCATCATCAACAGGGGAGAGGTCTGTTGCAGTGACTTTTAAATGTATTTGCCTGAGGCAGAATTGCACCACCCTCGCCAGGGGTCAGGCTAAGCAGTCTGCTTGGTTTTGTGCTCGGGAGCTTTTGTTCCCTGAACTCTTTCCGTAGAGCTCTGGAGAATGGGGATGAAAATGGAAGCCTCCCAGTCTCCAGCCCAGAGGAGACAAGAGCTTGGGGCCCCACTCCTCAGAGAAAAGAGGTCAATCACTCCCAGTCTCCCTGGTCTCCAGCTGTGCTCCGAGCTCACCTGACCTGTGACCAATTGTTTCTATTTCTGGTGCACAGCCCCATTTGGAGTCTCCAAACCTAGCAGATTCCTGCCTCACTCCTGTGATGCTCCTCCCTGGAGTGGAAGATGAGTCTCCCAGGTTCTTCCACTCATGGGGTCCTTGTTTGAAGAGCAGTGGCCTGGCTGTGACTTGGATCATGGTGTAAGGTAACCCTGAGCTGAGAGCTCACTCCTTAGCTCTGTCTTTGCAGCCGGCTTCCCCACTCTGATACCTGGGAGCTCTGCTACTCAGACACCCCTGGTCTTTTTGTGACCCTGCAGGTCCTGAGAACACACTGTCTCCACGAGGGCTCCACATCCTGCTTAGCCTCTGGAGTGACGTCCCTCAGTGGAGCAGACTTCTAAAAGTTCCAATTTTGTGCTCCACTGCTCTCTCACTTCCCTGGAGCTGGCCCCTTCCCTGCAGTCTATCTTTCTGTCGCTTTGGATTCACTTCTCTGTGCATCCCACTTTCCGGAAAGTGGTCAATTTTTTGTTCCTAGAATTGCTGCTCTTCCTCTCTTCTCTTTCCTCTTTGGTTTGTAGCTGTTCAAAATGTTTTGGTAACTATCTAGATGAGCTCCTGGGACATGATGACATTTAGGCCTCCTACTGTCCTCCATCTTGCTCCTTTCTCTATTTTATTTATTTATATTAAAAAAAGTTTTATGTATTTATTTGTGTGTGAGAGAGAGAGTCACACTTGTGAGTGAACGGGGGTGGGGGAATAGGGGCAGAGGGAGAAGGAGAACTAGACTCCCCACTGGCTTGATCCCAGGATCTGGAGATCAAGACTTAAGCAGAAGGCAGGTGCTTAACAGACTGAACCACCTAGGTGCCCCTTATACCTGTTACTTTTGAAGCAAATGAAAATAAGGCTGCCCTCTCCCTTAGGTGAAGAGCATGCCCCAGGAAACCGAGTTTAGTAACTTCACATCTAGGAACTAAATGACTAAAGTCCCATACACCACTATTTCCAAATCCCATACATTGCTGTTCTAGAGTCATATGCGATAACATTCATGCAGCCTGTAACTAGTAATAAAAATAACTATAAATACTTGATTCCTGTGCATTTCCCACAGAGATGTAGGTCACATGGACTTGTGTGGAGGAGGGAGAAGGGTTTAGTTGGTTTAGGTGAAATTTAACAGTGTCAGGTTCACCTGGACTCAGGTGATAGAGCCTGCATTCTGTCCACTCAATACCTGGCACTTAGCAGGTGCTTAGTTAGCATTTGCTGGTTGGTTGATGGAAAAAAATTGTCCTTTTCAGTCCTACTGAACAGAGGAGCCCTTTTTCAGTCAAAGGCTGATTTAGCCCAAGGTGACCAACAGGGAGTCTCAGCCTAGAGGTTGGCAGTGACAAGAGGGACAGGTTGAGAGGGACTCAAGCTACTGAGTGACCCAGCAGCTAGTGGACCCTGACACATGGAAGGGGTTGAGCTGGCCTGGCCAGGTGATAGATGGGGCCAAGAGTTCTGTAGAGCCACCCGATGAGCCCTGTTCTCCATGGATGCTGTCTGGTGCTCTCAGGCCTTGTGACTGTAATACCCCTCTCTGTTGGATCATGAACTGGGCTGGCATCTCAGAGGTGAGATGCTCAAACTTGGATCTTGTAGGTGGAAAGGATAGGAGGCAGGTCCAGGTCAGAAGAGTGTTGTCTGGAAGACACAGGTGTTGGTGGGCACTGAACACTTTCAGTGGTAAGCAGGGATGCAGGAGACTCAAGGCCAAGTTGGTCCCTGAGCTCAGAAGAGGTCAGCAAAAGGAACTCAACTCAGTTGAGGTGAGATTCCAGAGCTACTCAAGAGACTCAGCCCCAATCCATGCCAGCTTCCTTGGACGGATGTCCAGCTTGAGAAGGTCCCTGTCACTTCCCAGTGGGGTAGGGCTACATCCTTGAGCTGTTGCCCTAGACTGGGCCAGCTTGGTGTTCAAGGCCCACAGTGTTTCCTTCCTCCTTGCCAGAGAACACAGGGGGAGGATGTAAGAAGTTCACCCTGAGCCCCAGGCACAGAGAGGTTCATGGTTTCTCCTGGTGGTACTCAGCTTTGGCCCTGGCAGAAGGGCAGGGTCTGAGAGACAGGTGTAGGTAAGCAGGAGCTGGAAAGAACTTTGCATGGGGTTGGGGGAAAGGGGTGGAGGACGAAGAAGAGGAAGCAGAAAATAGCAGAATTGTGTCATTGGCCTTGTAAGAACAGATTTGATGCCAGGGAATGAAGGCCAATGAATAAACAAGAAACCAGCCCTTCACATTCAGTTAAGAGACATTTATTTGATGGCTGACATTCAGGTAAGACACATTTATTCGATTACTGTTGCCTTCCCTGCCACCCTTTCCAGTGTGATTCTGGATCAGCTCTAGAGCAAATAGTCTGGCTCCTGCAAGTAGAGGCTTTTCATGGTTTTCTTTATCCAAGGCAGGAAAGGTGAGATTTTGGTGTAGACCCGGGGAGGTGTCCCATCATTTTGTCCATAGGACACAATGCCCTGGGCCACATTGTTACACACGAGAGGGCCTCCAGAGTCCCCCTGTGGACAGAGATAGGGAAGGAGTGAATCAGTTCTCCTGCTGCCCCCATCCTCCCCAGCCCCTCTGAGAAGACTGTCTTGTGTGACCACCATGGGAGATGGGAGGACAGGACAGGGCCGGACCTTGTCAGTGCTTCACTTCACCCCAGGTGGCAGCTCCCTGTCCTTCCCTGGGTCCCAGGTCCTGTGCTGAAGGACTGCAGGCTCCACTCCCCTGTTTAGGTACCCAGAAGTGGGTGGGCAGGGCTGACACTCAGCATAGAGGCCAAGCCCAGTAACCCAGGTGGGGACCAGCTCTGAGGTGCCACCTGGTTTTCACTCCTGCATGCCCAGGGAGCAGAGATTTCTAGCATCGGTGGCCCGGCATGGGGCAGAGTGCGACAAATTCATCCTGTAGGAGCACCTCATTTGAATACATCCTACACCCTCAGCAGGCTCGCAGAGGGTCTGGGTGCCCCCATCTCTGGCTGTTCCCCCTCCTTTCCTCACGAGAAAGATCACTGCTTGGGTCTCCAGATCCCAGGTCTTCCCCAAACACCCCTGTCCCCAGACCCATGCTAAGCAGACACCCAATCTCACCTGAAAGGAAGACTTCTTTTCCTCTGGGTTCCCCACGCACAGCTCAATGGTGCGGTTGTAATGCTTGGGATAGCGGGATTTGCACTTGCCATCATCCTGCACTTCCAGCCTCACCTCCTGCAGAGTGTCTGGGTACCTGCCTATCGTGGCCATCTTCCCCCAGCCGGCCACAGTACACACCTGTCTTGGCCTTACCCGGTTCTTGTCCCTGGGCAGGTGGAGGGGCTTCACAGCTGCAGTCTGCTTGGCCTCTCTCTCCAACTATTGGGAAGAGGCAAGAGAGTCTAGCTCAGCCAGTGGCCTCGGGGCCTGGACACCCTGATGAGGCTGCACTGTCTTCTCTCTGCCCTGAGCTTGAGCTAGGGACACTGGCCAGGAAGCCAGGGTGGAAGGAGGGAGAGGACAGGTCCCAGTGGGAGGAAGAACCAGTGTGGACCCAGGAAAACAAGGGCAGCAAGGAGGTTTCCTTACCATCAGTAACATGATGTCGTTGGAGTAGTTCTTGGGATCATAGTCTGGGTGAGGGATGGATGTTTTCACGGAGATGACCTGCTGGGTCGTCTCTGGTTTCATGATGTTGTGGGCCCCCAGGGTGACCTGGATGGAGCTACACAGAGGGCAGAGTGGGGTGTGGGGGTGTGGAATCATAGGATACAGCCCAGGGGCTGTGAAGGGCAGGTGGCGGTTGGGGTGGGCAGGGCTGGAATTGATGGGGAAACTGAGGCAACAGGAGATTCCCAGGTTTGAGCTGTCTGTGCCTTCTGCTTCTCAGTGGCTGAGGTAGGTTTCTGGAGCCATAGGTGACTGGGGTCAGTTACCCAGAGAAACATGTGAATGAGATGAGATTGCATTCTGATGCCAAAGCAGGTCCCAAGCTCTTCTCTTACTCCAGCAATGCACCTGGCTCCGGCCTCCCCTCTCCCCACCACCTACCTGACCTCCCTCACCCTCTTTCAGGAGTCTCCCGGCTCATGCGTTCCTCAGAGCACCCGGGGCAGAAGGCAGGGCTCTGTGCCAGGGTTTTCAGGGCGGTGTAGGCTCATGGTCACTCCTTACCTCCCATAGCAGTGAGCGGCCGTCAGCACGAACTTCTTGTGTACCAGGAACCCACCACACTTTTTCCCCGTATTCTGATTCCCGATACTAAGATATGCCATATAAGGCCGGGAGTGGGGCTTGGCCTCATGTCCCCCGATGATCTCTCCTAAGGGAAAATTCTGTTCTGTTCCTGTGTACCCACTGAATGCACCGGACAGGCACAGCCCGAATTTGGGAGGGCATGGGAGGGGCCTCCACTCCCTCCCCTGGGTGTTGGAAAAAGACAGCGTCTCAGTCTGTGAATCTTTCTTCTACACATGACCAGAGGGGAACATACCTGTCGTAGGGACAGAGACATCCTAGGGGATCCTGAGCAGTCCCTCTCTTGACTTTGCTTTGTTTCTAGCGAGTTTCTAAGGCCCCTATCATCCTGTGAAGTCTTCTCCAGTGTTTAGGGCCTAAGTTTAGTTATATAGGTATTGTCTCACAAGGCCTGTTTCCATGGGTCATGTAGTAAATACCTAGGTAAGTATTGTTTGGCTGTGTGAGGGCAAGCCTCCCCAGGGAGCCTCCAGATGAAGGCTGATGGAGCCAGTGCTGCTAGGATTCGGGAAAGCAGAGTTTAGGTCTGCCAAGGTCCTATTTGAAAGAGGGGAGCCGCTAACAGCCTGGGAAGAAAAGCAGAGTTGGAGAGAGGGATGAGGAGCCTTGGGATAGAGCCAAGGTAACAGCAGTCTTCTGGGGACCATGGTCCATCCCCCAGTGGGGTCTGCTGAGCCTGGGCTTCTCTCCCAAGCAGATGCTGAGGGAAGCACCTGGCTCACCCCACAGGGAAGCCTGGTCTGCTCTGTCCTCTGCAGGGGGATTTATGATGTTCTCTTTTCCAGTTTCTCACCCTCTGCTATGTACTTCTAGGAAAGCTCCATTTCCAGATGTCAAAGGCAGAGCCTGGGGAGGGGACAGTACCCACTGGCTCTTCTAGAGACCAGCCTTCTGCTCTGCCATTTCTGCTGGTGTCTTACCCAGCACCCTACTTGAGAGTGGGAGGCAAGATGACAACAGGGTGCAGAATGTTCCTGGTGGATAGGTGGATCAGGGGTGTGCAGAAGGGTCAGGAGGGCTGTGCCCACTGTGGGATGGGGTCGGGCCTTGGAGGGTGGGGTGGTCACTTACCTGCTTGGGCCCCGGAAGGCAGGTGAAAGGCCAGCAGGAGCAGGAGCAGGAGTGGCTGCATCTTTCCCAGGAGGCTGCCCAGGTCGGGGCTACTGGCGCTTCCTCTGTGCTTTTAGCTCCCAGGAAAGGAAGGGGGTGCAGATGGGCTCACTGACATTGAACTCTTCTCTGGTTTGTGGTGATTTATCCTAGAAGGCTTTCTATGAAAGCTTCCCTGCCCCCACCCCTCTGTCTGATGACGTTCTTGGGGTGGTTGTGTGAGAATTTTGCTGTGACCACATCAGAACGCACACAAGTTGACTCAGAGCAGACCACTTGTTCCAGCCCAGCACAGGACAGCGAATGTACAAGGTGGGGACTGGAGGATGTGGTATCAGCCTGGAGGGTTTCTAGAGCCCAGAAACCTGAGTCCCCAGTGACAGGGCCACCACTGCCTCAGCTCCGTGCTGAGTCCATCAGGATGATTTCTTTAGCAGCTGTGTATTTAGGCTCCTTATCTGAATGATCCAACGTACCAGAGATGTGTCTCCGCCCTTCAGAGAGCATGTCCGGTGGAGGAGACAGAAATAGCAACAACCAGGGTCCAGCATGATCAGGGCCATGGTAGAGGGAGGCACAAGACAGTAAGAGAGCGTGACCACTATTTATTAAATCCATAAGGCAACCCCTTCATCACCCTGGCTTCTTTTCTAGGGATTTTAACCTCTGTTTTTAAATTACAAATGCTCAGAGTCATAGAGTCCACGTCTTTTGTCAATGCTTTTAACAAATGCCTTGTATTTGACACTTAGCTTATGTTAATGAACCATCTTGACCCTAGACATCGAATCCACTGGTTGACTGAAGCCTAGGTCATTCCTCCTTTGGGTAGACTGGGCTCAGTCCTGAACTATGACTGGGGAAGGGTTGGTTTCCAAAAGAAGTTCGAATTACTAGATTGTCAATACCATGTGAAGTGGGAAAGTACACCGGGCAAGCAAAGACCAAGAGTTGTCCTTTTAGCATTCTCTGGCCTCTGCCCAGAGAGCCACACTTCTGAGATAGCAGGTTTGTCACATAATAGACTCAACTTTTACTAAGCAAACTGCTGTTGATCTCACTACCATTGGATGTGAGGGGCCATTGTTTCTAAACAGCTAAGCTCAGTTCTGTTTAAAGAACAACTAAGTATCTTTAAGTAGGTAGAGTCTGGTGATACAAGTTTCCATCTCTACATTTTCTGTCCTTTACAGTTTTTCTATGAGGAATGTTATCTATCAGAATATATAATTCTGGTGTAAATATCCTCCTTCTCAAATCAAATATATTTATCAAACCTCTAATTTTTTGAAACTAGCTTGCCCAGTTGTGGACATTTAAAAAATAAGGTATCTTTCTGATTATAGTGGTAATATATGTCCATTGAGAAAATTTGGAAAGTAGGAAGGAAAAATGTCATTTATTTGCCTATCTCCTACAAACTGTTACCTAAGCAATGTATTTATTTTTAAAAAGATGTATTTATTTATGAGACAGAGAGAGAGAGAGAGAGAGAAAGGGAGAGAGAGCAACCAAGCAGGGGGAGGAGCAGATGAGGAGGGAGAAAGAATCCCAAGCAGTCTCCAAGCTGAGCATGGAGCCCATGGTGGGTCTTGATCCTAAGACCCCAAGGTTACAACTTGAGCTGAAACTAAGAGTCCAGTGCTCAACCAACTGAGCCACCCATGAGTCCCAGCAATGCACTTTAAACGTTTTTTGTTTGTTTGTTTTTTTTTAATTTGACAGAGAGAGATCACAAGTAGGTAGAGAGGCAGGCAGAGAGAAGTGGGGAGGCAGGCTCCCTGCTGAGCAGGGAGCCCGATGTGGGGCTTGATCCCAGGACCCTGAGACCATGACCTGAGCTGAAGGCAGAGACTTAATCCACTGAGCCACCCAGGCACCTCTAGCAATGCATTTTAAATACCTGGAATCATACTGTACATACAACATAGTTTCGTTTTATCCTCACTTTATCCCGTAACTGAAGTATTTTTGTCATGCCATTAATGACTGTTAGTTTCTCTTTCCTAGTTATTTAAAAAATTAGCAAGCAATTATTTTCTAAAATTGTTGGGACATTCGAAAAACAATTTAAGCAAAGAGAAAATTAAAATTACCTGATTTCTCTTTTTTAAAAGATTTATTTCATTTTTATTTTAGAAAGAGAGCAGAGGGGAGGGGCAGAGGGAGAGGGAAAGAGACTCCATGCTGTGTGCGAGCTGTATGGAGCTTGATCTCACAACCCTCAGGTCACTACCTGAGCCAAAACCAAGAATCCAATGCTTAACTGACTGTGCCACCCAAGTGCCCCTACAATTATCTGATTTCTGGGGCACCTGGGTGGCTCAATTAGTTAAGGTGGCTTAATGTCAGCTAAGGTCTTGATCTCAAGGTTGTGAGTTTAAGCCCCACATTGGGCTCCAATCTGGGTGTGGAACCTACTAAAAAAAAATGATTTATCATCATTCATTGATAGTCATCTTTAATGACTTGAAGTGTGATCTAAAATATTTTTCTCTCACATATAACTGCATTTATTAAAATTAAAAGAGGATTATGTTAAACATAAGAGGATTATGTTAAACATAACATAAACCCACAGAACAATTGAGGCGAATTTCACATAACTCAAAATTCATTAAAGTGTACAGCCCAGTGGCATTTTGTACATTCCAAATGTTGTGGGACTACCCCCTCTTTCTAGTTACAAATCTTTTTCATTACACCAGGACATCCATCCATTCCATCCACAACTTAATGGGTACTTAATAACTTCCACTTCTCCATTCCCCAACCCTGCCCGGTCCACTGGCAACCAGTAATCTTATTTCTATCTCCATGGATTTGCATTCTGAATATTTTATATAAAAGGATCATGAGATATGTGACCTGTTGTGTCTGGCTTCTATACAAGGGTTCCTATTTCTGCACATCCTTGTTTTTTTTTTTTTAAGATTTTATTTATTTATTTGACAGACAGAGATCACAAGTAGGCAGAGAAGCAGGCAGAGAGAGAGAGAGGAGGAAGCAGGCTCCCTGCTCAGCAGAGAGCCCGATGTGGGGCTCGATCCCAGGACCCTGAGATCATGACCTGAGCTGAAGGCAGAGGCTTTAACCCACTGAGCTACCCAGGCGCCCCTGCACATCTTTGTTAATACTTGTTATTTTTCATTTTTTTATTATAGCCATTCTAGTGTGTGGAGAGGTATCTTATGGTTTTGATTTATATTTCTTTAATGACTAATTATATTTAACATCTTTTTAAAATTTTTTTAAAGATTTTATTTATTTGACGGACAGAGATCACAAGTAGGCAGAGAGGCAGGCAGAGAGAGAGGAAGGGAAGCAGGCTCCTGGCTGAGCAAAGAGCCCAATGTGAGGCTCGATCCCAGGACCTTGGGATCATGACCTGAGCAGAAGACAGAGGCTTTAACCCACTGAGCCACCCAGGTGCCCCTATGTTTAACATCTTTACCTATGTTTGCTGGTCATTTGTATCTCTTCCTTGGAGGAATGTCAATTCAAGTCCTTTGCCCATTTCTTGATTGAGTTGTTTGTCTTTTTTTTTTTTTTTTAAAGATTTTATGCTTCCTACTGAGAAGGGAGCCCAATGTGGGACTTGATTCCAGGACTCTGGGATCATGACCTGAGCTGAAGGCAGATGCTTAACCAACAGAGCCACCCATGTGCCCTAGTTGTTTGTCTTTTTGTTGTTGAGTTATAAGAGTTCTTTGTCTATCCCAGATACTATACTTCTACCAGATACATAATTTACAAATACTTTCTCCCATTCTGTAGATTGTATTTTCACTTTCTTGATACTATTCTTTAGTGTATGAATTTTAAAATTTTTATGAAATCCAATTTATCTATTTTATCTTTTGTTGTTGGTGTTTTTGGTGTCAAATGTAAGAATCCAGTGTCAGATCAGAGGTCATGAAGATTTGCCATCTGTTTTCTTCTAAGAGTTTTATGGTTTAGCTCTTATATTTAGGCTGTTGATCCATTTTGTATATATATGGAATGAGGTAGGGGTTTAACTACATGCTTTTTATGTCATTATCTGGTTGTCCCAGCAACATTCATTGAAAATATCATTCTTTCTCCACCGAGTGGTCTTGGCACCCTTGTCAAAAATCAATTGGCCATGGATGTCTGGGTTTATTTCCGGGCTCTCAGTTCTATTCCATTCATCTATATGTCTGTCCTTAAGCTGGAATCACACTAGTTTTGATTGCTGTAGCTTCCTAATATGTCCTGAAACCAAGAAGTCTGATCCTCCCACTTAGTTTTTCTTTTTTAATGTTGTTTTAGCTATATGGGACCCCTTGCAATTCCATGTGAATTCTAGAATTGGCTCTTCCATTTCAGCAGAAAAGGTCTCTGGGATTTGGACAAAGATTGCTTTGACTCTGTAGATGACTCTGGGGAGTATTGCTATCTTAACAATATAGGCCTTCCAATCCAGGAACATGGGATGTCTTTCCATTAAGTAGTTCTTCTTTAACTACTTTCAATGGCACTTTGTAGTTTTCAGTGTATAATTTATTCACCTCCTTGGTTAAATTCAGTGTAGTCCTAGGTATTTTATTTTTTTGGATTCTATTGTAAGTGGAACTGTTTTTAGAATTTCCTTATTGATTGTTCATTGCTGGTGTATAGAAACAATTTTTTCTTCTTTCTCAAGTTTTCTTAGGCTATGTCTCAATGAACTTGTTGGCACTGAAGTTTAAAATACAATACCACTGGGGCACCTGAGTGGCTCAGTTGATTAAGTGTCTAACTTTTGATTTTGGCTCAGGTCAGGATCTCAGGGTCCTGAGATTGAGCCCCATGCCAGGCTCTGTGTTCAGTTGGGAATCTTCTTGAGACTCCCTCTCCCTCTTCCTCTGCCTCTGTGCCCCGACTCTCTCTCTTTCTCTTAAATAAATCAATCTTAAAAAATACATATATTGCCACTTATGACTGCTCAAGAAAAGAGAAATACTGTGATATAAATCTCTCAAAACCTGTATGGACTTACTTTCTGTTTAAGATGAACATAACTGAATTGTTTTGGCATTCTTGAAATATCAATATTATCGTGATGGAGAACATTTTAGTGGTTGCTCTTTGTCAGGGATGTGAGGGTGAAGAGGGAGGTGGGTGTAGCTATAAAAATACAACTGGAGGAATCCTTGTGATGATAGATCTGTTCTGTGCTTTGCCTGCATTAGTGTTACATATCAGTAACCCAGTTAAGATATTGTACCATAGTTGTGCAAGATGTTACCCTTGGCTTAACCAGATCAAGTGTCTATGAAATATTGCTGTATTATTTTTTCCATGTGAATTACATGTGAATCCACAATTACCTCAAAGTAAAAAGATTGTTTTTTACAAAATTTGAAAATACAAAAAAGGGACAACTGATCTTATACCCTGCAATTTGTTGAATTCATTTTATTAACTTCTATTCAGCTCAACACCCACCCCATGTTGTTATTGTCACAAATTACACCTCTATACATGTGTGCTCATTAACATAGCTGGGATCTGATTCCAAAGTCTGTGATCTTATCCAGAGCTCTATAAATGTCATCATATATGTATATATATGGACATAAGCATTTATGTATGCTTACATTTCCCTGGTGGTCTAGTGCTTAGGATATATTTATATGTGCCTGTGTATATAGTTGTGTATATATATGTGTATGTATGTGTGTATATATATATATATATATATATATATATATATATATATACTGTATGTTTTTGTTTCATTTTCTTCTTTCTGGTCATGATTTTGGTACATATTTGTTTCAGGAGGAAGGATCTTCAGCATTCAAACAGAAACTGTTTGAAGTCAGCTATTTTCCCCTCATTATGAAAGTGGTCAAGATCATTAAGATATTCTGCTACAGAGATCTTTGTGGGCAAGCAGATATGAAGACATGACTCTGAGGGTGATGGGAACCCAGAGGAGATATTTCCTCTATGTGAAAATGAGTATGGTATTAGTGGTATGTGTTATTTGGTTGAAAAATAGTCACCCACGGTTGTGACTAAAGTTAACCCCAAAGCAGCATCTCCAATTGGCATCAAGACCTGGGAAGGGATGGCTGCTGGGCATGCCTGGCTAGACTGACCCAGCACATGGTCATAAAAGAGTCTCATACCACATGTGTGGTCTCCAAGCTAAGAGCTAAATGACTTTGAAGGGTCATTGTGAGCTTGGAAACTCAGTGAGTTGCAGTGACCATGATGGTCTGAGGTTTGGAAGCTGTTCTCCATTTTTCTGGCCCCATGTGTGCCTCTCTAATCTGATTTAAGGAAGTTAAGGGAAGTGTGGTATCTCTTCCATGGCAGAGTTTATATTGAACTTTGTACCCCATAGGGTACCTTATATGTAAACCATGAAGAAATGGCTGCCTTGGTTATATTTTTTCCTTCCTACATCTCTCCTTCATCTGGAAATAGGTCTCCATTGACACCAGAATTGTAAACTTCACTTCCAGGGTCAAATGTGATAACACACACAAAACTGCAAGTTGTAAGATAAATGAATACCTTGAACAAGATGATTTTTCATTTGGGTGGATTTCCCACACAGATTCAGACCAATCTGACCAATCTGAACAAGGAAGGAGACTTGGGGAAATTCTGGTGAATGTCCTATGACCTTAAGTTTCATGAGGGCCTGGACAGAGCCTGCCATGCTCACTTCTGAGCCTCTAATGTCTGGCACATAACAGGTATTCAGTATCTGTTATTTGCTGATTGATAGCAAAAGTAGTGCTGTCCATTTCTACTGAGGAGACTCTCTCATTTGTTCAATAGGTGGGCAGCCAGAGTCTTAGACCAGAAGCCAGGTTACCATGGGTGACCAATAGACATCTGAAAGGGTCCAAAGCTGGGAGTGAATGGCCTATGAGTGAACTCTGACCCCTTGGAGGATGGGACTGCATGTGAGGGACTCAGCCACACAAGAGGTGTGGAAAAGAGACAAGCAGGTCATAATTTGGCAAGGCTTTGCAAGGAGGTGGTAAGGAGTTGAAAAGAGAAAGATGTAGGAGATGAGAGAGATGTAAGCAGAGGCTGGGCTATAGCTCCTACTCAGTGATCGTTGAATAAATAAAGGACAAATCAATCACTGCATTTGAGAAATGGATGTTTATGAAGGCCTCCATACAGGGAGGTCTGGACTCTTCCCTAGGGACAACGGTCAGTCATAGAGAGGCCTTTGTTGAGTCCCAGCTTTCAGTTGAGACTCTTTTTTTCAGCGGGGACCCAGCTGATCTTTTCTTCCATTGCAGGAAGCTCAGGATCTTGAAGACCTGGAGGTGGTCCATTTTTCATCCAAAGGAGACAATGTCCTGGGCTGCGTTGTTATATGGAAGGGGCCTCTGGAACCTCTTGTGGACAGAGAGAGGAAGGATTGAGCTGGCTTTCTCCTAGTCCTGCCCTCCCAGCTACCCTGTGGTGGGTTGTCTCTGTTAGGGGGCTGTGTGGGGGATCAGGACCAGCCCTGGGGCCCAGCCCTGGCCTTGTATGTTCTCCTAGCTTGATCCGGGCCTAACCTCTGCCCACAGAGCTTTTTCTGCGGCAAAAACTCCAGAACAGTTGCCTAGGCTTTCGTGGGTTGTGCTCTCCCACAGCCCGAAATTGGCTCTCCTGGCTTGGGGTTGCAAAGCCCTGGAGAAATGGCACACCAGTGTAGCCACACTAGTTACAATCCTACTAAGGTGTCTGTCTCTATTTACTCCTCTCAGAGGAGCTGGCTTTTCCTGATGCATCTAGCTCAGGGCATGTGGTTTTTAAATGCACACTTCCAGATAAGGTGCTGTATTATTTTCCTATGGCACTGCAACAAATGATCACCAATTTTATGGCTTAAAACAACAGAAACATATTCTCTCACAGTTATGGAGGCCACGACCCCAGAAACATCAATTTTGTGGGGCTGATGTCAAGGTGTCAGCAGGGGTGTGTCCCCTCTGGAGGGCCCAGGGGAATCTATTTCTTCCTTCTTCCAGTTTCAAGAGTATATTCCTTTGTTCATGACCCTTTTCTTCATCTTCAAAATGTGTAGAAATATAATTAAAAGAGCTACAAATAAGTCAAGTTAGGAAAAAAATACCACATGACATTCACCCCCAAGTTATAACCACCAATGATTTGGTGTATATTTTAATAGTTTTTTTCCTATGCAAATAGGTATACTTAGCAAAATGAAAAAGGGATAATGCTACACATAAGATTTCCCTCCAGTTTTATTGAGGTATAATTGACATACTGCACTATATAAGTTTAAGGTGAATAGCATAATGACTTGACTTACATATATTGTGAAATGATTACCAAAAATAAGTTTAGCTAATGTACATTATCCTTCTAATGCGATCTGTCTTGGTCTCTGTAGTACAGAGAGGTGCTTTGTGTTCTAGGATTTTCTCACTTGTATCTTGGCCATGAATAGTTATTGATTGTTCTTCTTGTGAGGGGAAGCCAAGTCAGGAACAACCTCTGTCGCCATCTTGGTGACATCATTCTCCTACACATAAGATTTTGTAATCTGTTTTTGTTACTTAGTCATATGTAACTATCAGGAAATATTAATCATCATTTTATTTTATTTTGTCATTTGTATGTGACATACGAACTTACAACAATTTACTTAATGTTTCTCCTTTTGTTCTGTGGCAAGATATCTCTCATTTTCTTTTTCTCTTATTTGCTAGTATATACAACACAGTAATGAACAACCTTTATGTACATGTCCCATTTTCCAAAGATGGATTTGCTTGTTCAAAGTTTAGTCATGTTTTTAAACTTTTTTTAAAAAAAGATGTTATTTATTTATTTGACAGAGATCACAAGTAGGCAGAGAGGCAGGCAGGGGTGGGGGGGAAGCAGACTCCCTGCTGAATAGAGAGCCTGATATGGGTCTCGATCCCAGGATCCTGGGATCATGACCCAAGCCGAAGGCAGAGGCTTTAACCCACTGAGCCACCCAGGCGCCCCTTTTTAACTTTTTGTACACGTTAGCAATTGCTATCTAAAAAGATTGTGCCAGTTTATTTTACTTAAAAAAAGATTTTATTTATTTATTTGAGAGAGAGAGAGAGAGAGTGGGAGTGCACAAGCAGAGGGGAAGGGGCAAAGGGAGAAGGAGAAGCAGGTTCCCCACTGAGCAGGGAGCCTGATGCAGGGCTCAATCCCAAAACCCTGAAATCATGACCTGAGCCAAAGGCAGATGCTTAACACACTGAATCATCCAGGTCCCCCAGATTGTGGTGATTTATATACTCAATATCAAGAAATCTCTATGGCAGTTCTCTAAACTTATGCCTATACTGCATATTATCATCAGTCTTCTAAATCCCTGCCAGTCAAAAAGACTAGAGTGTTATCTTGACATTTTAATGCTTTTCTTTTTGAGAGTGAGAGCATGCAAATAGCCACTCAATATTTTTAGCCTGGTTTTCTATAGGGTTCTTAAAAATCCCATTTATGTTTATATCATACTCCATTATGTGGATATACCCATAGTTAATGCTTCCCCACTTAGTTTTTTAGGCCATTTGTAATTTCTGGCAATAGTAAATAAAACTGAGATGAACATCTTTATGCCAAAAGTTTATTGTTTACTGCAGCCTGTGTGAGTGTGTGTGTGTGTGTGTGTGTGTATTTTGCGTTCTGTGTTTTAGGATATATTTCCAGTGGTAGAATGATTATGTCATAGAACATAAACATTCTAAAAAATGATACAAAAATGCTGAACAGTTTCTCTTTGTTGCTGGGAAACCTACTAAGAAAGATGACATCCAGGATCCTGGCTCGTCAAGCACTCACTGGTTCTTTTTTTTTTTTTTTAACTTTATTTTTTAAAGATTTTATTTATTTTATTTATTTGACAGAGAGAGAGAGAGATCACAAGTAGACAGAGAGGCAGGCAGAGAGAGAGGAGGAAGCAGGCTCCCTACCGAGCAGAGAGCCAGATGCGGGGCTCTACCCCAGGACCCCGGGATCATGACCTGAACCAAAGGCAGAGGTTTAACCCACTGAGCCACCCAGGTGCCCCAAGCACTCCCTGCTTCTTGTCTTGCCACGGTCGTTACCAGTGCAGTATAGTTTCATCATTGTGTCTCTCATCTCTAGGGTCTTAACCTTTACACAACTAAATAAGACCAGGGTACCCATTAAGCGCTTTCTATATGTTATTAGAGTACAATACAGAAAAACCCCAAACTAATCTAGTTACTAAAAACTCTTAAAGGAAAATGAACATTGTTTATGTAAAATGATAATTACAATTTCTAATAATGCTGAAAAAATAGGGTAGAATGGGGGTGCCTGGGTGACTCAGTCAGTTAGGCGTCTGCCTTGGGCTCAGGTCATGATCTCAGGATCCTGGGATTGAGTCCTGCATCAGGCTCTCTGTTCAGTGGGGAGCCTGCTTCTCCCTCTCCTGCTGCTGCTCCCCCTGCTTGTGCACACACACACTCTCTCTGTCAAGTAAATAAATAAAATCCTTAAAAACAAACAAAAAAAAGAAATAGGGTAGAATAAAAATGCAAAAATGTTGGGAGAAGGTAAATGAGATTAAAGGTCCTGAATTTGTTTTGTTTTCAGGGAGGAGGGTTGACCTGATTAAGCTTGTCTTTGATAAATTAAGGAACCATGCTGTACTGTTGTGTAACCACTAAAATGATATAAACAATGTCTTTCAAATCAGTAGAAGGGAAAAAGGAAGGGTAAAAAGTAATCCATCCTAGAAAAGGTAAGAAAGACGAGGGAAAAAAAATCATAGAATAATTGGGGACAAATAAAAAGCATAAGTAAGAGTATATTTAAAAGCAATATATCAGTAACTATATTAAATGTAAACATATGGAATGCTTCAGTGAAGTCAAAAGAACATTGGATCAACTATGAAAATGAAACATAAATAGTATTCTATGCAACAGACAGGTTTTAAAAGTTGAAAGGAAAAGAAAGGAAATAGATACAACATTTACAGTTAACCATAGGAAACCATTATAGGTGTATTTGTACCCGAAAAAACTGACTTTAAGTCAAAAGCATCTGTAAAAGTAAACAGGGCCATTTTATGAACAAGTTCATCAATAAAAAGGTTAAATTCATCAGAAAGATAAAATGATTTAAAATTTTAATACACCTCATTCTATGACTAGAAAATATGTAAAACAAAAATTGAAAGAACTCCAAGGAGAAAAAAAAATCTCAAGAATTGGTACCGTAAGTAGATCCCCCCCACTAAAAAAAAAACAACAAAAACCCAGTAAGGATGATTTAAACAAAACAATGACCAAATTGTTCATGACAGACACATTTATAGCACTGCACCCATTCAGTGCAGAATATATATATATATATATATTTTTTTTAAATTTATTTATTTATTTTTATTTTATTTTTTATAAACATATAATATGTTTTTATCCCCAGGGGTACAGGTCTGTGAATTGCCAGTATATATATATATATTTTTTTTTTAAAGGTATTTTTAATTTATTTAACAGACAGAAATCACAGGCAGGCAGAGGCAGGCAGAGAGAGGAGGAAGCCGACTCCCCGCCGAGCAGAGAGCCCGATGCGGGGCTCGATCCCAGGACCCCAGGATCATGACCTGAGTCGAAGTCAGAGGCCCCAACCCACTGAGCCACCCAGGCACCCCCAATATATATATATATATATATATATATATATATATATATATATATAT
>NW_022631006.1:3284324-3502674 GCF_010015895.1 Lontra canadensis | reverse complement strand
TTAAAGAGGCTGTCTTTTTTCCATTGGACATTCTTTCCTGCTTTGTCGAAGATTAGTTGACCATAGAGTTGAGGGTCTATTTCTGGGCTCTCTATTCTGTTCCATTGACCTGTGTGTCTGTTTTCGTGCCAGTACCATACTGTGTTGATGATGACAGCTTGGTGATAGAGCTTGAAGTCCAGAATTGTGATGCCACCAACTTTGGCTTTCTTTTTCAATATTCCTTTGGTTATTCGAGGTCTTTTCTGGTTCCATATAAGTTTTAGGATTATTTGTTCCATTTCGTTGGAAAAAAAAGGATGGTATTTTGATAGGGATTGCATTAAATGTGTAGACTGCTTTAGGTAGCATAGACATTTTCACAATATTTGTTCTTCCAATCCCTGAGTATAGAACATTTTTCCATTTCTTTGTGTCTTCCTCAATTTCTTTCATGAGTACTTTATAGTTTTCTGAGTATATATTCTTAGCCTCTTTGGTTAGGTTTATTCCTAGGTATCTTATGGTTTTGGGTACAATTGTAAATGGGATGGACTCTTTAATTTCTCTTTCTACTGTCTTGTTGTTGGTGTAGAGAAATGCAACTGATTTCTGTGCATTTTATATCCTGACACTTTACTGAATTCCTGTACAAGTTCTAGCAGATTTGGAGTGGAATCTTTTGGGTTTCCACACAAAGTATCAACTCATCTGCAAAGAGTGAGAGTTGGACTTCTTCTTTGTCAATTTGGATGCCTTTAATTTCTTTTTGTTGTCTGATTGCTGAGGCTAGGACTTCTAGTACCATGTTGAATAGCAGTAGTGATAATGGCCATCCCTGCTGTGAAAAAGTTTTTCACTCTTGGTTTTTCTGCAGTGAGAATGATATTTACGGTGGGTTTTTCATAGATGGCTTTGATAATATTGAGGTATGTGTCCTCTATCCCTACACTTTGAAGAGTTTTGATCAGGAAGGGATGCTGTAGTTTGTCAGATGCTTTTTCAGCATCTATTGAGAGTATCATATGGTTCTTGTTCTTTCTTTTATTAATCGATTATATCACATTGATTGATTTGAAGATGTTGAACTAACCTTGCAGCCCTGGAATAAATCCCACTTGGTCGTGGTGAAAAATCTTTTTAATGTACTATTGGATCCTATTGGCAAGTATTTTGGTGAGAAATTTTGCATCTGTGTTCATCAAGGATATTGGTCTGTAATTCTCTTTTTTAATGGGAACTTTGTCTGGTTTTGGGATCCAGGTGATGCTGGCCTCATAAAATGAGTATGGAAGTTTTCCTCCCATTTCTATTTTTTCGAACAGTTTCAGGAGAATATGAATTAATTCTTTAAATGTTTGGTAGTATTCCCCCGGGAAGCCGTCTGGCCCTGGGCTTTTGTTTGTTTGGAGATTTTTGATGAGAGTTTCAATCTTCTTACTGGTTATGGGTCTGTTTGGGTTTTCTATTTCTTTCTGGTTCAGTTGTGGTAGTTTATATGTCTCTAGGAATCCATCCATTTCTTCCAGATTGTCAACTGTGTTGGTGTAGAGTTGTTCATTATATGTTATTATAATTGTTTGTATTTCTTTGGTGTTAGTTCTGATCGCTCCTCTTTCATTCATGATTTTATTTATTTGGGTCCTTTCTCTTTTCTTTTTGTTAAGTCTGGCCAGGGGGTTATCAATCTTATTAATTCTTTCAAAGAACCAGCTCCTAGTTTTGTTGATTTGTTCTGTTGCTTTTTGGTTTCTATTTCATTGATTTCTGCTCTGATCTTTATGATTTCTCTTCTCCTGCTGGGTTTAGGGTTTCTTCCTTGTTCTTTCTCCAGCTCATTTAGTTGTAGGGTTAGGTTGTGTATTTGAGACTTTTCTTGTTTCTTGAGAAAGGCTTATATTGTCCTCTCAGGACTGCCTTTGCTGTGTCCCACAGATTTTGAACTGTTGTGTTTTCATTTTCATTTGTTTCCATGAATTTTTTCAATTCTTTAATTTCCTGTTTCCCACTCATTCTTTAGAAGGATGCTGTTTAACCTCCATATGTTTGGGTTCTTTCCAAATTTCCTCTTGCAATTGAGTTCTAGCTTCAGAGCATTGTGGTTTGAAAATATGCAGGGAATGATCCCAATCTTTTGATACCGGTTGAGACCTGACATATGACCCAGGATGTGATCTATTCTGGAGAATGTTCCATGTGCATGAGAGAAGAATGTGTATTCTGTTGCTTTGGGATGGAATGTTCTGAATATCTGTGATGTCCATCTGGTCCAGTGTGTCATTTAAGGCCTTTATTTCCTTGTTGATCTTTTGCTTGGGTGATCTGTCCATTTCAGTGAGGGGAATGTTAAAGTCCCCTACTATTGTTGTATTATTGTTGATGTGTTTCTTTGATTTTGTTATTAATTGGTTTATATAGTTGGCTGCTCCCATGTTAGGGGCATAGATATTTAAAATTGTTAGATCTTCTTGTGGTACAGACCCTTTGATTATGATATAGTGTCCTTCCTCATCTCTTATTATAGTCTTTGGCTTAAAATCTAATTGATCTTATATATGGATTGCCTCCCCAGCTTTCTTTTGATGTCTATTAGCATGGTAAACTGTTTTCTACCCCCTCACTTTAAATATGGAGGTGTCTTTGGTTCTACAATGAGTTTCTTGTAGGCAGCAATATGATGGGTTTTGATTTTTTATCCATTCTGATACCCTGTGTCTTTTGATTGGGACATTTAGCTCATTTACATTCAGGGTAACTATTGAGAGATATGAATTTAGTGCCATTGTATTGCCTGCAAGGTGTTTGTTACTGTATATTGTCTCTGTTCCTTTCTGATCTACTACTGTTAGGGTCTCTCTTTGCTAAGAGGACCCCTTTCAATATTTCCTGTAGAGCTGGTTTGGTGTTTGCAAATTCTCTTTCTTTTCTTTTCTTTTTTCTTTCTTTCTTTTTTTTTTTTTTCCGTCCTGGAAGCTTTTTATCTCTCCTTCTATTTTCAATGATAGCCTAGCTGGATATAGTATTCTTGACTGCATGTTTTTCTTGTTTAGTGCTCTGAATATGTCATGCCCATTCTGTCTGGCCTGCCAGGTCTCTGTGGATAAGTCTGCTGCCAATCTAATAATTTTACCATTGTATGTTACAGACTTCTTATCCTGGGCTGCTTTCAGGATTTTCTCTTTGTTGCTAAGACTTGTAAATTTTACTATTAGGTGACATGGTGTGGACCTATTCTTATTGATTTTGAGGGGGATTCTCTGCACCTCCTAGATTTTGATGCTTGTTCCCTTTGCCATATTAGGGAAATTCTCTCCAATAATTCTCTCCAATATACCTTCTGCTCCCCCTGTCTTCTTCTTCTCAAATCCCAATTATCCTAATGTTGTTTCATCTTATGGTATCACTTATCTCTCGAATTCTCCCCTCACGGTCCAGTAGTTGTTTGTCTCTCTTTTGCTCAGCTTCTTTTTTCTCTGTCATTTGGTCTTCTATGATCACTAATTCTTTCTTCTGCCTTATTTATCCTAGCAGTAAGAGCCTCCATTTTTGATTGCCCCTCATTAATAGCTTTTTTGATTTCAACTTGGTTAGATTTTAGTTCTTTTATTTCTCCAGACAGCATTTTTCTAGTATCTTCCATGCCTTTTTCGAGCCTGGCTAGAACCTTGAGAATTGTCATTCTGAACTCTTGATCTGACATATTACCAATGTCTGTATTGATTAGGTCCCTAGCCTTCAGTACTGCCTCTTGTTTCTTTTTTTTTTTTTTTTTTTTTTTGTGGTGAGGTTTTCCGCCTTGTCATTTTGTCCAGATAAGAATATTTGAAGGAGCAAATAAATACTAAAAGGGTGGCAAAGACCCCAGGAAAATATGCTTTAACTGAATCAGAAGAGATCCAAATCATGGGGGTGGGGGGAAGGGGGTAAGAAGTCCAGAAAAAAAAATTAAAAAAAGAAAACAAATAAATAAAAAATACAAAAAGGAAAAAATATATATATATTAGACTGGTGACTAGAACAGGGTCACACACTTAATTTTGGGAGTATTTTGGTTTCTTAAAAGAAACTATCTCCCAAAATTGTAAAGAATGAAAAACATATAGGGGTAAACTCAATGAAGGGATCGAATATGACTATAAGGATGAAAAAAAGTTTTTTTAAATTTCTAAAAAAGGAGTTGATAAGGTAAATTGGTTGGGAGAATAAAGAAAAAGAAGGTGGAGAGAATTTGCTTGGGCTGAAGAGTAGAACAAGCCCGGTGCTACATTTAGGGTGTATTTTGATCTATTAGAAGAAGTTGTACCCCAAATATTTTAGAAGAAAAAACCCTATGTGTATACAAAAAATAAAGTTAGATACAATGAAGGATAAAATATGACTATAATGATGAAGGTTCAAAAAAAGATTTTTTTTTTAATGAAAGGTTTTGTTATGATAACCTAGTTAAACTTTAAGAGAGGAAAGGGTAAAAGTTAAAAAAATTAGCAGAAGAAAGAAAAAATTAAATTAACTTTGCAAGACTAAAGATTCATGGGGAGAAAGCCATTAATTCCATGCTTTGCTTTCTCCTCTTCTGGAATTCCGCTGTTCTCCTTGGTAAGTGAACTTGGTCTTGGCTGGATTTCTTGTTGATCTTCTTGGGGAGGGGCCTGTTGTAGTGATTCCCAAGTGTCTTTGCCTCAGGCATAATTGCACTGCCCTTACCAGAGGCCAGCCTAAGTAATCTGCTCGGGTTCGCTTTCGGGAGCTTTTGTTCGCTTTCGGGAGCCTTTGTTTCCTGAATGCTTTCTGTAGAGTTTCAGAGGACAGGAATGAAAATGGCAGCCTCCCAATCTCTGGCCTGGAGGAATTGAGAGCTGGGAGCCCCACTCCTCAGTGCACCCTCAGAGAAAAGCGCTCAATCGCTGCCGTCTCCCTGGCCTCCGGCTGTGCTCCGAGCTTACCCAGCCTGTGACCAAGCGTCTCTGTCTCTGGCACACAGCTCCACCTGGAGTCTCTGAACCCCGCAGATCCCTGAGCTCTTCCAGGGGGGATCTCCCCAGATCTTGTGGGATCCCCACTCACAGAGCAGTGGCCTGTGCCATGGATTACGGTTCAAGATAACCCTGAGTTAAGAGCTCACTCCTCGGCTCTGACTCTGTAGCCGGCTTCCCTGTTCTAATACCTGCAAGCTCTGTGACACTCAGACAACCCCGATCCTTCTGTGACCGCACGGGACCTGGGGCCACGTTGTTCCCACAAGGGCTTCACCCCAATTTAGCCTCTGGAGCAATGTCCCTCAGTGGAGCAGATTTTTAAAAGTCCTGATTTTGTGCTCCATTGCTCCGCCACTTGCCCGGAGCCGGCCTTTCCCCCGCGGTCTATCTTCCAGTCGCTTTGGATTCACTTCTCCGCCAGTCCTACCTTTCAAAAAGTGGTCAATTTTCTGTTTCTAGAATTGTTTCTCTTCTTCTCTTAGATCTCCTGTTGGATTTGTAGGTGTTCGGAATGGTTTGATAAGCTATCTAGCTGATCTCCTGCTACCTGATGTTGTCTCAGCCTGCTACTTCTCTGCCATCTTGACTCCTCCCCCTCTGCCAGGTTTTATTGATTTTCTCCGCTTTGTTTTCTATTTCATTTGTTTTCTCTTTATCTTTAATATTTTCTACCTTTTGCTTACTGTATTGTATCTGTTTTTCCTTTTTAGTTTGTTCATACAAAAACTTAGATCATTGATCTGAGGCCCCTATTTTTTTCGAATCTAAGCATTTAAAATTAAAATTACATTTTTCCTACATAAGCTGCTATAGCACCATCCCACACTTTTTTACCTACTGTATTTTCACTTTCATTCAACACAAAATAATTTTTAATTTCTTTTTCAGTTTCTTTGAATCAAGAGTTATTTAAACTGGTGTTTTAAACTTTTCAATTTCTAGGGGTTCCTATATAGTTTTGGTTGTTGATTTCTGTTTAATTTCAATTTGGTCAGAAAATATGTTCTTATGATTTCAGTCTCTTTAGATTTATTTCGTCTTGCTTTATGGTCTTCCTTTATGAACGTTTCATTTGTTCTTGGAACTAATGTGCACTCTGATGATATAAGCTGGAGTATTCTATAATGTCAATAAGATCAAGTTAGTAGGCAGTATTATTCACGTTTTCTATAAGGTTTCTTATTTTCTGCCAAGATTATTAAAGTCTTTAACTGCAATGTGGAAGTTTAGTTCTCCTTTCAGTTCTGTCATATTTTGCTTCAAATATTTTGAAGGTTTGTTACTGGGTATATATACACTTAAAGCTTTTAGGTTCTATTAGTGAATTGACTCTTAGTCATTATGAGTTATCTTTAAAAAAAAAAAAGATTTTATTTATTTATTTGACAGATGGAGATTACAAGTAGGCAGAGAGGCAGGCGGGGTTTGGGGGGAAGCAGACTCCCTGCTGAGCAGAGAGCCCGATGCGGGGCTCAGTCCCAGGACCCTGAGATCACGACCTGAGCTGAAGGCAGAGGCTTAACCCACTGAGCCACCCAGGCTCCCCTCATTATGAGTTATCTTTTGTTATCATTTATAATATCCCTTGTTTTGAAATTTGCCATGTCTGATATTTACAGAACTCCCAACTTTCTTATTATTGTTTGTAAGGGCTATCCTTCCAGAATTTGCTTTTAGCCTATCTATTTCTTTGTATTAAAAGTGGATTTCTCATAGAGAACAAATAGGTCTTGCTTTTTTATCCAGTGTGTCAATCTCTCCCCTTTAATTGGGGTACTTAGATCATTTACATTTAATGTAAGTATCAAATTCATTAGGTTCATATCTATACTATGCTATTTGTTTAAACTTTTTTCCCATCTGTTCTTTTCTTTTTTCTTTTTCTTTTCTCTTCTTTCTTTTTTCTTTCTTTTTTTTTTTTTTTTTGTCTGCCTTATTTTGCATTAGTTGAGGAAATTTTTATTTTCTCATTCTAAATCACTGACACGTTTATTAACAGTATCTTTTAGGAGTTGCTCCACATTGTGCAATATGCATCTTTCACTTATAACAATCTACTTTCAAGTGATATTATATCACTTCACACATAATAATAGTTTTCTAATTTAAGTGAGTTGACCTTCACATAAGAAAACTTTAATGTGATTCACAATCTACATCTCAGCCTATTGGTGTTGGCCTATTTTTCATAGAAAACATATTATTGCTGTCCTGAATATATAGGCTTTTGGTCACAAGGGTACTGGGATAAGGTGGCAAGGATATAATAGATTTTTCATGAAGCATAAGACAGATAGTTGGGTAGGAACTTGGAAGTTACATTTTACATATCATTGTATCCATAGAGCACAGCACAAGGTCAGATCAAGTTCATCTGGAGTTCTGAAAATATATGTAGTCAGAAGATAAATATATGGCACAAAGGATTGCTAACATAACCTGGACAAATAGCTGAGAGCTCTAGTACACCATTCAATTTTCCGGAGTGCCTTTGCTACATCTTTTTGGTCAGAGTCATCAGACTTATTATAATTTCATTTAAATAATTTCATATATTTGAAAATATATTTATGAGGTGAGAGGTTAAACTTGTTGGGTAATGGGTTTTAAAATCCTTTCATGTAGAACTATCAAATATACTCCTTTGAACTTAGATGATGTATTCTTATGTGATGCTGTAATAAACCTGAGCAATTTAGGGAAGACAAGATAAGTCAGAGTGGTCTCTATCTCTTTCTTTGCTTTTTCCTGTGGCCCACAGAAAGCCATGGCTAATGAAGAAGGATGCTGTGTTAGCACAAGGTTTGAATGTAGGAGAAATACCAAAGGCAAAAAGATGAATTAGAATATTCTGAAGAAAATTGTTCTGTACTGTGTGTCTATGTATTTTTTATCCAAAGTGTTATTCTTTAAATTAGATGCTATTTTGATACAATTTTGCCTACCTTGTTCTGTTTTTGATTGGTTGTTGTTAAATTTAAGGTTAAAATTTGAACTCTTTTTGGGAAGGCAAGTAGGTAAAAATGTATTTCCAAGACATGTTTTGGTTAACTTTCACAAATTATGAATTAAGATATTATTTCCAAGAGTTATGATCATTATTTCTACTGTCAGAAGAGGAAAAGTGGCATATGTTCATTATATGATGTACCTAAATCTTTTTTTTAACTTTTATTTATGTTTTATTTTAGAAAGAGAAAGAGAGGGGATGGAGGAGAACTGCAGAGAGAGAGAGGAAGAATCTCAAGCAGATTCCATGCTGAGCACAGGTCCTGACATAGGGCTCAATCTTATGACCCTGAGATCATGACCTGAGAGGAAATGAAGAGTCAGATGCTTAACTGACTGAGCCATCCAGGTGCCCCTAAAACACTTCTTTTTATATTCATTTCTTCTTTGATACTGAAGTGAGAACATCTCTTCTCCCCCTAAATTCTTTAAAGATGCTATATCCTTATTAATTTATTATTTTCTGATTAAATATATGTGCTTTAATAAATGACATTTTTAAAGTTTTAAAATGAAATTATTATAAAGAGAAATTCTTCTCAACATTCTAAGAAATAAATTTGACTCTTAGAAATATCTGCTGTTCTGGATGCTTGGGTGGCTCAGTAGGTTAAATGTCTGCCTTCAACTCAGGTCATGACGCCAGGGTCTTGGGATTGAGTCCCACATTGGGCTCCCTGCTCAGCGGGGAGTCTGCTTCTCCTTTGCCTGCAGCTTCCCCTGCTTGTGCTCTCTTTCTGTCTCACAAAAAAAATAAAATAAAATCTTTGAAAAATATATCTATTGCTCAAGGTCTCACTGATGACTGTATTAAATACATTTCTCTAGAGTTTTGGTTTGCTGTGGAGAATTTCTTTTGATGAAATAGTTCAAGTCACACAGAAATTTCTTTCCTCTATGTGACTGTAAACTGCCAGTGACCCTTAGAACTCTGGGTCTCAGTGAGTCATCACATCAGAAGTAGGTAAGCTTTCTTCTGGAATTTCTTCAAGGCATATTAATTTCATTTGAAGTATTTATCTGAAATTTAAATCCCTTATATTATTTAACTTTCATATCCTATTATTTAATAAATCATTCAATTTATTAAAAACCTATAATGAACAAGGTCCAAGGGAGGTAAAAGAATGAAAGAAACAGGGCTCCTAGGTGGCTCAGTCAAGCATCTGCCTTCAGCTCAGGTCTTGATCCCTGGGTCCTGGAACTGAGCCTCACATTGAGCTCCCTGTTTAGCAGGAAGCCTGCTTCTCCTTCTCCCACTCCCCCTGCTTGTATTCCCTCTCTCACTGTGTGTCTCTCTGTGAAAATAAATAAATAAAAATCTTTTTAAAAAAGAATGAAAGAAACATGGTTTCTGCCCATTTGACAATCTAAATAGGGGAACTGCTATAGATTGAACATTTTTGTACCCCCACAAATTCATTTGTTGAACTCCTAGTCCCCACTATGGAGGTATTAGGAGATGGGAATTCTGGGATGCACTAGGTCATGAAGATGGAGCCCTCATAATGGGATTAGTGCCCTTATATGAAAATGACAGCATACGATATAAGAGTTCACTCTGTCTCTCTTTCTCTTTCAACCGTGTGAGGATACAATGAGAGAGTGGCCATCTATAAACTGGGACATAGGTTCTCAACAGACACCACATCTGTCAGTACTTTGATATCAGATTTTTCAGCCTTTAGAACCGTAAGAAGTAAATGCTATGTTATATAGAAGCCCAAACCTAAGATAAGAACTAATATATAAACATGGAGAAGGCAGTGCCTTTTGTAAGAGGTTTAGAGGCAAGAGAGGAAACTTTTGGATGGCAGTTTGAACAAAATGCCAATGACAGGCAGAGTTTTGATGGACACCTTTGCTGGAAGGACACTTTATGAGTTATGGCATTATGAATACAAACATGCTGGAACAAATACAACTCGTAATCTAACAATGGCCAGTGATTTTGTTGTTTTTGGTGGTAGTAGGTATCTAGTAGAGGAGTAGAGGTTAAACCTGAAAAGCTCTAACAAAATACTGATTTCAGAAGGTGACTGCAAGATTATGTAATCTAACCTAATTTCATAAATGAGGAAAATGAAGGACACAATTATTTGCTGTCCATCCAGTGCATAGCTCCAAATTTTTTTAAATTCCATTTTGCCTCTTCAGAGAGTTATGTCTAGGGGTCATACATCAGAAAACTCTGATCACTTATGTGTTCACATTTGATCTGGTAAAAAAATGGTCATCATTTACAGTTTTTGAGGAGGCAAGTAATATGATCATAGTCATGCTGAGGAAGATTCCTCTGACAGCTATCTGAAAGATGGATTAGGATGGAGAGACCCCGATGGGAAATAAATTATCAGTTGATTTAACAGCCTAGAACAGTAATAACAGTCTATGCTATAATGATAACAATAGTAATAAGAAGAGATGGTGATAGAACAGATAGATAGACGCAGATATATGTGCATCTGTAATATACACACACAAATACACTTTGCTTAGAGTTATCAATTGAATGTTTGTCTTCCACTAAAATTCATATGTTGGAGCCCTAAGCTCTAATGTAATGGTATTGAAAGTGGAGACTTTGAGGGATAATTAGGTCACAAAGGTGGGAACACTCATGAATGAGGTTAGTGATCTTATGAGAAGACAACATGAGAGACATGTGAAGATGCAACAGGACTACTTCTGTTTGCAAACCAGTAAAGTGGGGCTTCACTTGACATAGAATTTATGGGCACCCTGATATTGGACTATCCAGTCTCCATAACTGTTAGGAATAAATGTGCATTTTTTAAGCCACCCACGGTCTATGGTAATTTGTTACAGCAGTCTGGGCTAAGACACTTAGGGTAGAAGTGGCTGGATTATTGTCTAACTGACTGTGAGATGCCAGGGTAAAGAACCAAGTGGACAATGACTTGGAAATATGGTCATGTGGATCTGGAGTAAGACAGTATTGTTACCAGACATAGGACATTGCTCTGATCTAATAAGAATCATGTGCATGTACACACAAGTGCATATGCATGCACACACATAGACCAAAAAAATCACTCCAAAAAGCTTTATTTTCACCATAGAGTAAGCGTCTCTCAAAGCGCTGGTTCAGCTAGACAGGCTAGAAATTGGGACACAGAGATAATTCCTCCAGAGCCATTATTCAAGAGGGTCAACTGTGATGGAGATATATCAGATGACAGGTCAGACACTCAGAGGATGAAAGCCTGCCTCTCTGTCCCAGGGCATAACACATAACAAAAGGAACAAGTAAAAAAGAACCTAAGATGTATTCAGATAGGCTGGATTGTAATTATTATTTTTTTATTATTGACGTATAATGTATTATTTGTTTCAGGGGTACAGGTCTGTGATTCATAGGTCTTACACAATTCACAGCACTCACCATAGCACATACCCTCCTCAATGTCCATCACCCAGCCACTCCATCCCTTCTACTCCCCTCCACTCCTACAACCCTCAGTCTGTTTCCTGAGATTAATAGTCTCTTATGGCTTGTCTCCCTCTCTGGTTTCATCTTGTTTTACTTTTTCCTCTCTTCCCCTATGATCCTCTGCCTTGTTTCTTAAAGTCAGAGAAAGAGAATTATTATATGATCTCACTGATATGGGAATTAACAGATTGTAATTATTTTTTAAATTAGAGCTGAAAAAGACCCCATGAACCAACCTTATATTTTATGTAATAGGAAACAATACAAATAAACATGTATGTATTTTATGTCAAATGACAGAGTTTGACTAGTTGGTCTGTATGGTGAAATAACTTGTTCTAGTACCACGTATCCTGACTTTCAGTCTAATTTTCTTTCCATTGCTTTAAGGATTTTGACTAGAAACACAAAGACAAAATTATAAAGAAAAATCAAATGAAATTATATGAAAGGTCTAGGTTAGGACTGAGAAATAATGCTAGCTACTTGAGAACTAAATTTCTCAAGCTACATTGTGAGACATGCAACCCCCTTTTCTGTGGTTCAAGCAAATACTTCCATTTACTCCTTCTTGTAACCTCTAGTTACTTTTGCTAAACTTCCCATTGTCCTAATTGGAAGGGAGAAAATAAGGCACTGTTACAGTAAAAGCACCTTGTGTGTTTTCATGCTTCCTGCTTGGGAGACCAAAACTTATAAAAGGCTGGTTTTACAGTAAAAACCTTCACTACGGTTATCTTCCATATGCATCTGTTCTGTTCATTAGTTTCAGACCATCTGCTGCCCTCTTGTGGCCGTATAACCCACCTTCCTGTGCCCCAACTCCAAGACCTTAATGGTTTTGCTCAGTTGAAATGGTTTTATCAAGTCAGATAGAAACTGACATCTCAAACTATAATTAATCGCCTTGTTATTGTACTTTATTACACCATTGTATTTGTTTCAATTAGGCTCTAAAATATGTAGATATTATATAATGCTAGTGGTCATCTTAAAGACAACATACCTTAATACATCATGGATTGAGTTGTCTCCTGGGGAATTCGGAAGTAACGCCTTTCACTTTCTCAAGTGGAATCTTAGATAAGACATTTTATATTAGCAAATAATGTTCAAAAATAGAAATAAAATCACCTACCAATAGTAAAATATATAAAGTTGTTAAAATACTCTTAAGAAAGCCATCATTAAATTCTTGATCAAAGTGTGTTGATTAAAGCATATCTTCATGTAATATTACTACTACTAATGGCAAAAAGAAATTATTTCAGGTAAAATTTTTAATTATATATAACTTTTTAATAGGTTTTGAGAATTTGGTTTTCTAAGAGATTCTAAATTTCAATACCAAGTAATACATGAACCAATATGTTCATCTCTAAAGTCATTACACTTCATTTTATAGCCTTCTCTTTTATATCAAGATTCCAATGTTCTTTTTTGGTCAAAAGAATGAAGCCAAAGCTAAACCAAAGATAAAGAATCCTTTTATTAAATTTGACATGCATGTCCCTGATATTTTCTCATTCCACTGCCTTTTATTTTCAGCTTCTCATTACCATTTTAAATTAGGAGCAAAGATATTTAACTTATTCAATATAACACTTTAATGAAAACTAAAGAGCTAATTCAGAGTAACACCATATACTCAGCTACTCTGAATACTCAGCAAAGCTGACAATTCCATTTAAGGGGAACTTTATTTATTTATTTTTTTTGGATGTTATTTAAAGACTATATTATGTAATTCAAATGTTTCTATTAAAATGATTCCTAATTAAAATACTCAAGAAGATTAGGAGAAAGGAAACAGAAATTAAATCTTAAAGTATACTGCTACTGCAGTGTTGATAATCAAGATTTTGTCGCTCTGAAACACCCAAGACACAGGTCAAGATTGTGTTTAGGGCTCAGAAAAGAACACCAAATCTTTTTTGAAAATGATTTTATATAGGATTAAAAAAATCAAAGTCTCTATGGAAAAATCAGAAACATTGCAATTCCTAATACTTATTTTATGGGTTAGTACTGTATATGGTTTGAATGTGTGTGGAGTGCATTCTTTTAAAGTTTTTTAGGGTCTCTAAAGGTCTTTTAAATGAGCCATTAGAATCATCACACCAGGGATGCCTGGGTGGCTCAGTCAGTTAAGCAGTGAACTTTTGGTTTCAGCTCAGGTTATGATCTCAGGGTCCTGGGATTGAGCCCCACATTAGTCTCTGTGTTCATGGGAGAGTCTGCTCGAGAACTCTATGTATGTATGTATGTATGTATGTATGTATCTATCTATCATCTATAAAATAGTTTCTCTCCTTCAGAATTGAGTGCAGTGGGCAGACATTGGTTATTTGGTAAATGTGACTATTCAGTGTTTGAAGTTCTCCTATGACTTTTCTTCTTTACCATCACAGGATAATCTGTCCTGGAAGACAGAGCAAAGGGGTTGTCTTAGGTTGTTTTAGAGAAAAGAATGACTCTAGTAATTACTACTTTAACCCAGAACATTCCTCATTATTAAGTAAAAGCATTAAGTCTTATATATGCAAAAACTAAAATTTTTCCCATTTGAAAGATAGTCTGGATACTACATAAAATCTGCTCTACTTGTATAAACAAAATAAACAAGAGGTATCTGTTTATTTCTTGATCATATTAGTTTATTAATAATTTTAGCATTTCACTAACTGAATCTAAATCTATCCCCAACCTAAAAGGAAATATTTTTCTTTGCAAGGTATTTGTCATGAAGAAATAAACAAAGAAACATTGATCAGGGAAAATTCTGCAAACTCAAGTCTTCCCTTTAATAAGCACCCCCAGTGAATATGTACATAATACCGAAGAGACAAGCTTTGTATTTGTAAAAATGAACTGTAGGTATTTTTCTTTCAATACAAAGAAAAGATGTCATTTCTTACTGCCTTTCCTCAGGGTTTCATGAGACAAAGAAATGAGCAGTTAAAAACAATCACATGTGTAAAGCAGCATGGTAGGGGTGCTCTCAAAGTTTAAACAAGATTCTAAATTATTGAAAGCTGGATTATAAAATTGTATTATAACAATTACATTATAAAATTAGAACTTCCTAACCCACTGTGTTTCTCATTTTTAAAATTTATAAAATAAGAAAGGTGCTTGGCCTTCATTAGAAATTCAGTGAGACTATTTGAGAAATAAAAATGTTAATTATAAATTATATGAAACCTTTCAAATACAATATGGGGTGAATTAATTTGGATCATTTACAGATATATGCCAATGGGAATATTGGATACATATTTATTATTCATTATGCACTAGGAATTGGTTCTTTCTTGATTTTTATTAAGCATGTATTTATTAAATAATAATATTATTTTTATGTTCAACTAATGCTCTTTTCTATGAACCATGATTTGTTATTGGAAAGATTTAGGTGTAATTGTGCTGTTTTAAGAAAAGAAACAAGTCACCTCCCTGTGTCCCTCTCTCCCCAATTCCTCCCTTTCTCACTCCCTTTCTTTCTTCCTCCCTCCTTCCCTTTCTTCCTTCTTTCCTTCTCTCATCCCATCTATCCCCTTTTCTTTTCCTTTCTATATCCCATGAAATGCCCATGTACACAAACAGGATAGATGCCTTATCTTGTGAATAAACTGGCAGTGTTGATCTACAGCTGTATGCAGACCACATCTTTCTTCCAAAGCTGCAAGGCACACATTTAAACTCAAATCTCAGAGATTGCAGCACCTAGATTGCAGTACAAATTGGTATGACCAACCAAACCCAGCAACCATCGATCTTCATTCTTCCTGCCACCCTGGAAACTGAAACCTTTTGTAGCAAGAGGTAACTAAAATTCTGAAGTCGACTTGCAATAAAGGGATGCAACAACTTTAAGATTGGACTGGAATATCTGACAGCTCTCTGAAACAAAACAAAAACAAAATGTACCCAGGTTTCAGTTACGCTCTATTTGGTTTCTTTTCTTGTTAAATAAGCCCTGGCATATAACTCATTAGACACCTTGTGGGCAGCCCCACAAAGATGTGGGCAGTTCAATTTAGAGTAAGTGGGAGGTGTATAATTCAGCATTTACGCTTCTGGATAAATCAGCCTTTGGCATATGAGAATTTTGCCATATACTTCAAATATTCTTATTTCCCTAGCTGCTGGCTCAAGTTTGAATTTAAACAGAAATATAAACAATACATGGGGAGTGGGGGAAAGCCATTTTTCTAAAATAATTTCCATTAATAATGAAACCTTGTTTGAGGCAGTAAACCAAGAGAATTTGTTCCCTGATATGTTCCTTCAGTTTGTATGTGGATGGGAAGAATGTGCCTAGGAAGCCAAAAACAGAAGATCGTGCATTTAATCCCTTCCCAGGTGGTTCTAAAATATTTTTATGTACCCTTGGGAACATTAACTGTGGCTCAGAGAATGTATTTTTAATAGAGAGGGCTTCAGCAGTTTCTGTCTGCTTGATAACTCATCATTTCTGCCCTGCGGAGGGCCTTTCCTAACACAGACAATATGCCCAAAACGAATGGTTAAGTATCTCCAAGAATGAATTCACCTAAATCTGTTAAATGGGCAGACAGGGGACTAGAGACAGTTGTGAATTTCCCCCTATCAGGAAAAACAAAACCAAAAACAAATAAAAACTGAAGTGAAAATCATCCCTTCTCACCTGAAGATGATTAGAATGTTGTAAAATGTGATTTCCACAGTTACCAAAATGAAGTTCGTTACTAAGCATCAAGTAAAATAAAACAGCAACATATTATTATTTCCCAACCAAATTGCCAAATATTTACAAATGAATAATTTACCCAATGCTAGTAATGGTGTTACGGTATTAGCATTGTTTCTTGCCGTAGATTATTAGCAAAAAATGACAGGACCTATTCCCCTGTCTGAATAACACCCTTGGTATGTTGGCAATTCCTCTTGTCAAGAGGTGGAGTCTCTTTGCCCTCCTCCGGAGTTTGGACTGGCTTTGTGACTTGCTTTGAACAAAAGCATGTGGTAGAAGTGATGTTTGTGCCAAACATAAATATATTTTTTATGTCTGCATTGAAAATCCTAGAAGATTTTCTTTCCCTCCTGTCCTTGGCACCTTTTACTTCCTCTGCAGATCACTAGTCATTACCTTGCTGAAGGGTGGAGTCTGTTATTAAACCCATTCTCATCATTCTGATCCAGGTTAAGAATACTGGCTTCTCCTGTCTTCTCTCAGAAAGACTGGTTTATATTGCTTAACACCATATATAGCTTACTTTTAGTATAAGCATTTTAACCAAATTCTATAATTTGTGCAGGGCCAGACAAGGATGGGGTAAGGCAAGGCACTTGTCTTGGGTGTAAAATTTAAGGGGGCAACAAAAGCACAATTACAAGAGAAATGATAGTTTAATGTTTTTAAGAAATTAAAATTAATGCAAAAATTCATGGTGAACAAAATATCAAAATTTTCAATAAAGACAGGATGAGTATGAGATTACATATATGGACTTTGGGCTAAGCATATCTAAATTCCAAGTCTTGATTTTGCTGCTATTACTTGTGAGCCCTTGAAAGATTTATTCTCTCCAAATCTCAGTTTTTGACCTATATAATGGAATTACTATTTTAATTGGATCCCTTAGAAGACAAAGTAAGATGAGCCATTGAATTAGTTAGCATGATGAGGTAGCTGGGTTATGGACATTTGGGAGGCTATGTGCTATGGTAAATGCTGTGAATTGTGTAAGACTGTTGATTTACAGACCTGTACCCCTGAAGCAAATAATACATTATATGTTAATAAAATTTTTAAAAAATGGTTAACATGTTCTTACCACATGTTGCTATTCAGTAAATATTACTGATTCCTCACTTTTTTTCCTGGGTATGTGTTTTTCTCTTTTGAAATTTATCATTCATTAAACAAATACTTTTTTGATTGCCTATCAGTGTTGTTGGGATTGCTCTTAGCAATGTTTTTGGAATTGTGACTGTAATTGTAAGTAAAATCAGCCCCAGCCTTGACATTGAGGAAATTACATTCCCATAGGAAACATAGACATTAATCAAAAAATCAAAAACCCACATTTAAAAACACAGTTGTGGTAGGTATATAATGAATGGGCAATGCTATCTGTGTAAGTTCCAGTCTGAGATGTATACACTGATGATCAGGTGAAATGGATAGCATTCCTAGATAATGATTTTTTGCAAATGGTTTGATAAAGAAGTGTTTGAAGATATTGGGAGAGGTCAATAGTTCTAAGAATGTCTGGTGGATTTAATGGTATAGAGATCATTGGTCACCTTAGAGAGAGATAGGACTCTAGGTGTCACTTACGTGAAAAAAGAAAGGGAGATGACAAAAGGATCCATGAAGTAAGAATACTTGGATTACAGAAAGCATCCCCCCACCGCAGGTTCTAGATACAGATAGGATAGAGAAAAGAAGGAAGGTTTTTTTTGTTAGTTTGTTTTAGTGAATATGACATTTTAAAATTAACATATAATGTATTATTTACCCCAGGGGTACAGGCATGTGAATCATCAGGCTTATACATTTCACAGCAATCACCATAGCACATACCATCCCCAACATCCATAACCCAGCCACCCTATCCCTACCCCCCAACCTCCCAGCAACCCTCAGTTTGTTTCATGAGATTAAGAGTCTCATGGTTTGTCTTCCTCCCGATCCCATCTTCTTTCACTTTTTACCTCCCCACCACCAATGGCCCACCACCCTGCCTATCAAATTCCTCAAATCAGAGAGATCATATGATAATTGTCTTTCTCTGACTGCCTTATTTCTCTTAGCATAATACCCTCTACTTCTATTGACGTCCTTGCAAATGACAAGATTTTGTTTCTTTTGATGGCTGCATAGTATTCCATTGTATATATATACACCACTTCTTCTTTATCCATTCACCTGTTGATGGACATCTAGGTTCCTTCCATAGTTTGGCTATTATGGAGATTGCTGCTATAAACATTCGGGTGCACGTGTCCCTTCGGATCCCTACTTTTGTATCTTTAGGGTAAATACCCAGTAGTGCAATTGCTGGGTCGTAGTGTAGCTCTATTTTCAACTTTTTGAGGAACCTCCATGCTGTTTTCCAGAGTGGTTGCACCAGCTTGCATTCCCACCAACAGTGTAGGAGGGTTCCCCTTTCTCCACATCCTTGCCAGCATCTGTCCTTTCCTGACTTGTTCATTTTAGCCATTCTGACTGGTGTGAGGTGGTATCTCATTGGGGTTGTGATTTGTATTTCCCCAATGCCGAGTGGTGTGGAACACTTTTTCATGTGTCTGTTGGCCATCTGGATGTCTTCTTTGCAGAAATGTCTGTTCATGTCCTCTGCCCATTTCTTGATTGGATTGTTTGTTCTTTGGGTGTTGAGTTTGATAAGTTCTTCATAGATTTTGGAAACTAGCCCTTTATCTGATGTGTCATCTGCAAATATCTTCTCGCATTCTGTCAGTTGTCTTTTGGTTTTGATGACTGTTTCCTTTGCTGTGCAAAAGCTTTTGATCTTGACGAAGTCCCAATAGTTCATTTTTGCCCTTGCTTCCCTTGCCTTTGGTGATGTTCTTAGGAAGAAGTGGCTGCAGCTGAGGTCGAAGAGGTTGCTACATGTGTTCTCCTCAAGGATTTTGATGGATTCCTTTCTCATATTGAGGTTTTTCAACCATTTTGAGTCTATTTTCATGTTGGTGTAAGGAACTGGTCCAGTTTGATTTTTCTGCATGTGGCTGTCCAGTTATCCCATACCATTTGTTGAAGAGACTGTCCTTTTTCCATTGCACATTCTTTCCCGCTTTGTCAAAGATTAGTTGACCGTAGAGTTGAGGGTTGATTTCTGGGCTCTCTATTCTGTTCCATTGATCTGTGTCTGTTTTTGTGCCAGTACCATACTGTCTTGATGATGACATCTTTGTAATAGAGCTTAAAGTCTGGAGTGGTGATACCACCAACTTTGGCTTTCTTTTTCAACATTCCTCTAGTTATTCGAGGTCTTTTCTGATTCCATATAAATTTTAGGATTATTTGTTCTATTTCTTTGAAAAAAATTGATGATATTTTGATAGGGATTGCATTAAATGTATAGATTTCTTTAGGTAGCATAGACATTTTCACAATATTTGTTCTTCCCATCCATGAGCATAGAACATTTTTCCATTTCTTTGTGTCTTCCTCAATTTCTTTCATGAGTACTTTATAGTTTTCTGAGTACATATTCTTTGCCTCTTTGGTTAGGTTTATTCCTACATATCTTATGGTTTTGGGTGCAATTGTAAATAAGATCAACTCCTTAATTTCTCTTTCTTCTGTCTTGTTGTTGGTGTATAGAAATGCAACTGATTTCTGTGCATTGATTTTATATCCTGACACTACTGAATTCCTGTATGTGTTCCAGCAGTTTTGGAATGGAGTCTTTTGGGTTTTCCACATAAAGTATCATATCATTTGCAAGGAGTAAAAATTTGACTTCTTTGCTGATTCAGATGCCTTTTATTTCTTTTTGTTGTCTGATTGCTGAGGCTAGGACTTCTAGTACTATGTTGAATAGCAATGGTGATAGTGGACATAACTGCTGTGTTCCTGACCTCAGGGGAAAAGCTCTCATTTTTTCCCCATTGAGAATGATACTCGCTGTGTGTTTTTTATAAATAGTTTTGATGATATTGAGGTGTGTACCCTCTATGCCTACACTTTGAAGAGTTTTGAGCAAGAAAGGATGCTGTACTTTGTCAAAAGCTTTTTCAGCATCTATTAAGAGTATCAGGTCTTTCTTGTTCTTTCTTTTATTAAGGTATTGTATCACATTGATTGATGTGCAGATGTTGAATCAACCTAGCAACCCTGGAATAAATTCCACTTGATCATGGTGAATAATCCTAAAGGATTACTGGACTGTTGGATCCTATTGGCTAGTATTTTGGTGAGAATTTTTACATCTGTGTTCATCAGGGATTTAGGTCTATGATTGTCCTTTTTGGTGAGGTCTTTGCCTGGTTTTAGAATCAAGGTAATGCTGGCCTCATAAAATGAGTTTGGAGTTTTCCTTCCATTTCTATTTTTGGGAACCATTTCAGGAGAATAGGTATTAATTCTTCTTTAAAATGTTTGGTAAAATTCCCCTAGAAAGCCATCTGGTCCTGGGCTCTTGTTTGTTGGGAGATTTTTGATGACTGCTTCAATCTCCTTAGTGGTTATGGATCTGTTCAGGTTTTCTATTTCTTCCTGGTTCAGTTTTGGTAATTTATGTGTCTCTAGGAATTCATCCATTTCTTCAAGATTGTCAAAATTCCTGGTGTATAGTTGCTCAAAATACGATCTTATAATTGTTTGTATTTCATTGGTGTTGGTTATGATCTCTCCTATTTCATTCATGATTTTAGTATTTTGGGTCCTTTCTCTTTTCTTTTTGACAAGTCTGCCCAGAGATTTATCAATCTTGTTAATTCTTTCAAAGAACCAGGTCCTAGTTTTATCGATTTGTTCTACTGTTCTTTTGGTTTCTATTTCATTGATTTCTGCTCTGATCTTTATGATTTCTCTTCTTCTGCTGGGTTTAGGCTTTCTTTGTTGTTCTTTCTCCAGCTCCTTTAGGTGTAGGGTTAGGTTGTGTTCTTGAGACCTTTCTTGTTTCTTGAGAAAGGCTTGTATTGCTATATACTTTCCTCTCAGGACCGCCTTTGCAGCATACCAAAGATTTTGAATGTTGTGTTTTCATTTTCATTTGTTTCCATAAATTTTTAAAATTCTTCCTTAGTTTCCTGGTTGACCCATTCATTCTTTAGTAGGATGTTCTTTAGCCTCTATGTATTTGAGTTCTTTCCAGCTTTCCTCTTGTGATTGAATTCTCGCTTCAGAGCATTGTGGTCTGAAAATATGCAGGGAATGATTCCAATCTTTTGATACCAGTTGAGACCTGATATATGACCCAGGATGTGATCTATTCTGGAGAATGTTCCATGTGCACTAGAGAAGAATGTGTATTCTGTTGCTTTGGGATGGAATGTTCTAAATAGATCTGTGATATCCATCTGGTCCAATGTGTCATTTAAAGCCTTTATTTTCTTCTTGCTCTTTTGCTTAGATGATCTGTCCATTTCTGTAAGGGGGTGTTAATGTCCCTTAATATTATTTTTTTATTATTGATGTGTTTCTTTGATTTTATTATTAATTGGTTTATATAATTGGTTGCTCCCATGTTAGGGGCATAGATATTTAAAATTGTTAGATCTTCTTGTGGGACAGACCCTTTAAGTATGATATAGTGTCCTTCCTCATCTCTTATTGTAGTCTTTGGCTTAAAATCTAATTGATCTGATATAAGGATTGCCACCATAGTTTTCTTTTGATGTCCATTAACATGGTAAATTGTCTTCCACCCCCTCTCTTTAAATCTGGAGGTGTACTTGGGTCTAAAATGAGTTTCTTGTAGACAGCATATAGATTTTTTTTTTTAATCCATTCTGACACCCCGTGTCTTTTGATTGATTGGGGCATTTAGCCCATTTACATTCAGGGTAACTATTGAAAGATATGAATTTAGTGTCATTGTATTGCTTTTAGGGTGACTGTTACTGTGTATTGTCTCTGTTCCTTTCTGGTCTGTTACTTTTAGGCTCTCTCTTTTTTCTCTCTTTGCTTAGAGGCTCTTTGCTTAGAGGCTCTTTGCTTAGAGGACCCCTTTCAATATTTCTTGTAGGGCTGGTTTGGTGCTTGCAAATTCTTCTAATTTTTTGTTTGTCCTGGAAGCTTTTTATCTCTCCTTCTATTTTCAATGACAACCTAGCTGGATATAGTATTCTTGGCTGCATATTTTTCTCATTTAGTGCCTTGAATATATCATGGCAATCCTTTCTGGCCAGCCAGGTGTCTTTAGATAGGTCTGCTGCCAATCTAATATTTCTACTATTTTATGTTACAGACCTCTTGTCCCAAGCTGCTTTCAGGATTTTCTCTTTGTCACTGAGACTCGTAAGTTTTACCAGTAGATGACTGGTTGTGGACCTATTCTTATTGATTTTCAGGGGAGTTCTCTGTGCTTCCTGGATTTTGAAGCTTGTTCCCGTCACCAAATTAGGGAAATTCTCTACTATAATAACCTGCAATATACTTTCTTCCCCTCTTTCTCTTTCTTCTTCTTCTGGGATCCCATTGTTCTAATATTGTTTCATCTTATGGTATCACTTATCTCTCAAATTCTCCCCTCATGGTCCAGTAGTTGTTTGTCTCCCTTTTGATCAGCTTCTTTATTCTCCATCATTTGGACTTCTATATCACTAATTCTCTCTTCTGCCTCATTTATCCTAGCATTAAGAGCCTCCATTTTTTATTGCCCCTCATTAATAGCTTGTTTGATTTCAACTTGGTTAGATTTTAGTTCTTTTATTTCTCCAGAAGGGGATTTTATTTCTCCATAAAGGGATTCTCTAGTATCTTCCATTCTTTTTTGGGGCCCAGCTAGCACCTTGATAATCATCATTCTGAACTCTAATTCTGACTTATTACCGATGTCCATATTGATTATGTTCCTTCCCTCCTGTTCTTTTTTTTTTTTTTTCCTGAGGTGAGTTTTTCTGCCTTGTCATTTTATCCAGATAAGAATAGATGAATGAGAGAACAAAATACTAGAAGGGTAGCAACAACCCGAGAAGAATATACCCTAACCAAATCAGAAGAAACCTGAAACCTGGGGGTAGGGGTAAGAACGGGGGAAAAATAGAAGAAAAAAAAAATATATATATATATAAAACTGGTGAATGGAACAGAGCTACACACTTGATTTTGGGTGTATTTTGGTCTGTTAGAAGAAACTACTTCCCAAAATTTTCAAGAAAGAAAAAAAGATTATATATATATATATATATATATATATACAAAAAAAAGAAAATAAGGATAAACATGATAAATGGATGGAATATGAATGTAAAGATGAAAATTAAATAAGATTTTAAGAATGGAATTGATAAAAAGTTGGTTGAAAAAAGGGGGAAAAAAAGAGTAAAGAATGTGATCAGGCTGGAGACTAGAATAAAGCCATGCTCTAGATTTAAGGTATATTTTGATCTATTATAGGAAATTGTATCCCAAATTTTTAAAGGAGAAAAAACTATATGTATACAAAAAATAAGGTTAAATACAATAAAGGGATAAAATATAACTATAAGAATGAAAATTAAAAGACTTCTAAAATGTATTGATAAGATAAAATAGTTTAAAAACCTTAAAATAGGAAAGAGGAAAATTTTTAAAAATAGAATAAGGAAAAAATAACATTTAAATATTTAACTTTGAAAGACTGAGGAATCATGGGGAAAAAGCCATGAATTCTATGTATTGCTTCCTCCTAGCTCTGGAGTTCTACAGTTCTTAGTGATTGGTGAACTTGGTCTTGGCTGGATGTTCTTGCTGATCCTCTGGGGGAGGAGAGGGGCCTGTTGCAGTGATTCTCAAATGTCTTTGCCCAAGGCAGAATTGCACCACCCTTGCCAGAGGCCAGGCTAAGTAATCTGTCCAGGTTTGCTCTCATAGCTTTTGTTCCCTGAATGCTTCCCGTACAGCAATGAAGGACGGGAATGAAAATGACGGCCTCACAATCTCTGGCTGGTAGAAGCCAAGAGCTCATTGCTCCACTCCTCAGTGCACCCTCAGAGAAAAGTAGTCAATCCCTCCCATCTCCCTGGTCTCAGCCACACTCTGAGCTCAGCCAGCTTGTGACTGAGCGTTTCTATCTCTGGCACTCAGACCCTTTTGGAGTCTCCAAACTGAGCTGATTCCTGCAGCATGCTCCTGTGCCACTCCTTCTGGAGTAGAAGGGAGAAGAGACCTCTCCAGATCTGCCACTTGTGGGGTCCCTGCCCGAAGAACAGTGGTTGGACTGTGCCGCAGATCACCATTTAAGATAAACCCGAGCTGAGAGCCCACTGCTTGGCTCCATCTCTGTAGCCAGCTTCCCCACTCCGAAACCTGGGAGCTCTGCCACCCTCAGATACCCCTAGTCTTTTAGTGTCCCTGTGGGTCCTGAGACCATACTGTCCCCATGAGGCCTCCACCCCCTGTTTAGCCTCTGGAGCAACATCCCTCAGTGGAGCAGACTTCTAAAAGTTCCAATTTTGTGCTCTGCTGTTCTCTCACTTGCCAGGAGCCAGCTCCTCCCCCCACAGTCTATCTTCCTGTTGCTTTGGATTCACTTCTCTGCAAGTCCTACCTTCTGGAAAGTGGTCAATTTTCTGTTGCTAGAATTGCTGCTCTTCTTCTCTTCTATCTCCTGTTGAGTTTTTAGGTGTTCAGAATGGTTTGATAACTATCTAGCTGAACTCCTGGGACCTGATGATATTTTGGTCTCCTACTCTTCTGCCAACTTGCTCCTCCCAACTGAAGGAAAGTGTTTTTGTTGTTTTTGTTGATTGCATGCTGGTGAAAGAGGCTTGATAATGTTCAAAAGCCACAGCAGGAAATACTCATTCCAGATGAGGAATTGAATCCACAGTGGAGAGGAAAACCAATCAATTTACTCAACTGTCTATGGAGGCAGAAAGGAATGGGTTTCAAATCCTGATATCTAGATAGCTGATGCAGATTATGATGCAGAGAAGGATAGAATAAATATCTCTACTATAATAACCTCCAATATACTTTCTTCCCCTCTTTAGCCCATTTACATTCAGGGTAACTATTGAAAGATATGAATTTAGTGTCATTGTATTGCTTTTAGGGTGACTAAAATAAATGGTTTGTTGGTAGTGAAGACAAAGGAGCAAATTTCCATCATAATATCATAAGTATACTTCTGTTATGATCACTATCCTATGATCGTGTAGTTCATGAGCTTGATTTCAGCCCCAAGTATAAGTAGGACATCTTCGTATACTATTTTGCTAAGTTACCAGGAGCTTCCTTTGCTCTTAGAATTATCCTGTGTGGAGATGGGGGGGGGAGGCATTCCCCATGAAATAGTCATAATGGCAAAGGAAAAGTTCCCAACATTTCTGTTGTATTAGTTTTCTCTTACACTGTAATAATTTACTACAAATTTAGTGGCTTAAACAAGACAAGGTTGTTATTTAACTATTCTGTAAATTGGAAGATTAACACAGATCTCATTGGGCTGAGGTCAGGGTGTTGGTGGGTTGCACTCCTTTCCAGAGGCACTAGTGAAGAATCTTTTTCTAGGCCTTCTCCACCTTCTAGAGGCCATCTGTTCTCTGTGGCTCATGTTTCCTTTTTTCTACCTTCAAAAACCAGCAATATTACCTAAGTCCTTTTTTAAATTTATTATTGTTTTTATTTTTTATAAACATATATTTTTATCCCAAGGGGTACAGGTCTGTGAATCGCCAGGTTTACACACTTCACAGCACTCACCTTAGCACATACCCTCCCCAATGTCCATAACCCCACCCCCCTTCTCCAACCCCCATCCCCCTAGCAACCCTCAGTTTGTTTTGTGAGATTAAGAGACACTTATGGTTTGTCTCCCTCCCAATCCCATCTTGTTTCATTTATTCTTCTCCTACCCCCTTACCGCCCATGTTGCATCTACACTTCCTCATATCAGGGAGATCATATGATAGTTGTCTTTCTCTGATTGACTTATTTCGCTAAGCATGATACCCTCTAGTTCCATCCACATCGTCGCAAATGGCATGATTTCATTTCTTTTGATGGCTGTGTAGTATTCCATTCTGTATATATACCACTTCTTCTTTATCCATTCATCTGTTGATGGATATCTAGGTTCTTTCCATAGTTTGGCTATTGTGGACATTGCTGCTATAAACATTCAGGTGCACGTGACCCTTCGGATCACTACGTTTGTATATTTAGGGTAAATACCCAGTAGTGCAATTGCTAGGCCATAGGGTAGTTCTATTTTCAACATTTTGAGGAACCTCCATGCTGTTTTCCAGAGTGGTTGCACCAGCTTGCATTCCCACCAACAGTGTAGGAGGGTTCCCCTTTCTCCGCATCCTCGCCAACATCTGTCATTTCCTGCTTGTTCATTTTAGCCATTCTGACTGGTGTGAGGTGATATCTCATTGTGGTTTTGATTTGTATTTCCCTGATGCCGAGTGACATGGAGCACTTTTTCATGTGTCTGTTGGCCATCTAGATGTCTTCTTTGCAGAAATGTCTGTTCATGTCCTCTACCCATTTCTTGATTGGATTATTTGTTCTTTGGGTGTTGAGTTTGCTAAGTTCTTTATAGATTCTTGACACTAGCCCTTTATCCGATATGTCGTTTGCAAATATCTTCTCACATTCTGTCAGTTGTCTTTTGGTTTTGTTAACTGTTCCCTTTGCTGTGCAAAAGCTTTTGATCTAGATGAAATCCCAATAGTTCATTTTTGCCCTTGCTTCCCTTGCCTTTGGCGATGTTCCCAGGAAGATGTTGCTGCGGCTGAGGTCGAAGAGGTTGCTGCCTGTGTTCTCCTCAAGGATTTTGATGGATTCCTTTCTCACATTGAGGTTCTTCATCCATTTTGAGTCTATTTTCGTGTGTGGTGTAAAGAAAAGGTCCAATTTCATTTTTCTGCATGTGGCTGTCCAATTTTCCCAACACCATTTATTGAAGAGGCTGTCTTTTTTCCACTGGACATTATTTCCTGCTTTGTCGAAGATTAGTTGACCGTAGAGTTGAGGATCTATTTCTGGGCTCTCTATTCTGTTCCATTGATCTATGTGTCTGTTTTTGTGCCAGTACCATGCTGTCTTGATGATGACAGCTTTGTAATAGAGCTTGAAGTCCGGAATTGTGATGCCACCAACTTTGGCTTTCTTTTTCAATATTCCTTTGGCTATTCGAGGTCTTTTCTGGTTCCATATAAATTTTAGGATTATTTGTTCCATTTCTTTGAAAAAAATGGATGGTATTTTGATAGGAATTGCATTAAATGTGTAGATTGCTTTAGGTAGTATTGACATTTTCACAATATTTGTTCTTCCAATCCAGGAGCATGGAAGATTTTTTCCATTTTTTTCTGTCTTCCTTTATTTCTTTCATGAGTACTTTATAGTTTTCTGAGTATAGATTCTTTGCCTCTTTGGTTAGGTTTCTTCCTAGGTATCTTATGGTTTTGGGTACAATTGTAAATGGGATTGGCTCTTTAATTTCTCTTTCTTCTGTCTTGTTGTTGGTGTAGAGAAATGCGACTGATTTCTGTGCATTGATTTTATATCCTGACACTTTACTGAATTCCTGTACCAGTTCTAGCAGTTTTGGAGTGGAGTCTTTTGGCTTTTCCACATATAGTATCATATCATCCGCAAAGAGTGATAGTTTGACTTCTTCTTTGCCGATTTGGATGCCTTTAATTTACTTTTGTTGACTGATTGCTGAGGCTAGGACTTCTAATACTATGTTGAATAGCAGTGGTGATAATGGACATCCCTGCCATGTTCCTGACCTTAGCGGAAAGGCTTTCAGTTTTTGTGCATTGAGAATGATATTTGCGGTGGGTTTTTCATAGATGGCTTTGATAATATTGAGGTATGTGCCCTCTATCCCTACACTTTGAAGAGTTTTGATCAGGAAGGGATGCTGTACTTTATCAAATGCTTTTTCAGCATCTATGGAGAATATCATATGGTTCTCGTTCTTTCTTTTATTAATGTGTTGTATCACCTTGATTGATTTGTGGATGTTGAACCAACCTTGCAGCCCTGGAATAAATCCCACTTGGTCGTGGTGAATAATCCTTTTAATGTACTGTTGAATCCTATTGGCTAGTATTTTGGTGAGAATTTTTGCATCTGTGTTCATCAAGGATATTGGTCTGTAGTTCTCTTTTTTGATGGGATCCTTGTCTGGTTTTGGGATCAAGGTGATGCTGACCTCATAAAATGAGTTTGGAAGTTTTCCTTCCATTTCTATTTTTGAGAAGAGTTTCAGGAGAATAGGAATTTGTTCTTCTTTAAATGTTTGGTAGAATTCCCCCGGGAAGCCATCTGGCCCTGGGCTTTTGTTTGTTTGGAGATTTTTGATGACTGTTTCAATCTCCTTACTGGTTATGGGTCTGTTCAGGCTATTTCTTCCTGGTTCAGTTGTGGTAGTTTATATGTCTCTAGGAATGCATCCATTTCTTCCAGATTGTCAAATTTGTTGGCCTAGAGTTGCTCATATAATTGTCTGTATTTCTTTGGTGTTAGTTGTGATCGCTCCTCTTTCATTCATGATTTTATTTATTTGGGTGCTTTCTCTTTTCTTTTTGATAAGTCTGGCCAGGGGTTTATCAATCTTATTAATTCTTTCAAAGAACCAGCTCCTAGTTTTGTTGATTTGCTCTATTGTTTTTTGGGTTTCTATTTCATTGATTTCTGCTCTGATCTTTATGATTTCTCTTCTCCTGCTGGGTTTAGGGTTTCTTTCTTGTTCTTTCTCCAGCTCCTTTAGATGTAGGGTTAGGTTGTGTACCTGAGACCTTTCTTGTTTCTTGAGAAAGGCTTGTACCACTATATATTTTCCTCTCAGGACTGCCTTTGTTGTGTCCCACAGATTTTGAACCATTGTGTTTTCATTATCATTTGTTTCCATGAATTTTTTCAATTCTTCTTTAATTTCCTGGTTGACCCATTCATTCTTTAGAAGGATGCTGTTTAGTCGCCATGTATTTGGGTTCTTTCCAAATTTCCTCTTGTGATTGAGTTCTAGCTTCAGAGCATTGTGGTCTGAAAATATGCAGGGAAGGATCCCAATCTTCTGATAACGGTTGAGACCTGATTTAGGACTGAGGATGTGATCTATTCTGGAGAATGTTCCATGTGCACTAGAGAAGAATGTGTATTCTGTTGCTTTTGGATCAAATGTTCTGAATATATCTCTGATGTCCATCTGGTCCAATTTGTCATTTAAAGCCTTTATGTCCTTGTTGATTTTTTGCTTGGATGATATGTCCATTTTGGTGAGGGGAGTGTTAAAGTCCCCTACTATTGTTGTATTATTGTTGATGTGTTTCTTTGATTTTGTTATTAATTGGTTTATATAGTTGGCTGCTCCCACGTTAGGGGGATAGATATTTAAAATTGTTAGATCTTCTTGTTGGACAGCTCCTTTGAGTATGACATAGTGTCCTTCCTCATCTCTTATTATAGTCTTTGGCTTAAAATCTAATTGATCTGATAGAAGGATTGCCACTCCTGCTTTCTTCTGATGTCCATTAGCATGGTAAATTCTTTTCCACCCCCTCACTTTAAATCTGAAGGTGTATTCGGGTTTAAAATGAGTTTCTTGTAGGCAACATATAGATGGGTTTTATTTTTTTATCCATTCTGATACCTTGTGTCTTTTGGTTGGGGCATTTAGCCCATTAACATTCAGGGTAACTATTGAGAGATATGAATTTAGTGCCATTGTATTGCCTGTAAGATGACTGTTATTGTATATTGTCTCTGTTCCTTTCTGATCTACTACTTTTAGGCTCTCTCTTTGCTTAGAGGACCCCTTTCAATATTTCCTGTAGAGCTGGTTTGGTGTTTGCAAATTCTTTCAGTTTTTGTTGGTCCTGGGAGGTTTTAATCTCTCCTCCTATTTTCAATGATAGCCTAGCTGGATATAGTATTCTTGGCTGAATGTTTTTCTCGTTTAGTGCTCAGCATTATCATGCCAGCTCTTTCTGGCCTGCCAGGTCTCTGTGGATAAGTCTGCTGCCAATCTAATATTTTTACCATTGTATGTTACAGACTTCTTGTCCCGGGTTGCTTTCAGGATTTTCTCTTTGTCACTAAGACTTGTAAATTTTACTGATAGGTGACGGGGTGTGGACCAATTCTTATTGATTTTGAGGGGGGTTCTCTGCACCTCCTGGATTTTGATGATTATTCCCTTTGCCATATTAGGGAAATTCTCTCCAAGAATTCTCTCCAATATACCTTCTGCTCCCCTCTCTCTTTCTTCTTCTTCTGGAATCCCAATTATTCTAATGTTGTTTTGTCTTATGATGTCACTTATCTCTCGAATTCTGCCCTCATGGTCCAGTAGCTGTTTGTCCCTCTTTTGCTCAGCTTCTTTATTCTCTGTCATTTGGTCTTCTATATCGCTAATTCTTTCTTCTGCCTCATTTATCCTAGCTGTCAGAGCCTCCATTTTTGATTGCACCTCATTAATAGCTTGTTTGATTTCAACTTGTTTAGATTTTAGTTCTTTTATTTCCCCAGAAAGGGCTTTTATATCTCCCAAGAGGTTTTCTCTAATATCTCCCATGCCTTTTTCGAGCCCAGCTAGAACCTTGAGAATCATCATTTGAACGCTCGATCTGACATATTACCAATGTCTGTATTGATTAGGTCACTAGCCTCCGGTACTGCCTCTTGTTCTTTTTTTTGTGGTGAATTTTTCTGCCTTTTCATTTTGTCCAGATAAGAGTATATAAAGGAGCAAGTAAAATACTAAAAGCGTGGCAAAGACCCCAGGAAAATATGTTTTAACCAAATCAGAAGAGATCCCAAATTGTGAGGGGGGGAGAAAGGGGATAAAAAGAGGTTCAGAAAGAAAAAAAAAAAAAAGAAACAATTAAAAAAAGAAAACAAATAGAGAAAAAATATATATATATATTAGATAAACTAGTTAAAAATGTTAAAAAAGAGAAAGGGGTAAAAGTTAAAAAAAACTAGCAGAAGAAGAGAGAAAAAGAATTTGAAAAAGAAAAAGAAATTAAATTAACTGCAAGACTAAAGAATCATGGGGAGAAAGCCATGAGTTCGGTGCTTTGCTTTCTCCTCCTCTGGAATTCCACTGCTCTCCTTGGTTGAAATTGCACTCCTTGGTAGGTGAAGTTGGTCCTGCCTGGATTTCTTGTTGATCCTCTGGGGAAGGGGCCTGTTGTGGTGATTCTCAAGTGTCTTTGCCTCAGGCGGAATTGCACTGCCCTTACCAGAGGCCAGCCTAAGTAATCTGCTTGGGTTTGCTTTTGGGAGCTTTTGTTCCCTGAGCGCTTTCCGTAGAGTTCCGGAAGATGGGAATGAAAATGGCGGCCTCCCGGTCTCTGGCCCAGAGGAGCCGAGAGCTTGGGGCCCCACTCCTCAGTGCGCCCTCAGAGAACAGCTCCCATTTACTCCCATCTCCCTGGCCCCCGGCCGCGCTCTGAGCTGACCGAGCCTGCGACCGGTTCAAGGTAACCCTGAGCTGAGAGCTTACTCCTCAGCTCTGTCTGTGTAGCCGGCTTCCCTGTTCTAATACCTGCAAGCTCTGCGACACTCAGACACCCCCGATCCTTCTGTGACCCTGTGGGACCTGAGGCCATGCTGACCCCACGTTTAGCCTCTGGAGTGATGTCCCTCAGCAGAACAGACTTTTAAAAGTCCTGATTTGGTGCTCCACTTCTCTGCTGCTTTACGGAGCCGGCCCCTCCCCCTGCAGTCTATCTTCCCGTGGCTTTGGATTCACTTCTCTGCCAGTCCTACCTTTCAGAAAGTGGTTAATTTCCTTTTCTAGAATTGCTGTTCTTCTTCTCTTTGATCTCCCGTTGGATCTGTAGGTGTCTGCAATCTTTAGACAAGCTATCTAGCTGATCTCCCGCTACCTGAAGTAGTCTCAGCCTGCTACTTCTCCGCCATCTTGACTCCTCCCCCTTACCTAAGTCTTTTTAATGCCATTGTCTTTCAGGTTATTTTTTCCTAATTTTTTAATATGCTTTTAAGGACTCTTGTGATAACTTTAGGCCTACCTGAATAATTCAGGATAATGCCCCTATATTAAGGCTTGCTGATGGCTAACCTTAATTTTTTAAGCAACCTTAACTTCCCTTTTTCACATAACATAATTTATTCACAGGTTCTGGAGACTAATATACGAACATCTTTCTTTTTGGGAGGTGAGATGGATTAATCTACATAATAGTAGATTGCCTCAGACTTTGTGTTCTATCCATGCAGTATTCCCTTAGTGAGGTTTTTTGACACAGGTGCTATGAATACAGGCTGATCAGCTATCCCAAACTCTGACTCAGTATTGCTGAAATTTAAATGGCAATGATTGCAGGGTCCTTTTGGATTACTTATCTAGAACTTCTGAATAGACAGACCTTTTCTCAATCCACTCTTCCAACTTGAATCCTACTCTCTTACTCCACTACTTTCAGAATTTCTAGTTCCTCTGTATTACTTTGGAAGAACTCTTTGCTTTCTCTGGCAATCTCCATAGATTACAAATCAGACCAGATTGTGTTTCAATTGTTAGAAAAATCTGTTACTGTTTCTTGAAACCCAGGAGGGCTCTGTCTTTTGAAACTCAATGATTTGGATATCCATAAGTTATGAAGGAATAAATAGGAGTAGAACATTGGCATTCTGATTCTATCCTGGGGAAGTCAGCATCCCTCACCCCCATACCCTAAATGGATTGAATGGAATTAGCTCAGTGATTCCTGAAACAGCAAAAACAAACAAAAGCCCAGTGTAATCTGATTGATCCTCCATTAAGGTCTCTCTGTCTTCTCTTTCTGACATATATATTTGACATTATAACATATTAATATGTATTATAAAGGATTTTTGAAGAAAGAGTAAAGATACCAGGAGGCTACTCAAAGTCATATTCAGGCTAAAATGGTCTGTTTTTAATGCCAAAGGCTAATTATAAATAACTGATGCAATGCTGTGCTCTGAAACTTACACTTCTCTTCTAGAAAACAGAACCACTGGCAAAGAGTCCTACCTCTTGTGGAGTGTTAGACTAAATTATCCTTAGAAATCATTGATACAGTACATTGAGAGAGAAGGGACATTTGCTCATCTACCTATTAAGCTGCAGGCCTTGGAATAATGACCCCTATATCCTGTGATGCAGGACAGAAGGCTTGATATGCTTGACTTTTAAATAAAAGGGATTCTTTAAAAGGAGAGAATATGTAATGAAAAGCAGTTAAAGTTGAGATTAGGCCATGAAGATGAGCTGTTGGCTTCTAGAAGCAACATCTGGAGACTATTGGTTCTTGGGATTTGTATAAGATTCTGTTTAGAGTTTGAGAAGCAAACATGGCCAACAGAAACCTTTGGTGGAGTTGCTGAAAGACAAGGTTTATTTATAGCCCTAATATATTAAATATTAATTTCTAATTAATTTCTATATTAATCTGCCTACCGGACTGAGCCACACATGTGCCTCCAATGAGCAGATTAACAGCAGATTCTCTAAGTAATCAGTATTTCCCAGCCTAGAAAAAAATTAAGAATATTGGTTTTTCTTTTTTACTTTCCTTTTTTTTTTTTTTTAAACCCATCTGAGTTGTAAGATTTTTTTTCTCTTAAGTATCTCTTAACTATGGTGGGAGTTAGTGAGTGGACTGGATCTGTTTGTGATACCCATAAACAATTTGGGACTTGTAACAATACAGTGACAATGGAATGAAAACTTGGTAGATTGAGAAGGACAATTCAGGGAATTAATCTTCCAGACTAAAGTTGAGATTGTCAGAGATTATAGAAGGAGTATCATCCGGCAGTCCTGAGGGTTTACAGCAGGGTAAACATGTGACACACACAGTATCTAATAAGAGACAGACAACTCTTACGGTAATAAAAGAGCTCAATGCTGATAGAATTTGGCCAGATAAGAGTGCAGTGGTATATGAACTCTCATATGCACTATGTCCCTTCTATACCCTACACTATTTTAATTCTGAATTGATTTGCCTTTATTTATAGGTTGCATTGTTAGGGCTCCAAAGACTTTTCCTCATTGGAATACTACTTCATGTCCTAAAATACTTTCTCCAAAGGCACAGTTCTTTCTGAAGGTACCTTCTTTTGTGTTTCTCCTCCAGCATTTGATCTGCTGCCTTGCACATAAGACTGTACCCAGTAAATTGTGGTGTCTGGAAGATTTAAGTAAGTATCTTTATAAGTTCTAAAAAGACTTACAAAACGCACTAAGTAGGGATATAGATGTGAAAAGTTAAAAAGTAGCCAACACCTATAATAGACAACATGCTTTTTAAAAGTGATGCCTTTAAGTTTAGAATAAAGTGGGAGAAATAATTCACCTTTCTGATGGATTAAGACAGTTCTACTAATGAGACATGCAAATGTTGATGACATACCTTCTAAAATGCAATTAGATAAAGTAGTAGGGTTGGTCAATAAATCAGCTTTGAACAAAGAAGAATGACCATGAAAATTTAGTACAACATAAATTAAATATATGTTGTTGAAAAGATGAACTCTGAGATTATGATTAATATAATTAATTGTTTGATTTCAATATAATTGGGGGTTTTATACTCATTATTCTGGGATTAGACAATGAAATTGTTAAAATATATTTTTATCCCAAGGAATTATGCTGCAACATGATATCAAAAGTGGAAATGCAGGGTCAGAGTTAAATAATAAGAATTTCCAAAGATAAGAAACCTAGAAGCTAGTTCTCTTCTATTTCCAAGTAAAATCATCTTTGATTAGGGGGATTTCAGATCTATCCCTAATATAACAATTCAAAAAGATTTATTGAGCTTCAGATTTATTCCAAGCATTTTTGAAGCAGGTGGCCATCAACCTGAAATGTTTTTAGCTTTAAAAGTCCCTTTCCATATCTAGATTTTATGATTTTACTACTTATAACTGTGCTTTGCAATGTTCAAATCTGCTGATACTGTGTTTTAAACAAATGTGACATTGAATCACAATATATACTCAGAACAGAGCAGTGATTCAGGTGTGGAGAACTTATTTTCCAACTGCTTGACAATACCTTTCAAAATTTCTCCTACACTACCCCCAAAGAACTCTGTGCTATAGTCAATTACAATTTAATACAGACTTGAATGACTAGACTACATTCATCAATATTAGTTTAATAGAGAAGAAAAGTAAATAAAGTAGATGTACTATGTGAAGATATGTATCTTTCCCTTGCTCTAAATCTATCAATGTTTCCATACTTTGACAACATCTATTCCTGGCCTTCAAGGTAGTCCTTAATTTGGCCTTACTTCCCCTGGGCTAGTCAAATTTCCTACTACTCCTTAGCACAATACTGAAATAGACTGATTTTCCTCAAGAACTCAACTCTGATTCTCGCCATAATACATCTATTTCAGATGAATGCGTTGTTTCATGAAGTCATCTCCATTCTCTTCCTAATTCTTTTTCTGGATCAAGTATCAGTTCTTGACTGAAATATTCAAATTGGTTTTTTTTTAAACTCTGGTGAACTAAGCACTAAATTGTACATCAATTTATATTACTTGCTATTATTTTATGTATAGCTCTTTTGGCTCCTGACTATTCTCTTGATAGCCATGTGTAATCACCATGAGAAAAACCCTTAATTTTTTCCATCGTTCTTTAACGAATTTGTCTCCCTAACAAAACTCTTTAAAATTGCCAGAATTTAATTTACATAGTGCTCAAGGCTTGATGATGCCTCCATTTTGATTAATGTGGTTTTCAAAGGTGTTCTAGTTGGCCCAAGTCATGAAGACCATGAGACATAACTTAGAAATAACTGTTTCAGCACTGTACACATTTTCTGTTGCCTTAAATTCCAGTCTTCTTTCTGGAGTATTGGCATATGGAATCCTTAAGTCTGTAGGGATATACCAGTTTCAGTTACACTTCGTACACCTTATACCCAATTTTAAAGGAAATCTAGGTATCCAAGTCATGATGTCAAAAGGGGATAAACTTGATTGGACATAGTTCTAACATCCAAGGAAATCGGATTTGATGACTGGATCCTAAGAATGGGAATTTCTAGATGATGTCAGTGCTCTGAAATCAGAAAGAAAGCAGATGGGGATGATAATTACCTAAAAAGTCTGGGAAAGATGGTTGAGACCTTAAGAATTTGAAGCTGATAAGGGCTAGTCAAATGTCTAGGTCTCTAATAACTAGCAAGGTTTTAGGGATGCCTGGATGGTGCAGTCAGTTAAATGACTGACCCTTAGTTTTGGCTCAGGTCCTGATCTTGGGCTTGTGATCTCAGGGTGTGAGATTGAGCCCAGGGGCAGGCTCCATGCTCAGCACTGAGTCTGCTTAAGGTTCTCCCTCCCTCTCCCTTTGCCCTTCCTACTATGCTCTCTCTCTAAAATAAATACATAAATAAATCTTGAATAAAAAACAACAAACAAACAAACAAACAAACAAAAACCTAGCAAGGTTTTAGCCCCTGAAGAAGAGCTTGAATCCCAACCAGTAATGAGGGCATAAAACCATACATTTGGACTAGGAAAGGGAGGCAGAGATGCAATAAGGATCTGTGGATCTAGAGACAGAGGAGAGTTTAGGACTCAGACTCATGGCCTTCAATGCTGAGTTTATAGTGGAATGACAAATTTAAATCACCACGAAGAATGTCTTCCTTATACATTTTCTGCATAGCAGAGTGTCTCTGAACATGTAGTAAGCACTTGATAATTGATGACATGCAATTGCATTTTTAGATTCTTAAATTAAACCAGCTAATACTCTTTTTAGTTTTTATCTTCTCTATTATGTTTATCTTTTAATAGGATATTGGCATTTTCATCTTAAACATAGAAAATACCATCATTATTTTATTTCTTTTTTTTACAAAGCAGAATTTTTTTCATTTTCTATGTTTAGCAAATATTATGGATAATAATTTCAGCACATTGTTCATCCATGAAAGCCTATGTACTGAATGCAATAGAATAAAATCTTATAGGTGATGAAGTAATTTATTTTTTTACATGCAAAGATTATTCATGCTAAGGTAAGTGTGGGCTAAAAGACCTCCAGAAGTAAATGTGTCACTGATTTAAATTTATTAATAAAAAAATCTTTTAGGTAGTGAGGGAACAATGACTTCAGCAAATTTAAGTAATAATATTTTCATCTCTCAGTGTTTTGTTTATATTAATAAAGTGTGTGATATATTACTGAAAACACATATAGGAAATAAATAGTAATGAAGTAATTAAAAAGCAGTAAGACTTTTGTTTCTTAAACAATTGTGGAATATTATAGTTGAGGCATAGTTAAGAAATCTGTTACTGATGATGTCAATATTGTAGCAATTTCATTTCAGACCAAATCTATATAAGTGTGGACAAAATACTTTCTGTAGCATAGAGATGTTTCGAAGCCATAGTTGACCATCTGAGAGTTACAACACTGATAGTACTGATGGAAATCCCATATTTTATAGACAAAAGAATGGTCTGTTTTTAGTGTCCTTTAAAATATGTAAAGCAGGGGCACCTGGGTGGCTCAGTGGGTTAAGGCCTCTGCCTTAAGCTCAGGTCATGATCTCAGGATCAGGTCATGATCTCAGGGTCCTGGGATCGAGCCCCACATTGGGCTCTCTGCTCGGTGGGGAGCCTGCTTCCCACCTCCCCCGCCTGCCTCTCTGCCTACTTGTAATTTCTCTCTCTGTCAAATAAGTAAATAGGGTTTAAAAAATTACGTAAAGTACTTTCATTGTGCTTTTGCATCCGAACCTGAGAAAAATCTGAGGTAATGTATTGTACTTATTATAGTAATACAGAGCCTGAGATTCAGCCATTTAATTGATCTGTCTCAAGGCATACTGTATTGCAGAGTCTAGACTCAAACTCAAGTTGTCAACTCCTAAGCATTATTGTCCTTCTTTTATAATAACCTGTGTCCTTCTGTCATAATAGTCTCTGTCAGAAGGCTACACATGTAATTGGATGAAGCCTTGTGGTATGGAAAAACATGCCAACAATTTTCTAGGTTTTTAAATAGATTTTTGGATCAACATCATATTTTGGGTTTACTATTTGCACTTGTAGAACACAGCTTGTCAAAACCATAGGCGGCTCCGCTTCACTGGACCTAGAAGGGAACATGAGTGCTTCTGGTATGATGGTTATAGAGGTGTTTTCAGTTTGTAACAAATCCACTGAAATTCACTCTCATATGTGTATTTTCTGTATGTGTATCATGCTTTAATAAAATTTTAGAAAGTCATTCAGTTTATTATGTTTGAAAGGCAATGGGCTTTATAAATTGGACTTTATAAAATGGACTTGTGCAGATTTTAGGGTTTGGAATTTTATAAGCCACTGGAACAGGAACCATATTTGTTGCTTGGTTATTTAACCCTTGAATATATTTAAAATATCTGCATCCCTTATAAGTTACACACATGGTGTCAAGAGGTAAATGCCTAGGAAATTAATGTTAGAGAGAAAATTCCCAAGTTGAGCTACAAATAGAAACTGAAAGGATAATGTTGAGTTCCTAACCTGAGACATGAGATAAAACATTCTGAATAAATGCCTTGAATGTTGTAACAGACACAGTTGTTCCATACCACCAAAGATGATTTAAAATGCATTCACATCTTGCTGAGATATTATCCTATCATATATAAGAAATTTAAGCCAAAGTACCTTACTTACCAAAAAATACCTTTTGTGACAAATGTGAAACCAATGTGAAAATTCAAGATCTCAACAAGATTTTCCTCAGTAATGAGAAAGTTTGATAAGAGCTATTAAAAAAAAAAGATAGAAAAGAAACCTCCTCAGGGTTTGAAGGCTGATCTTATTAAGAAAAATATATATAAGATAGGCAAAACTTGTTAATTGCAGTTCTGATCTGAGATTTGACTTTGCAATTTTGATATCTGTGTTACTGACAACAAAAATTACCTTGCTTGTATATTGGTTTTGGAAACAGATGTGGTACTCAGGTTGAGATTTTAACACTAGGTAAAAACATAGCATTTTATATCATATAAGAAGCAATTGTAAGTATATAGCATAACTTCTTGCATTTATAAGAAAGGATGATGCTCTTTTGAGTAATTCTAACCTTGTTTAGAGCTGTGAAAGAAAAACCTGTGGGCTAAAAACAAGCAATGAACAAAGAAATATAAACAATATGGAAAGATAGAGCTCATTGTTTCTGGTCAATTTGAGGGAACTATATAGATGAACAATATAGATGTGAACTATAATAGATGAACAAGGCTGGAAAGAAATTAGAAGACCTGCTTATAGTTCTTGGGATCTTTCTTTGTTTATTTGATAAATAAAGGTAACAGATCATAAGGATGTTTTATTCTGCTTAAAACATTGAGGCTGAAAAGAATAGAAATTATAAGAATGAAAGAATATGAGCAGTTTATTTTATTCACTCTTGACTCAATCATAAATTCTTTCTAAGAAAGACATACTAAATTCAGTTGAAAATGTTAAGAACTCAAGTTAAGATGTTGCTATTGATGTTAGATGGGCAATGAATGTAAAATGTCTGCGTGCCTCCAAACAACAGCATTCAAGGTCACTTAATGATAGATAGGCCAGGTTCCTTATCATCCTCAGGAAACTGATAGTGTGTGGACCTTGTTTCTACTTTCATGTTTTCTGAAGATTAGTTATTAAAAGTTATGTTTATTACTAACATGAGATGTTTGAAAAGGAAACTAGTTTTGAATCTAAAACTGTCCTAAAAAATAGTCTCGTATAGGGACATCTGGGTGGCTCAGTCACTTAAGCCACTACCTTTGCCTTGGGTTGTGATCCCAGGGTCCTGGGATGGAGTCCCACATCAGGCTCCTTGCTCAGTGCAGAGCCTGCTTTTCCCTCTGCCCCTCACTGCACTTGCAGTCTCTCTCTCTCTTTCCCTGACAAATAAATAAATAAAATCTTAAAAAAATTTAAAAAATAATATAAAAACAAGTGATGGTAAGGCACATAAAAGAACTGGTATCTAAAATATATATGGGAGAATTAAAACCCAACAGAAATAACCAACCCAATTAAAAAATGGCAAAATATCTGAACAGATACCTCATCAACAAAGATACACAGATGACAAAGCATATGAAAAGTTACTCATCATAACTTCTCATCAGGGGATTGAAAATTAAAACAACAATGAGATGCCATCACATACCTATTAGAACAGCTAAATCCAATATCTGACAGCCTAAATGCTAACAAGGATATGGAGTAACAGGCACTCTCATTTATTATTAGTGCAAGTTTGAAATAGTACAGCTCCTTGGTGTTTACCCAAATGAATTGACAAGTTAGCATCCACACAAAAATTTGCAAGTGCTTGTAGCAGCTTTATTCATAATTTCCAACATTTGGAAGTATTCATTAATTCAGGAAGTGAATGCACAGAATATGACCCTCTCATGCAATGAACATTCTTCAGCAATGAATAGAAATGAGTTATCCAGCCACAGAAAGAAATGGAAGGATCTTAAATACATATTGCTAAGTGAAAGAAAGTAACATGTTTTTTGTTTTTATTTTTTGAAAAGGCTACATAGTATATCATTCCAACTATATAATATTCCAGAAAAAAGCAATGCTGTGGAGACAGCAAAAATATCAACGGTTGCCAGAAATTTGGGGGGAGGGAAGGGAAAATGAAAAGGTGGAGCACAGGTTTTTTACGGCAGTGTAACTACTCTGTATGATACTGTAGTGGTAGACACATGTCATCTCTCAAAACTCGTAGAATATATAAAAAGGGTGAATCCTGATGTAAACTATGAACTTTAATAATAATGCATCAGAATTGTCTCATATGTTATAACATTTATCACACCAGTCTAGCATGTAAGTTAGCTGGGAAATTGTGTATATGTGTAGGAGGAGAGGACATATGGGAACTCTCTCTACTTACTGATCAGCTTTTCTGTAATCCTAAAATTTCTCTAAAAACCAGTCTGTTGATTTTTTAAAACTGATTTTTGTTATCAATAATTTGTTTCCACTATCAATTTCCTCTTCAAATATTATCGGCTTCACATTTGCACAATGAACCACTATCTGGGAGCTTTTATCAAGTCTTAAGTGGAAGCTTTGGCTGAATATATTAAATATAAGCCTTAGGATATGAATTGCTGAGGAAAATATTCTAAGTTATGAGGAAAAATTTTTTTTTAATTAACAAAAGTTAAAAGAATTTCATTTCTCCCCTTACACAGCTCTCAAAATCATCGGTTCCACAGAAAATGACATAGCAATGTAAATGTAGTTTTTAAATTATAGCAGCTTTTGAATCATGTTTATCTCATGAAAAGGTCCAGAGATCTTTGTTACATATCCAGAAATCCTACACTATTGGTACTTTTATGTCTAAGTGTGTTGATGAAACCATTTGTACTTCCATCTAATTACAATTACGAGGCTGCAGATCAGCCTGATTTCCTCCAACACTTTCCTTCCACCAACACACCTAATAAAACATTTCACACTTTAGTATGAAGTTGTGTATTCCACTATACCTAGAGACATAGGGAAGATACGATGTCTCTGCGACAGACAAGAGGTTATTTGTCAAGGCTGAAATCTAAGAGGGTCTTAACTGGAGTATTGTCAGAGAGGCGGGGCTGGGTCATTACAGAGAGTGCATGGGAAGAACATATAGGAATGAGTTTACAATTTCAATAAAGTGGATACAAAGGGCTGAGTAGATTCCTGTTTCAAAGTAGATGTAATTGTTTTGAGGGAGAGTGAGTCTAAGTTAAATGAGTGTTAGGAGAAAATGTTAGCATCTGAAAGCTAGGATTGCTTCATCGTTCCCCTTAGGCCTCGTCAGGCTGGTTAGCATACCTGTTATATTTTCTTCTTCCATCAGCTCTTAGGAGTGTAGCAAATAAAAAGAAAGACAGGAGTTGTTAAAAGCCTTTCCAAATTCCTTCTTTGCTCTCATAGACTCCTTCCTCACCTCTCTCCCAAACTCTGTCCAAATCTATATTCAAATGCATTGGTTCTTATTTCTTTGGATGATCTCATTTCTTCAGACAGGTTTTGAATGATCTAGGAAGCACACCCATGCTCAAAGAGCAAGAGTATTAAAGTCACACCATAGTAGCGATGTTAACATTTATTGAACACTTACAATTTGCTAGAACTTCTAAGAGATTTTTACATGAATAGTCTCATTTAATCTCTTACCTCTTACTACTCTCATTTAATATTTGAAGTAAATGGAGTATGGAATGGTCACATCTCTTTTTGAAGTCACACAACTAGTGAGATTATTAGGATTCAGACCTAGATAGATTAGCTTAGGAGGTCACATGGTTAACTGATAAATGAAACTGTCCCACTCTAGTACTGTATTTTGTCTATTTTTGTTGTTGCTGTTTTTTGGGTTTTGTTTTTTACCCCTTATTTTCCACTGCTCTGCAAAAGCTTGCTCATTATGCATACCAGCGCTGAATCAGTTAAACTAGTGTTATCAAGTCTCCTAACTATGAATGTAGAAGAAAAATCTGAGGAGAGAACCTGCATTAGTTTTATCGATCTGCTTTTGCAGAATTGAAAACAAAAAGCCATCTTGAAGCACATCAATAGAATTATGGTTTCCCCTGTGAGAATTTACTGCATTGGCGTTCTGATTTGTTCTCTTCTAAAGAAGGAGCATGGAAAAAAATTATTAGGTGCTAAAATAGGCTGGCCCTTATGAATTAGTGACAGTTCCACATATCTTTCTAGCATTTTGTTTTCCCCAACTCATGCTAACGTTACTCATCCTGTACTTTAACAGATTATAAAGGGTTTATTCAGATTGACTCTTTTTTTTTAAGAAAGATTAAGGCCCTAGGACATCAAAGCAGCATACAAATTACAAGTCATTAAATGAAGTTCTGCCATTAATACATATTTCACAGTATAGCTCTTCTTTCATCCTTTCTACCTTAAATCTATCTCTGTTCATGAGGACATTGATATGGCTATTGCATGTCCTAGTTATGCGATGATGACATTGAGTCAATAATGGTGACCTGTTACTGCTTTCAAGGAATTTTTTGGGATATAAAACTATACATGTATTTCTACACACACACACACACGCCCCATATATATATGTGTGTGTATGTATATATATATATATATATATATATATATATATGAGAATATGTATATACATGGGAATTACACATAAAATCCATACATATGTGGTATACATGTTTGCATATATATACACACAGACACACATGTACACACATCCACAGACACATACGTGCACATGAGAAATTTCAGAGCCTAATCTGATGCCTGCCACAAGTCAAATATGTTTATGCAAATCAGTTTTAGCCATTTTTTTTTGCATAAAAATTAGTTTTAAGAAGGTAACAATTCAAATTTGCACGTATTGAAATCAACTAGATCATCTATAAAATGTATCTTTCTCAAAAAGAGTTGAAGAAGAGATAATCCATACAATGAACACAGTAACAGGAACAAAGTGGTTGTATCCTTTTTTTATTTTAAGATTTTATATACTTAAGAAAGAGAGAGAGAAAGGGAGAGAACACAAGCAGGGGAAGTAGCAGAGGGAGAGGGAGAATCAGACTCCCTGCCAAGTAGAGAGTCTGATACGGAGCTCGATCCCAGGACAGTGGGATCATGATATGAGCCAAAGGCAGATGCTTAACTGACTGAGCCACCCAGGCACCCAAAGTTGTTATATCCTATGTATTTTTCTCTGTTGTGGTCTCTTCTTTGGAGGCCACCTTGCAGTTTGTGTGTCACTGCTCTGTGGAAGAAAAGTTTAGAAGACTTGTTTGCAGTTAGTTTGGTGCTTCATAAGTCACTAGGCTTCAGTGATCTCCACCTTACATGGTCATTTACACGGCTTGCCCGGCATTCTGGCTACCCAGGAGAAATAGTTTCCTAGCTAGATTCTGGAAGTTATCATTTTTACTGGGAACAAAACACTAAGCTCAGGGATAGTGCAGCCTTTGACTGAGGATCACAGACACTGAAGCCAAACAGCATTCCTTTTCTCACTCGATGGGACACAATATGCTAAAGAGAAGTGGAGGGAGCATCATTGCTTGGTTAGAAAGTATTGAGAAGTTATAAGATTTGGAAAGTTGTGTAGCAAGGATTTCTTTAGAATTTGGATTTTCTATTTGAAATATATTTAAGCTTTGATGTCAAGTCAACCACTCCATTTTTATTTTATTTTATTTTTTTATAATTTTTTATTTTTTTATAAACATATAATGTATTATTAGCCCCAGGGGTACAGGTCTGTGAATCACCAGGTTTACACACTTTACAGCACTCACCATAGCACATACCCTCCCCAATGTCCATAACCCAGCCACTCTCTCCTTATCCCCCTCCCCCCGGCCACCCTCAGTTTGTTTTGTGACATTAAGAGTCTCTTATGGTTTGTCTCCCTCCCGATCCCATCTTGTTTCATTTATTCTTTTCCTAACCCCAAACCCCCCACGTTGCATCTCCACTTCCTCATATCAGGGAGATCATATGATAGTTGTCTCTCTCCGATTGACTTATTTCGCTAAGCATAATACCCTCGAGTTCCATCCACGTCGTCGCAAATGGCAAGATTTCATTTCTTTTGATCAACCACTCCATTTTAAGCATTAGGATAGAATTGGGAATCTTCCCTTGCTTAACTTTTTCCTCTATTCAGAAGTACCTTATTGGCTGCAGAGAGTGTTTTTGAGAAGAGCCTGTGAAACTACAAGTCCTTCTGAGTTGACCTTTTTGGTGAAGCAGTGATCTGATGCCACTGGGTGAGAGTAAAATGGTTTATGCTTCGTGCTTTTAAAATGGGTTATAAACGACATGCGGCTGCCTTTATTCAATTACCTTTTCTTTTTTAACAAACACCATCTGTTTGGGCTTGGCAAGTCTCCCACAGGAAAAAGGAAAAAAAAAATAATGATATCCTGAAATAGAAGAGACAGTATAACCTTTTCCTTCATAATTGACCCTGGTAATTTACTGAGGTTAGGTTATGCTGGTTCAGAAACACAGCTTATTAAGTTTGCAATACTAATTTAGTTACTTAGTTTTAGTTACTTGGTGCAAAAGTTTGACAGATTAAAAATAAATATTTGAAAAGCCATTTCATGTTGACTACTTTATCTGTTTTTCTAAACAGAGATGAGGGGTGAATGATTTTCGTATTCTGTCCTCCCATTTTATAGGTTAGGAAATTGAGGTAGAGATGTTGCTGCTTTTTAAAAGATGATATGGTGAGCAAATGTTAGAGCTAAGTCTCAAATTTAGGTTTTCAGACTACCTATGCCATATTATTTCCATCCCACTCTATTGCTGGACCAGCAGAAATGACATGAGCTTTACTGGATACCATCAAGATATGAACTTTATGAGGGCAGTGTCAGAGTAAGAACCTCCAACTGCTTCACAGCTCTGAGCTGTGTGGCACTTTTTGCATATCACTAGGGTACATGTAGGAATGGGATCATGACTAAGCAGGCTGCCTCCAAATAGAAATTCGCTGAGACTACTTGATGGAAAGAGTCCAACCATTTTGGAATGTTTGACCAATAGCCTGGATAATGGCAGACACAAGAGAGTCAGCAAATGTAAAAAACACAGCTGCTCAGGGTTTTGATGAGATGACTTCTTTCAGCCTCATCAATTATTGGGGATGATCAGACTGAAATTCTGAAAGAAATGAGGCCAAAATCAAATGAAATGAAGAGTAGGCAAAAGAACAGTTAAGATGAAAGGAATAATCCATGGTGTGATCATTATCTTGGTGGCTGCTTGCTGATTGTATTCTTTCTTAACTTTGTAAACAGTAGAAAGGAATTGTCAATTGCTCTGCCTGAGGTGTTACAACAGAACTATCTCTGGCCAGACTTCACTGCTGCTGATATGGAGGGTTGTTGTCTCTGGATCTAGAAAAATATGGAGATAATAATAAGGGCAGACTCAGGCCAGGGATTCTGTACCTGTGTGGGGTAATTGTTGGAGTTCTGCTTTTGCCTGCAGATAAGACTAGAGAATTCAAAGATCCACTGGCATCCTAAGTGACATTGTGCTGATTCTTAATACATTGTCTCTAAATTAAAACTGTAGCAGTATTTGAAATTAAATTTTTCGTTTGTCTTTCTGACTGCTGAGCCTGGAATAATTTAAACATGACTGATATTGAAGTGCTGGGTGACCAGTGTATGGAACATTCATAGGGAAGATGCATTTTGTCTGAGTCTGCTGCACATCTTCAGCTGGCTATGGCTAATTCTCTAGAATGTCCATAAAATAATCTTTCTTTAAGTCCTTTGCTCCATATTCTAAATGCCTTAATGAGCAACACAGAGCTCTGTAATAGTGCTTGAAATAGCTCAAGAGGAAGTAAAATGGTTTATAGGAGTACAATCTCAGCTTCAAGGACAAAAATATATTAATTAATAGGAACGTATTTCAAAGTTCACTTCTAAAGCATTCCATTTCATTACTGTCTTGGCCAAAATACAAAGTGATGATGATCTTTATTATTTAACTCCAGTGGAACTGCTAAGCACAGTTTCTGGTATTCTATTTTTGTTTTTTTTTGTAAGTAAATTATCTTGCTTTTATTTTTTTTTCAGTCTGCCCCTTTGAAAGACAATGTGCTATCCTTCTTTTCTGCTTTTCATCCTCTAGCCCTTCTTTCTCTATCCCTATTCTCCCTCCTTAATCTTCTTCCCTAATCTCCTTATACATGCTGTCCTGCACCTCAGCTTTTCTCTCCCTCTGACCTTCCCTTTCCTCTTTGTATCTTTGTGATATTTATTGTGCATCACTTAGAGTCTAGAAATGGAGATGTCATGTTTTTAAATAATCATAATATGAACTGGTAAATAGAAAGTCATAGAAGAACATATAGAATGCAATTCTTATTCACAGTAAAAAGCATTTCCCTTTAGTTTGGTGGTGGGGAAAGGATCAGTAAAATTTGATGGATGGAGGTTCTCTAAGTTGAGTCTTAAAGTACAGGTAGAATTTGGCCATGTGAGTATGTCAGGGCAAAGGAAATCTCTGAGCAAAGGGATGGAAGTAGGAAAGATTGAGTAGTTGAAGTAGTTCAGTTTGTTTAATTTACTATTAAATAAAGAGAAGAATAGGAAGTGAAAATGTAAGGTCAGAATCAGGAAATGAAGAACTTTAAATGCTATACTGAGTAATTGGCAGTTTACTCATTAAGTAAGGGGAACTGAGAAGATCATTTCTATGGCTCATGAAGATTAACATGGCAGTGAGATATAGGATGGCTTAAAGTGACTGCTGTAATACCTCTTGCTAGATTAACAGGGTCCTCTTTTCCCTTAATGACTGTTTTATGTTGGGTTTCCTGGGAAGGGATTTGGAGATAAAGCTGAGCGGACAAGTTTGTTAGGGCATGCTGTTGGGAACAATACCTGTGGAAGGAAAGGGAAAGGAGCACAACTGAATATAGAGAAGAATCTCCAAAAAAAGATATCACACGACTTCAAGGGATGGTATGGCTCATCTGAATTGGGCTACTCATAGAATGTGGACTGCCTTAGAAAGGGACAGAGGGTTCAGGCAAGATTACTTTTCAGTGGAGGTAATTCCTTAAAAAGCTTGACAGCTGAGTTCTGACAACAGTACTCCCTACAGCAGGCATGAGGGTGGCTCAGTAGTTAAGCATCTGCCTTTGGACCAGGTCATGATCCCGGGGTCTTGGGATCAAGCCCTGAATCAGGCTCCTTGCTTCTCCCTCTCCCACTCCCCCTGCTTGTGTTCCCCCTCTCTCTGTCAAATAAATAAGATCTTTTTTTAAAAAATCATTAAAACAAACAAACAAATATGGCTGAAGGAATAATTCCTTCAGTTCTGTCAGGAAACCTGGATAACACATCACAACATCTACTACAGTTGACTTGTTTATATCCTAGTGTCTAAGGTGTGTCCTAATAGAAACTTGATATCCTTTCTCGGAGCACATTATAGTCAACATTTATTATAGGTTTACTTATCTTTGCAACTAAAAAGTAATCTTTGTGTGGGCAAGAATTATGTCCTATGGCTCTTTGTATTCATATTTTTTGTATTCTTTGTATTCACACCTATTTCTTACCATCTTGGATGATAAGATATAGGTGTTCAATAAATAATTTTTTCTACCATCTAGGGAAGGGAAGGGAAGCGAAAGGAAGGGAAGGGAAGCGAAAGGAAGTGAAGGGAAGGGATTTCTTACCTATTTCTTACCATCTAGGATGTTCAATAAATAATTTTTGAATGAAATAATAAAATAATTAACTGATTTAATAAAATCATGCCTTCTCTAGGGGTGCCTGGATGGCTCAGTCGGTTAGGCGTCTGACTCTTGATTTCAGCTAAGGTCATGATCTCAGGGTTGTAAGATGGAGCCCCATGTCGGGCTCCCTGCTCAGTCCAGAACCTGCCTGAGATTCTCTCTGTGCCTCTCCCCTGCTCACTCATTCTCTCTCTTTCAAATAAAAGTAAAGTGTCTAATAAAATTAAAAAATAAAATCATGCCTTCTCCAAACTTAGCATGACAGATTAACTGTTTTGAAAATACAAAAACAATTTAGTGATACTTTAATACCTCAAATCAACCATGTCTCAAATAAAATATAGGGGAAACATTCCCTCTCAAGATGAATGATGGAGGGACACCTGGGTGGCTCAGTTGGTTAAGCGACTGCCTTCGGCTCAGGTCATGATCCCAGCGTCCTGGGATCGTGTCCCATATTGGGCTCCTTGCTCGGCAGGGAACCTGCTTCTCCCTCTGTCTCTGCCTGCCTCTCTGCCTACTTGTGATCTCTCTCTCTCTGACAAATAAATAACTAAAATCTTAAAAAAAAAAAAAAAGATGAATGATGGATTCCAGCCCTCCATCGTTTGGAGTCTGCATTCATTTTAGGCATCTGATAGGAACAAATTGATGTTTTTACATTCTAAAGACAATAAGTACATTAGTACCTTTATGAACTGGGGTCTCCTGGCTGTTAAATAAAAATAATTATTTCTCCATTTTTAATCTTTTTAGGGTAAGTCTTGGTTTAGGCAGGCTGTCTTGAAATGTACACTAGTATCCACTATGGATTTCCTACTCTCTGAAGGTGATACTCATTTGTAAAGTTGTTAGCCATTGCTGCTAATGTCTATGTGCTTTCATTTTAAGATATTGCTGAATATTCAAGCTTATTAAATGAATCAGCAAAGTGCAAAAGGAGTCTCATGCTGGAAATTATTTGAAGACACAAATGAAAGGAAGATATGATTCCTGTATTCTTAAATCTACATTATTATTGATAAGTAACACTTAACAAATTTATTCTACTCAGGAATAACCACAAAGCAATGTACAATGAGTACTAAGTAATGCTGAATAATTAACGGGGAGAGAAGCATGAAAAGGAGTAATCAAAGTGACAGTAGTTTTTGGAGAAAAGATGTGATATTTAAAAATAGGGCTTCACAATTATTTAATTCTTCTTGCAAAGAAAGATGGAGTTTATGTCTTCTCACTTTGAACATAGACAGGTTTGTGACTACTTTGATGCAAGAGAGTATAGCTAAAGTATGGCTATGTGACTTCTGAGGCTATGTCAGAAAAGATCATGTACCTGTTCTCTTGATACACTAGCTTCAGGGAGGTTCCATATCAGGAGACTATCAAAACCAAAGCACAATGCTATGAGGAGTCCAAACCACATGGAGAGGTCATGTTTTAATACTCTGGTCAATAGTCCTAGTTGAGCCACACTTATAAATGAAGAAGGCATCTTGGAAGTGACACCTCCAGATAGATGTTACAGCCCCCATCATTTGAGTCCTTCTAGTCAAATCCCCAAACATCTTGAAGCTAAAAAGATCAATTCTATTGTACCTTTCTACATATCCAACCTAAGGATTTTGTAAGTACAATTATATGATGTTGTTTTATGGCACTAAGTTTGGAGTGACTTGTTAAACAATGAATATAAGGATAACAAGAGACTTTATGAAGAACTATATTTAAAAATATATATATTCTTACTGTGCTCTCAAACACTAGGTCACTTTTTTCTGGAAATATCATATTTTTAATTTCTCTTGTTCAGTGACATAGCTGATTGCAGTGGGGTGAGTTACTGAGGCACAATTTCCTCATACTAGCAGATAAAAAAGTGGCAATTATAATTAATCATTAATGACATAATTTGAGAGCTTCCTTTGTATCAGGTATTGTGCCAGGTGCCTTATATGAATTATTAATTTATTTTTAAAATATCCATCTTATTCCTATAAAGTAGGAACTATCATTATATTTTACATATGAATATAATGAGATTTATATACTACAAAAGTAAATGGCCCAGGGACCTTCATACTTTCCATTCAGAGAGAGCTGGGAAGTGATTTAGGCTTGGTTAACACCAAAATTCGAAGTCTTAACTGCAATGATATAGGGCTTTTATTCTTGAGATAAAGTAGAAAAATATACAAGAGGAAGGTAGTATAAAATGGCTTCTGATAATACTTCCTGTGTATGGGAAAACAATGAATGTGCCATAATATCTTAGTAAGTTTTCATACCTTAATGCAAAATTTGGTGCAGAAAACTCTGGGTTGAACTCTCTTCCACAATATTTAGTGAGAGGAGGATCTTGAATTCCTATAAATGCTGCATAAAGTCAAGAGGATGATCTAAAAAGAATTCAACCAAGCATTGGCCTTTGAAGATAAAGATTTCTCATAAAGTAAAACGAATTATTGTTCTTGCCCATTGCACTAAAACTCTAATATGACAGTAATCAGAAAGCTGAAAAAAATTCATTTCAAGTAGGCCCTGTTTTGTGGCTCTGGCCCTACAGATTGATTTTATATGCAGGTTTAGCACTCAGCAGCTGCCAAAAGCCATCAGTGCAATAGCCCATTCAGAGGAACACAAAATTTGAAAAGAGGACAGCCAGCAAGGACATGCTATAAAAGGCAAAGGACAGATATGAGAAAGATCTGCTGGCCCATTCTCTCAATCTGGACATTTACAATATCTAAAAAGAGAAGAGAAGACAGAGGAAAGACTAATATCAACTTTAAACATGTGAAAAAGAGATCATCTGCTCATTATATCTTATGTCTTTCCAAGAGAACTTAGAGTTGAAGAGAACTAGTTGAAATTGTATTATTTAAAGGAAAAAAATCCCATTTGGTGTGGAGATGATGAGATTCTAGGAACTGGATGTATATGAGAAGTGATGAGATCCCATGACAATTGGAATAAAGCCCTCTTTTAGAGATGGTTTGAGTGGGAAGGAAGCAGTAGATGATTGAGAAGATCATTGGAGATAATTCTAACACCTTTGTCTTGTGTCGATATGTTATAAACTTAGGGTGTTTACTTCGAGAATTATGAAGTACTGATATGTAAAGGACACTATAATCTTAACTTGGAAAAAATCTTAACTTGGAATCTCATAGGGCTTTTACAATGTGAAACTTTAAATACAGCATTGTTGTGTGTATTTATGTCTCTTAATTCTCAAAGTAACTCTATATGTACCTCTAGGAAAGATCTATTTTTTAATGGAGTTTACCACGAGGTAAACATTGATTTTGATGCAAAATTTTGAAAGTAATGGAAAATTGAATCCATAATTATTCACACTTCATTTCTATAATTCAGAAGGAATATCCCCTGATATTGTTGGTTGTATTTAACAAGACATCAATGATAGCTTTGAAAAGAGATAATTCAAGACACCCAAAGTTCTAGATAATAAAGGACTTAGTGTGTTACTGAAAAGAATGCCAGTGCACTGACCAGAGCCATGTGATGCTGGAGCATGGACCACTTTCTGTTATGGGTCTGATGTTCACAATATGGCATCCTGGTAATAGACTAAAGTGGCATTAGGAAAGGGACTGTGGAGCCTCTGATATGGCTTGGATCCCACTGTGCTCTGCAGGCTTCAGTAAAGCTTGACAAAGCATGCTGTCTGCATGCATGTTCAGATGTGCTTAAAGATCTAAGTAGTGTGAGCTCTGGAGTGACTCTGTAGCAAGGTGGAGTGGGAATTACAGATTTCCTTTTAGTGATTTCTTGTTTGGAATTATTTTATGGTATCTATCTGCTTACTGCCAATAAGTTCAAATTCAGCTTAGAAGGCTAATAAGGCATCCACATATTTGAATCAATACAGCACGTTATTCAGTAATTACAGTACTTTTCAAAGGTGAACTGTGTGGATTTTGGGTGGTAAATAATGAATGATACTAACCTTAAACAATACACAATACTTTGTGGGGTGGTGACAAGTTATTATAATCAGGGAAGCCTTCAGCAGAAATATTAAGCTCAACACATTGATTTTTATTGCCATTCTAGATCAAGGTAAGAGAAAAAATTCTGATAGCAGAGCAATGCATTCTAAGACTGACTTTGTCAAAAATTTGCCTATCTGGCTATTAGCAATGACGCTTTTAAACATTTGACCATGGTGGAACTGATCCCCTCCTCCCAGAGCTTTCTTCATTTTAGTTTAGCAATAAGCAAAACAAAAATGTGCTTGCCCAGTCTCTGACAACTCTGTGAAGTGATAAGCTGAATGATTTAGAGGCTTCTCACCAGTGACATTTTTTCCTTGGCTTTGTTAATACTACAAATAATTGAGATGTTAATCCCTATTCCATTGAATTGAAGCTGTGTCAGTTTAGTATAACTTGCTATGCATGGTATTTTAGCTGATTTTAGCATTCACGAAAGCTATGTTGTCCTATTGAACAGGGAAACCATTTTTAACACACTTATAGATTTCCTTTGGAAAGAGTTGAGTTTACAAGGAATTCACTTCAAGTAGTCACTTCAATCACCCCTTGTTTGCAGTTAGTGCTTTCAAAATAAGGTTTAATAACATTTCCTTAAAAAATTTAAGAGTTCATGACTTACCTCAGTAATCTTTTCTTCGGTGTTAAAGTTCTGATAGGCAAGACACATTTTCTAGAAACCTTTACCTGTACTTTCAGTCTTTTTCTCTCTCTTTCTTTCTACTTTTTTTCTTATATCCTTAGAAATAGAGAAAAATTTGTCCACCACCATTTATACAAAATCTTATAGTCTACATAAAAAGAAAATACATTTTGGAGGCTAAAGAAGCTGAGTTAGAGCTCTATCATAAGACTATTTCTCAACCCATATACACTCCTGCTTTCTATGTATTCATTTTCATGCTTGTATTGTGAGACTCTTGAAAAAATACAATACACTTCAAGGATTAATCAATTCTGAAGCATGTGTTTAGACAACATTTTATTTTGATTTTATTTATTCACATATATAGCCACGCTTATTTCCTTGAATGAAAATTACTTCAAAAATCTCAGTCTTGAAGATAACTCTACGCTGACTAGGATTATATTTCAGAAATTCTGATATGACATGGGGAGAGGATTCTCAGCTTATACACTGGGAATGTACACATACTCAGCAACTACACAGTTAAATTCCTTCTCACTGTGTGTATTCATTTATGCTATTCTTGCTTGTAGTGTTCTCACTGTTTTCTTTTTGTCTACATAAATCCAACCCAGAGCAATGGGCTAGTCTCTATCTAGTTTGTTCCCTCCTACAGTCCTTTTCTTTTATTATTATTATTTTTTTATTAATATATAATGTATTATTAGCCCTAGGGTACAGGTCTGTGAATTGCCAGGTTTACACACTTCACAGCATTCACCATAGCACATACCCTCCCCAATGTCCATAACCCAACCACCCTCTCCCTAACCCCCTCCCCTGGAAACCCTCAGTTTGTTTTGTGAGATTAAGAGTCTCTTTTGGTTTGTCTCCCTCCTGATCCCATTTTATTTCATTTATTCTTTTCTTACCCCCCCCCAAACCCCCCACATTGCCTCTCAAATTCCTCATATCAGGGAGATCATATGATAGTTGTCTTTCTCTGATTGACTTATTTCGCTAAGCATAATACCCTCTAGTTCCATCCACATCATCGCAAATGGCAAGATTTCATTTCTTTTGATGGTTGCATAGTATTCCATTATATATATATATATATATATATATATATATATATATATATATATACACACATACCCCTTCTTCTTTATCCATTCATCTGTTGATGGACATCTAGGTTCTTTCCATAGTTCGGCTATTGTGCACATTGCTGCTATTAAACATTCGGGTGCATGTGCCCCTTCCAATCACTACATTTGTATCTTTAGGGTAAATAGTAGTGTAATTGCTGGGTCATAGGGTAGCTCTATTTTCAACTTTTTGAGGAACCTCCATGCTGTTTTCCAGAGTGGTTGCACCAGCTTGCATTCCCACCAACAGTGTAAGAGGGTTCCCCTTTCTCCACATCCCTGCCAACATCTGTCATTTCCTGACTTGTTACTTTTAGCCATTCTGACTGGTGTGAGGTGGTATCTCACTGTGGTTGTGATTTGTATTTCCCTAATGCTGAATGATGTGGACCACTTTTTCATGTGTCTGTTGGCCATCTGGATGTCTTCTTTGTAGAAATGTCTGCTCATGTCCTCTGCCCATTTCTTGATTGGATTCTTTGTTCTTTGGGTGTTGAGTTTGATAAGTTCTTGATAGATTTTGGATACTAGCCCTTTATCTGATATGTAGTTTGCAAATATCTTCTCCCATCCTGTCAGTTGTCTTTTGGTTTTGTTGACTGTTTGTTTTGCTGTGCAAAAGCTTTTGATCTTGATGAAGTCTCAATAGTTAATTTTTGCCCTTGTTTCCCTTGCCTTTGGTGATGTTTCTAGGAAGAATTTGATGTGGCTGAGATTGAAGAGGTTGCTGCCTGTGTTCTCCTCAAGGATTTTGATGGATTCCTTTCTCACATTGAGGTCCTTCATCCATTTTGAGTCTATTTTCGTGTTGGTGTAAGGAAATGGGCCAGCTTCATTCTTCTGCATGTGGCTGTCCAATTTTCCCAACACCATTTGTTGAAGAGACTGTCTTTTTTCCATTGGACATTCTTTCCTGCTTTGTCGAAGATTAGTTGACCATAGAGTTGAGGGTCTATTTCTGGGCTCTCTATTCTGTTGCATTGATCTATGTGTCTGTTTTTGTGCCAGTACCATACTGTCTTGATGATAACAGCTTTGTAATAGAGCTTAAAGTCTGGAATTGTGATGCCACCAACTTTGGCTTTCTTTTTCAACATTCCTCTGGCTATTTGAGGTCTTTTCTGGTTCCATATAAATTTTAGGATTATTTGTTCAATTTGTTTGGAAAAAAAAAAAAAAGAATGGTATTTTGATAGGGATTGCATTAAATGTGTAGATTGCTTTAGGTAGCATGGACATTTCCACAATATTTGTTCTTCCAATCCATGAGGATGGAACATTTTTCCATTTCTTTGTGTCTTCCTCAATTTCTTTCATGAGTACTTTATAGTTTTCTGAGTACAGATTATTTGCCTCTTTGGTTAGGTTTATTCCTAGGTATCTTATGGTTTTGGGTGCAATTGTAAATGGGATTATCCTACAGTCCTTTTCTAATTAGCAAACTATAAATTAACTTTCTCCTTCCCTAAAATTCTGCAAGTAAACCTTTAATTATGCAAGGTGTTTTTTTGTTCTCTTAAGGTATTTACTGCATATGCATTTACAAAAAACAAACAAACAAAAAAAAACAAAAAAAAAAACCTCTTAAAGTCTTTGAGAGTTAAGACTATGTCTTAAACTTCTGTCATATATTCACAATTAGCATAATGGTATAGTGCTTATGAACACTTGATAGAGTCACACAATCAATTGCTATCTTGAGTCCCGCAGTTGATTTTTGCAGTTAAATAGTTGAGACAGAGTGAATGTCACTTGGAGTTTCAGAAACTCCATGTCAGAATTCAGACCCAAGTTGTAGTTAGAATTTGGAGGAAACCTTCTACCAACCTCAACTTGTAGCTCTCTGTTTTTATCAAGGAAGCAATCAAACAAATAAGCAAAATATTCTACTCTCTCTTTAGGCTTTCATGCCTAAATTCTGACTACAAAATATTAGCAAACCAAACTTGCTAAACAATTTTATAGAATAATCTTAAAATTTTTATCATTACATTAGCATCTGCAATCTTTGGGAATTATAATTTCTTTGTCAGAATAATACTCTTACCCTTCAGATTTTTCTTTTGTTCCTTATAATTGCAAGATCCTGAAGAACCGTATTACTACTTAAAAATCCTGGTGCTGGCAAAGTCCGTGCAAGATCACTTTTTTCATTCAGTTTTTCTAATTGACAATAATTTGAATCTGAACAAAGCTGAAGTATGGAATAAAGGCTGTCCCACTTCATTTCACAAACACTAAGTAGAAATTTTTGACACTTCATGTTTTGATCACTGAATGTAAACTTCAAGGGCGAGTCTCTCAGGTTTCACACTACTCTCTCCAGTGCTTAAACAGTCTCAGAAACAACACAAACATTCATTTTCCATGAATATGTTTATCTGTATTTCTTTGAGATTGCAATTATGTTCTGACTTTGTGATTTTGTTAATCAAAAACAGAGCCAATGAATCTTGGGAAGAAATGACCACCTCTTCCCTCTGGCTTTCAATTGATCTCAGCAACATTTGTTACTTCAGTTATCTGCCTGTCTTGGGTATTGCCTTTGAACAACTAACACTTTTTTAAATACTGTACTTTTGAGATTATTTTGAATTTTATACCAACCTAATTTTACATTTTATATTGAAAATAAAATTGTGGTTTTGAGTTATCTGCATTGTAGCGTATAATCTTCCACCAATATTATTTTCCTTTTTAACATGTGTGCTATATAGGCTGATGCCATTAAAGACCACCATACTGCCTACTGAAGGCCAACATATTCCAAATGTTGTACAGTAATGAGACCATGGCAATTAACAAATACCTTCATTGCTCTTGGTAGAACTACACAGATCTTAGCAGCTGCCTTTTAACTTGCTCCTCTTCAGAATTAATGACTTTGCTTTTAAAGGCAGTATATAGTTTTTCCCTCTACTTTAAACTCTTATTTGAATGAGAAATTCATCACACCCAAGAGGACAATTGCACAATATCAGTGGAGGAGTATCAATACTCCTGATAGTCTCCATTACCCACAGTGCCGAAGACATGTCAAATAAAAAAAGTGTACTCTAAATAAAAAGAGTGTATATACTGTGCAACTGTAATTTCAAAATACATTTTTTAGAACTCCTCTTACAACTAGATTTCTCTGTCTAAGCTCTTCTTATTTAGAAGTTCTGGAGTTTCCACTGGGAGGTATGTGTAGAGATTGTACAGTTATTGATTTGTAATAACAACAACAACAATAAAATACCATGTACCAAATGTTACAATAAACAGCTAGCATATATGATCACATTTTAATTTTTACAGTGACTTAAAAAGATAGGTGTTATTTTCCCATTTTTTAACTGTGTAAACAGATGTTTAGAAGGGTAAAATAACTGGCCTTAGGTCATAGAATTATTGTGTCATAACTAATGGCTAGAATTGGAAGCCAGTCTGTTTTACAGTAATCTGAGCATCTTGTTCAGCAATACCACATTGCCTCTCTCTGCTCTGGGCAGTTATTTTACACATCACTAACAGGGAGATGCAAATATATATATATATATATTGCTCAATTTACTTGATTGAAGAAGGAAATTAAATAGACAATATCATTAAGAGAGAAGAGACATTTCATACTTTTATCTATCAAAAATTATCCATCTTACAATAAAAAGGATTTGAATAGAATAGATTTAAGAGATTTTTAGAGATTGGGAAAACATTGTAGTCATTTATTCAGTCATTCAATCAGGTAGCTGAGTGTCTACTACATGCCACCATTGAAATAAGGCGCTGGATATATAGTCAGATATGCTCAAAGCAGAGGTTTCTTCAGTGAAAATTATGCAGAAGTAAGTGACACATCAAAGATTTAATTATAGGGACTTCGATGGAAATGCTGCATTAAAGCTCTCAGTTCAATTTTATGCAACATTATGGAATTCTGTATTGCTAAGAAGAGACAACACATTGACCATGTCATGTATTGTCACTGAACTTACTGTTCTTGCAGTGTAATATCAATATATAATTTGTTATAATTTGTAATTTGTATGTTTTCAAATTTCATGGTCAATCTTCATATTCAAAAATTGTGCTAATTCTGCTTATTCTAATAATTTGACTATAGATCACTTTGAATGTCAAAGAAAACAACTATGTTGTCTGGTATCATGAGTTTTAAATCCTACATTTAAATTCTTGTACCTTTTATTCTTACATTTCTGCAGTGACTAGGACATTCAGTACTGTGTTCAATAAAAAGGAAAGAATAGACATTGTTGTCTCATTCCCAATCTCAGAAGTATAACTTTTAATTTTCACCATTAACTAAAATGTTTGCTTTGGGATATCTGTAGATACCACTTACAAGGTCAACAAAGGAGTTCCCCTCTATTACTAGTTTGCTCAATTTTAATTGATGAACCATTTTTTATTTTATCTTTCTTTTTTACTGTTTATTGTATTGATCACATCTTTGTTTTCTATTTTATTAATATAGATGGCCAGAAACTGGTTTTATCACACAGTATTTGTCTTTATTTGATTTATCTCACTTAGCATAATAATGTATTCAAGGTCAATGTATGTTCCTGCAAATGGAAGTATGTATCTTCTTTCTCATGGCTGAATAACGTATGTGTATATACATGCATATGAATAAGATATATATATATACACACATACACACATATACGTTAACATGTATATATATATGCATGTGAATAAGGTAGATATATGTGTATATGTGCATGTGTATATATATATATATATATATGTATATATATATATGTGTACATCTTCATTTATTCATCCATTGACAGACATTTAAGTTATTATTTCCCTATCTTGTCTACTGTGAATAATGCTGCAATAAACATGAGAGTGGAGATATTTCTTCAGTATTCTGTGTTTTGTTTTGTTTTCAATATTCTGTTTTTATTTACTTGGATATATACCCAGAAATGGAATTGGCTGGGTCATGTGGTAGTTCTATTTTTAATTTTTTAGGAACCACCATGTTGTTTTCCATAGTGGTTGAATCAATTTACATTCCCACCAACAATGTACAAAGGTTCCCTTTTCTCCACATCCTTGTCAGTGCTTGCTGGCATGCAAACTTTTAAGTGTAAGATGAATAAAGTCTAAGGATATAGTGCAAAACGTGGTGACTATAGCTGGTAACATTGTGTTACATAATTGAAATTTGCTGATAGTAGAATTTAAATATTCTTGCCAAAAAAAGGTATATGAGGTTATGTGTTATGTGTTAATTACATGGTGGGAATTGTTTCACAATGTATACAAATATCAAATAACTTATAAGTTTACTTTAAACATCTTTTAATTTTATTTGCCAATTATACCTTAATAATGCTGGGGGAGAAAACTTCAATAAGTGATTTTTCAGCAAATTAGAGCAGAAAATACAATTAGTGAACAATAGAAGACAGAACAATAGAAAATATGTATCTTAATTGAAAACAGAGAAAATATAATGGGAAATAAAGAAAAGGAGTGTAAGACAAGGGAGATTTCCATTGTCCAACACAATAGTAATTAGAATTCTAGAGCTGGAGACAATAGAGAGAGGTACAAAACAATATTTGAGAGTATATGAATTTGACAAAGCTGATAAAACCTGACCTGTAATGAAATTTAGGGGCATCTGAGTGGCTGAGTCAGTTAATCATCTGATTCCTGGTTTTGGCTCAGGTCATGATCTCAGGGTCATGAGATTGAGCACCATTTCTGGCTCTGGCTCCATGCTGGGCATGGAACCTGCTTAGGAATCTTTCTCTCCCTGTACCTCTATCCTTCCAATCCCCCCCATTAAAAAAAAAAAAAAAGAATTAATGAGACTTAGAAGAAAATAGAAAGATATCTAAACTATGGGAAATTATATTGTATACCTTATGCTGCTATCCTTTAAAAATGAACATAAAATAAAGTTACGTTCAACAACAAAAAAAGAAAAAAAATGAGAATTTGTCATTAGAAAACATGAACTTAATAAAGGATTTAGGTAAAAAGAAAACAGTAATAGATGAAAATACTGAAACTCAGGCAACAATGAAGAGCAATGAAAAGATTAAATACATGGCTAAATAAAATGAATATTAACAATAATTGTTTTGGAACTTAAAGTATATATCAAAGTAATACCAAAGTCAAACAAGATTGAATAACTTAAAGGGTCCTGAATTTCCAGCATTATTTGGGAAGTTGTAGAACAAATAATACTACACTGGGGTACCTGGATGGCTCAGTCAGTAAAGCATCTGACTCTTGGTTTCAGCTCAAGTCATGATTTCAGGATTGTGAGATCGAGCCCCACATTGGGCTTGGCACTGGGTGTGGAGCCTGCTTAAGATTCTCTCTCCCTCTGTCCCTCCCCCATCAAAAAAAGTAGTACTGCACTGTAATAAATCAGAGAAGCATAAAATATATAGGATAATCATTAAAAGAAAAACATGTAGTTTGGAATGGTTGATAAAGTAAAGACATTGCATAATCAATATTTGACTACCCTAGGTGAAGGACTTAAGAAAGAAAAAAATATGAAACAGGAAATGAAGTATACAAAGAATATTTTCGACATTTTATACGTATAGACATATATAAATGTAAAATCTTATAGTATGTGTATATATGTGTGTATATATAAAATGTTACAATGTGTTTACATATATGCATGCTTATATATGCATATGTTTGTATTTATATATTTATGTCTAAAGCTTTTATCTTATTCATTTTTTCGTTCTTCATTTTTATTTTATTATTATTTTATTTTTAGAGAGAGAGAGAGCTAGATAGAAAGTGGTAGCACTGTGGGGCAGGGTCAGAGGGAGAGAATCTTAAGCAGACTCCAGGCTGAATGGGGAGCCCAACAAAGGGCTAGATCCCATGGTCCTGAGATTATGACCCTAGCTGAAATTGAGTCATATTCCCAACCCACTGAACCACAGTGATGCCTCTGTTCTTTATTTATCTATGGCTTCTTCTTTTCCTTCTTTGGTTGTAATCAAGTATTTTCAAATTCCACTTTATCTCTGTTTTACATCTTGTCTGTCTTTCTTTCTTTCTTTCTTTCTTTCTTTCTTTCTTTCTTTTTTTTTTTGGAGTATAGTTGACCTGCAATGTTACATTAGTTTCAGGTCTAGTATTATTCATTCATTAAGTTCTTACAGACTTTGAGAAGATTATATGTATTTATCTATGTACATAAAGATTATATATATATATATGTGTATGTATGTATGTATATATATATATAAAATATATGGTAGAGAAAAAATAAAGATGAACTTAAAATAGCAATAAAAATCATTATGTATCTAGGGAAAAATGCAGGAAAATCAGTCTGGAATTCTACCCTGGAAACTACAAAGCTAATTAAAGAGAATTAAAGAAGATCTAAATAATTGAATAGGTACTCAGTTTTATAAGGAAAACTTATACTTTTTCCAAAATTTGTACATAGTTTTACCATAATACCATTCACAGATTTTTATCAGCTCTACATTCAAAATGTATCTGTATAATAGGCCTTCTTATTCCCACTCACTTTACTAGTACCTTAGTTGAGTCACCATCATATTCATATTTTGCCTGGGCTGCTGCATTGATTCTTTCAGCTGGTCTTGTCCCTTCTGCTCTTGTTCTTCTGCATTCTGTTCACATTATAGGAGCTACAGTGACACAATCACCTTGTATAAAGCACTCCAAGCTAGCCAAATTCTTTAGGGTAAAAACCAGTATTCATAAGAATCCAGTGTCTTTCTTGATCTACCTCTATCCCTACTATCTCAGATCTCATGTCCCACTACCCTCTCTCTGTTTACACTGCAGCAGCACAGTTGTCTTCTATCTGTATCTCAAACATTCTTGGCACTTGCTATATCCTTTGTCTAGATGGTTTTTCCCCAGATAGCCATAAGCTTGCACCTTTACTTCTTTCAAGCATTTAGGATCTTCAGGACTGCCTGATAACAACATTTAAAAATGCAGCCTCTCAACACCTGAATCTAGAACAGGGCCTGATACACAGTAAATATTCAGTAGCATTCATTCTTTATTCAGTAAATGATCGGTAAACAAATCTGATATACGATGGCCTGAAGAATGCCAGTATTGATAAGATTCAATATTTGCTTCAAAGAAAGTGTTAAGTGGGGTTATAAGTATAACATAACAACTAACATTTAATATAGGAGCTGCAATTTACAAAGCACATTTACCTATTTCTTTCATTTGTTCCTCACAAACAACACTGTTGTGGAGAGAGCAGGTGTTTCACAGATGTAAACTTGGAGAGGTTAAATAATTTGCCCAAATGGGAAACTATGTCTCAAAGCCTGGCTTTCTGACTTTGAAACTTTTTTTTCTTTAGTCACACAAGACTGCATTCTCTTTGGACTTTGGAGAATATAATAGAAGAGTAAAATAAATCTATGCCTATAATAAATTTGAAATGTTTGTGGGTCAAAGCTGTGGCATGAGAAACAAAATGAATCCCATGACAGTCAGTTTCCTCAGGTTAGTTTATAATCTGTAAAATGGAAATCATGCATACACAATTACCTTTGGAGACACAGAAAAGATTAATGAGGCTATGTTTTTAAAAATCTTTATATAGAGAAAAACATTATCTTCAGAAAAGGAACTATTAATAATCCATATTTTTATACATAAGGTTAGCATATGACTTTGTGAAAGAAAATCAATGACTGTTTAGTTCAAACTTTGAAACTTACTATTATTTAAAAAGTAGTGTGTGATTTAATAATCTAAAAATTGCTTAAGTTCTTTAATAAAAAAATAAAAGTTAAGGACAGATATTTTCCAGTGGAGTTCAAATTTGTAGACCATCCATCCTACTATTAGGAGACTGAAAAAATGAAAAACCTCTAAATTCTTAAACTTTGAGGCAATTGAATTTTGAAAGAAGAATATAAAAGTTATCACGAAGAAAATTTAAAACCAACATTTGACAAAAGAATTAAAAGAGACCTATTTTTTCTCTTTAAACAAAAGGGAACTATTTCATCCAGCCTCAGGTGGATCATTAATATATGAGAAATGACATTTAATTAACAAAAAATATATTTTCCTTTTTTTGTTTTTTTATTTAACAAAAACTATAAAGTGGACTAAGAAATTAGTTTCCTTAGGAACATTAATTTTATTAAGCCTATGCCTTTTTATAAGTAGATTTGTAAAAAAGTGATAAAGCAGTTGTTAAATAAAAAAGAAAAAAATATTTTCTAAACTATAATCCTGCCTAAAGCACTAGGGAAACATTAACTGAGATAACTATTACCAGGGTTTAAAGTAATAGTAATTAAACTATAAGCATTAGTTTTGAGCTTACTAAAATCTATGAGTCTTGTAAAAAAAAAAAAAGATTTAACTACACATTCAAAATAGAAACTTCATATATAGCTACTGAAACTTACTGAAAATGTATGAAAAATTAAGATAATGCAAAAATTATAGAATAAATGTTCAGCATCAGAAATTTTTTTTTACAAATTTAAATTAGCTTTTGAGGGCTTTTTAAAACAAATATAAGTTACTTTACCTCTCCTCCAGGAGTTTTATCAGATTTTCTGCTTAGAAAATATTGTAAGTCATTTTTCATTTTGATGCGTTTTCTTAAAATAAGGATTCATAATAACAATACTTCATATTCTTAAATAATATTTTAGAAATACTCAGAATTCACATTTCTTATTTTATAACACTATATTTTTAATAATAGATTATGATTACAATTTAAGTGGAATAGGTTTCTGGTCATTTGAAATGGCAAAGGAGGAACTGTAACAAACAAAAATGTGATAGTTGTGTGTCAACTTGACTAAGCTGTGATGCCCAGTTGTTTAGTCCAAGGCCAGTCTACATGTTGTTGTGAAATCATTATTTAGACATGATTGAGGCTTAAATCAATAGACTTTGAATAAAGTAGATTACTATCCATTATGTGGGTGGGCTTTATGCAGTCGGTTGAAGGCCTTAAGAGAAAAAGCTGAGGTCCACTGTAGAGGAAGGAATTCTGCCTCAGGATGGCTCAGGACTTGTGACTGAAACATCAACTTTTACCAGAATTTCCAGCCTGCTACCCTGTCCTGAAAATTTCAAACCCGCCAGCTTCCAAAATCGCATAGGTCAATTCCTTGAACACATACATATCTACATACACACATGCATGTATCCTACTGGTTCTATTTGGAGAACCCTAACACAGAAAACACTCACCCATTACCCTCCTCCTCCCAAAAGAACACTACATTCTATAGAAACCATGCTAGCATAAGAACAAACAACAAAAGCTTAGGGAGAATTAAAGAAACAGTGGAGAAGGGCACACAGCTGTTTTCCATTCCTGAATTTTGCTTTCAACTGGAGTAAAAGCTTTGATATAATATGCCTTGAAATTTTACTTGAAAAATTAATTGAATTTGGCTGGGATGGAAACAGCCACATTATGGGTGCTAAAAACTGGCTTAAGACCATAATTCAAAGCAGAAAAAAACCCATCACAGTATATTCTTAATGAGTTAGACATGGAGAATTAGAACATTTAGAACAGTCAAGAGACTGAAAGTCAATGGTATTTTTATATGAGTGAGATCTGATATTACCTCCCAGGAAAGGAGGTAATAAATCCTTTCAACATGATTTCAGAGATAAACAAGTGGAATCCTGGAAATATTTTTGCAAATGGAGGTTGTGTTCTAAGCAGAATGAATATGGACTGGGTTTTGTAACTTGAAGCTTATGGTATGAGAACAGCTTTGCTTAACTAAATATTCTTTACTCTTACACACTAAGGAGAAACATAAAAGTCTACAGAAAATACTTAAAGGAGATTGAAACTGTAAGTCCTCTAGGGTTTTTGTTTTTTTTAAGATTTTATTTATTTATTCGACAGACAGAGATCACAAATAGGCAGAGAGGCAGGCAGAGAGAGAGAGAGGAGGAAGCAAGCTCCTAGCTGAGCAGAGAGTCCGATGCGGGACTCAATCCAAGGACCCTGGGATCATGACCTGAGCTGAAGGCAGAGGCTTTAACCCACTGAGCCACCTAGGCACCCCAAGTCCTCTAGGTTTCTGCCATGGCATCTCAATATCAGTCTTTTTGTTCATTCTTGAAGATAACTGCTCATGAATGTACTTAAGTACTTAGTTCTACAGCCAATCAAATAAAATAATAATTAAGATCACAAAATGGACTTTATAACTGGAGAGATGCTGTAAAAAGGATGATGACCAAAACAGTGAACATTAGAAAATGTGACCAGACTACAAATAAAGGATTTTGTTTCGTCATAAGCAGACATTTTTCAGAACCATTCCTTGCTATGAATACTTGGGGACAAGTAAGAGGTTGAGTGAGCTGATATTTATGGATTCTTAATATTTTCATTTCTTATAATTCCTGTGCTACGTTATTGGTCTGTTTGGTTGCTAGTGTATTTCTCACATCCTCTTGCTTTACTCTGTATTACAGATTTTTCTGTCTATTGACTTCTGGTTATATTCAGCAAATTGCAGATACTGGTGGGTGAGAAGAAACTAAATCAGGGTTTTACCCCCATCCCCCTTTCCTGCCTACAGTAGCTTTCCTAGCAGTGATTATGTATCCATCTTGATTCCTGCTTCTGGTAGAAAGCCAGTGTTCCATGGTTCCTGCTTCCGTCTGCCAAGCTGTAAACAACCCTACCTTCTTGCTCTTCTTACACCATTTCCTCTCATTGTCCCTTTTTGCCCTAGGAATACTCAGTGTCTTCCTGCTGTTGCTGCTATTTGTCGTGCTTCAAGGCACTCATTTTGGTTCTCAACTTTATCACTCATTTAATTGATAATGTTAAATTTGTTCTGTATGAAAGAACTAAATGGATTTCTGTTCTTCTTACTTATAGTTCTTAAAAGTGGTCACATAATTCTCTCATAAGAGAACAGAATTTCTCTTAAGTCAAGTTAGATATGGTCTCACATGAAGACAGAAAATTAAGTTTTGTGGATTTCTCAATATTTCTCCAAGAATTATCATGACATATTGTACTTTTGGGTGTTAAATGCAAATCAAAGAACTCATTTCTTATTGTTGCCTATGACATTTTACATTCCATCACTTCTTCAACAAGAAGTTAACCTTAGGATTGCTCCTCCCAAAATACTTTTTTTTATTATTTAAGTTTTAATAGAGGATTTAAAATGTATTGTTGATGAATTGGAATCACAACTGGGACCTTTCTATTTGTGTTCTGGATCTTAGCTATTTTAGAACTGATTGTGTTGTTTGGTGTAACTAATTTGAAAAATATCTCTAGGCTGAGTGTAAATGCCAGTGTTTAGAAGAAAATTTATAAAGACATTGTATCTTCCAATTTCATTCTATCAAACAGTATTTCACTAGACACTAAGTGATTACATTACAGATTCCATATTGCACTGTTCTTGAGATTCTTGCCATGGGCCCACCTTGTAAGCAAGACTGGAAAACAATTACTTCAAGTTATTTAAATGGTGTACTTAGAAGACGTATGTATACAAAGGCTTTTTTTTTTAATCGTGAAGTTCCATGATTTATTCCCTTGATTTATATGTGACTCATTACTTTATCCATATTTTAAACATTAATGTTGCCTGCAGTATCCTTAAGAGTATAAGAAATCTGGCCACTGTGCTGAGCTGGAATTTGAGTGTAACCCAGTTAGACCCCAGGGAGAGAGCGAATATTAAAAGCAGCATGCACTAAAAAAGAAGTCCATTGGGAGAAGAGCAACATTCTGTTCTGCCTGCATCTGAGCTCAGTGACCCAGATGCAGCTGAATGACCTTAGAGCTCCCAAAACAATTCCTTAACTTCCAGAGTGAATGGCAAATGGTACTTCAAACTCTGAAAAATCATAGTTTACATGTGTGAAAAATGCTGAATTGTTGGGAAATCATGTAAGGACTGGATGCATACTGAGTATATGTACATATGTGTTTGAAAATTTAAATTTAAAACAAATTCACATATAGTAAGAAAAGCAATCATGTTCATGTGTATATATGCAGATAGATGATAGATAGATAGATAGATAGATAGATATCCCAATTTTAAATCAATTACCTATGAGTTAATCTCAATATAATCTCAGTATTAGAGAATTCTCTCAATCTTTTTATGATAAATACTCAGATTCTGTAACCAAATGTAGCATATGTCAGAAAGCTGTAAGTTGCTTCAAGGTGAAATTCAAAGGAAATGAAAGATTCCTCTACATGTTTTTTTCCCAAATGGTCAGAGTTTCTCTTTTGGTACTTATGATTGACTCTTTATTCATCATTAGAATTCTTCTCAACGAAGTAGCTGAGAATCTCCAGACTTTTTATAAGAAAAAGTTCTTCAGATATGATATTTCTTTTATAACACAAAAAGAATCAATAAGAGTCAGCTTTTTAGGATTAGAAGATTCACCAAATACTGGAGGGGTTTAAAGGAGAGATTTTGTTCCATTCCGTCTGCCAGAAGGTCGGATTCAATCTGATGCCACACTTTTGTTTTTGTGGTTATCTTAGAGCTTTCACACAGTTGTAACACAGAAGTGGAATTCCAAACAGCAAAGGAATAGAAGAAAAAAAGTTTCACAGAGTTCTAAAGGCTTTTATGAAGGAAGATTTCTCAAAAAAAAATAAAAAAATAAATGAATATAAATAAATAAAAAGTGAAACTAGGGCAAAGGAGTGTTAGAAATTTGGGCTTTTGAGTTTCAAGCACCACAGGAAAAAATATTTTGTCAATCTTGATCTAAATTTAACAGGCAATATGCAGGTGGTAAAGTATTTTGTCAACTACCTCTGGGTAATGAGGCTTCTCTTGACTACATATGAGTTTGTAGAACTCTAATTATATGCCAGAAATTCTGTACATGAATTGGAACTAATATCTGTTATTTTCCTTATTATCAGTGACAGTTCAGTAACTAAATTTAAGGAGGACTTAACCTGCATTTAAAAAAGTGAAATACAATTATGAAGTTGTTTTTAATAATTGCCAAGTAATGCATAATAAGATAATTTCCTTGTTATAGGGGTTTAGTGTTCTGTTGACCCCTTAGGAATTATACATAGTGTGATATGGAGAGATTTCTATAACAGTGCTTAGATTTGATATTATTTAAAACTATATTTTTATAACAGCCATATGGCATGATTGTCTCTAGGGAAGTAGTACTGTCTCTAACTCCTTTATGAGTTGCTATAGTTTACTGATAATGAAATAATATTACAGTTCTCAGTGTATACAGCAGAAGTCAAGATGTCCTATTGACTCAAACAATAATTCAGTGGTATCTAGATTTATCATTTATCAGGGTGAGCTCTGCTCTACACTGCAGCAATGTTCTAAGATCTTACTGTAATGATAGCAAAATGTACCACAGAGATAGTTTCACTTGCCTCAAATCTCACATGTTCGAAGTAAAAGTTGCTCTTTTGGGGGGCACCTGTGTGGCTCATTAGGTTAATCCTCTTACTTTTGATTTCAGCTCAGGTCATGATCTCAGGGTCATGAGATGGAGCCCCTCATGGGGCTCCGTGCTCAGTGGGGAGTCAGCTTGATATTCTCTCTCCCTCTCCCTTTGCCTCCCTCCTCCCCTCAAATAAATAAATAAACCTTAAAAAGAAAGTTGCTTTCTTTCTCAAATAACTGCTCCATCCTCTACAGCACAGTGACTAAGAACATGACCCCAGAGCTCCACAGACTGAATTTGAATGTTGACCCTGCCAAGAGCTAAGCAGGTGACCTTCAGCAAATTACTTGGCCTTTGAGACATCAGTTTCCTTACAAGTAAATGAGGAATAATGATACAAGTCATCTCCTAGAATTGTTATGAGGATTGAATTAGTTAATATTCAAACCAGTGTTGCTACTTAAGGAATCATGGGAGTGGTGTATGTACCTTGTCCTTCAAGCCAGTGACTTAGGGTCTTCTGTCTCCCTCTCTTATCAAATCATGGTCAAAAAGTACTGGTTCTTTTCTTCCTTTCTTTGTTCTTTTTTTTCTCCCTTTTTTTCCCCTATCAGATTTGTCTTTCTCATATATTCCCCCATTAACATTGAACTTGGGCTATTACAACTGTTGTCTCTGTTCCATCTTTTATACTTTTATACTCCTGGTAAAGTATTTGTGAGATTTCCAAGCTTGAATCTGCTCAGCAGTTTCTACTTGATTACTGCAGTGGCTTTCAAATTATTAAACAAACAAACAAAAAAAGCTTCATTTAAATCTTTATACAAAGGAACTCTTTCATAGGTGTTCAATACATACAAAAGATAAACATTGAAATCCCCTAGTTGCCGTGAGAAATGGAGGTAGTAATCTTCCATTCACTATATTTTACCTCCTCTTGGTCTCCTTGTGCCATTAGACTGTGTAACCTATTCACATCTCTACATCGCTACTCCCTTTGTCAAATAATCTTATCTGTGGACTCATTGAACTCATAGTTCTATGTATAATTTATACTGGTTAAATTTTGTGGCATTTAATCTCTGGTATTCTGTATTGCTATTGTCTTTACTGGCCATCTTCATGGTGCTAAGTGTTCCTAGCCCTGCATTAGTGATGAGGAAAGGAAAAGGTCATTTGAGTTAGATCCTTGTGGCCCTGTGCTGATTTCAAACTCAGGGCGTCTGTGGGAGTCAGGTCTCCCAGGTGCCTCTCATCAGGAGACTTGCCCAGGATGGCAAGGCTCAGGAGTTTCCAGGACTTCCGAGTTCCCACAAGATTCTGGCCCTGAGATATTGGAAGATCTGGCCTCAGGTGACTCAGCTACGGTGTTTTGGAGCTGGATGCAGACTGGCTGCCCTTTGTTTCCTCCACACATCATTGTGGCCCCAAGTAGCCCTCAAGGGTGAAACCCTGGTACTAATCAAAGGAAACCTGCCCGCGGATTCCCAGAGGCCGGCTTGTGTAAGCTTTGCTTCTCACCAGTGTCCTGCCCAGGGGATTCCAGGACCTCTAGGTTTCTGTGCATATGGACCAACTCCACCCTCATCAGTCCCTTTTCCTGTCCTTAAGGGTTACCTGCTCTGCACTTACGATGCCAAGAAGAGCAGGAGGTTTAAGTGAGACCAGGAGACCCCATGCAGCCCTGTGCCTAGGGAAAGTAAGGGAACCTGTGGGATTCAGGTCCCCTAGGTATCTCTTACCAGTGAACTTCCTGACCATACTGGGAATGCAACGCTTAGGAGTTACTACAAAATCTGGCTTTAGGGGAATGGGTAACTTGAGCTTTGGCCAGGGGCACTGGGGGTTGGCGGGTGGGGAGTGGACCTTGGTATTTCTGTGAATCCCCCAGAAATGTACAATGGGGGCTCTGTTCATCCCCAGAATTCCTGGACCTGAGGGCTGATGGCACTGTACCCTGATGTGGAGACATAGAGGCTCACACATGTTCTTTTCACTCTTGGTACTTGACCCAGCATTTGGCCCACACCCACTGTGGACTAGGGCCTGCCTTTGCTCACCAAGCCATCTCCCTGAGGTAGCATTTCTCACATTGATCCATTGGTGAAGAGATTTGAATGATGGTTATCCTTGGACCATTTGTGGACCTCTTGTTTTTGCTGGACTAAGGTCCTGTCTCTCACTCATGTTTCCCAGTCCAAGATCCTGGGAGATCTGGCTCTGTGATCGCATGAGATCAGGAGTCAGAGGAATGTGCTACACTGTTCTGGAGCAGGATGGATCCTTTTATCCCTGTGTGTGTATTAGTTGTAGTTACATATAACTACAGGTAGTTGTGTGGCCCATTTGTGGCCAAAACTCTCAGTACACCCCTATGTTCCCAACTGGGAGAGGAACATGGGGAACCAAGCCATTGACCCAGAGTACCCAAGCATTCTCTTACCTCCCTGCACATTTCCTATCCTCAGGCTTGTTGGATTCCCCGTCTCTGTGTATATGGGAAGCTCAGCCCAAGAGGCTATTTTCTTGGAGCTAGAGTTTTCTTGAACTGCACACATGGCACAATGAGGGAAAGTATACTTTAGTTAGTTCCCTTGTGGATCTGTGCTGGGAAGAGACTCATGGCCTTTGTGGGAGACAGATCCTCTAGGTTTCTCCCATCAGCAGACTTCCTAGCTAAGGAGTTCCATGAGATCTGTCTTCAGTAGAATAGGAAATGTGTTTTAGAGCAGGGTGGCCCTTGGCAAAATAATTAAAAACAAACAAAAACTGCACTCTGCTTTTAAGAACATAACATGAAGCTTACATTTTTTATATTCCTTGAAACCTCTAGCATATAATTATGTATACAACAGATGCCTAATAATATGTGAACAATAGATCATTTATGGTTCCTATCTGCTTTTTGTTCTCACTTAAGCCAAGAGTCACCCTGTGTCTTTTTCATAACCCATACCTTTCTCGTGTGTTTCTTAGCCTTGAAATGCCTTCCCAGAGTACTAACCCCTCTGGTCTGCCTTTCATTCTTGGAGGCAGAATTCCTTGGAATATCTTAAGTCTGACATTAAACAGCTTAATGCCTAATATATTAGTTTTCTATGGTTGCTGTGACAGATTACTACAAGCTTTGGGTCTTTAAATAATCCAATCTGCTGTCTTACAGTTCTGTAGGTTAGAAGCCCAAGGCAGGTCTCAGTGGGCTAAAATCAATCAATAATAGCTCTATTCCCTCATGCAGGGTGTAGGGGAGTCTGTTTCTGTACCTTTTGTAGCTTTCTAGAGGCCATCCACAGACTCATTGACTCATAGCTGCCTTTCTCCATTTGGAAAGCCAGCATTAGTGGGTGAGTCTCTCTCAGATTTCCTCATGCTGATCTCTTCTGCTTCCTTTTTTTATTATAAAGGACCCATACATTGGGCTCACTTACATAATCCAGGATACTCTCCCCCACCCATCCTCTTTAACTTAAGTATACCTGCACAGCCCCTTTTATAATGTAGGTAACATATTCACAGGTTCCAGGGATTAGGATGTGCACATATTTGGGGGCCATTTATTTTGCCCACTGATCCTGGGGCTATTTACTAGAATTATATTTGACAATAATACTTTGCACTTTCATTATATGTGTACTGTTTTCAAATTCCTTTTTCTTATTTCACTTATCTACACAGTATTTGACAAGGTTATTCCTCACATAATTTTCCTTATGTTAGTCTTACAAACCGTAATTTATATATCTAGGATTATATAGGTAGTGTTAAATATATATGAGTCTCCACTATATCATAACTTGAACTTCTATTTCATTCATTTCCAAACAACCTATAGCTTTTAGTTCATTTTCATTAGTTAAGTTACTGACTGAAGAAACTGAGGCTCAAAGGGGTTATGTCATTTCTCCAAACCAGTGTTTAAAATTACTGAAGCTACAGCTAGTACTCAGATCTTTTGAATTATGTATGAACCAAAATTCCTTCCAGTTTACTCCAGTGCTGACAATATATTGGTTGACCACATAGCTTATCTTCTTTAGTGTGGTTATAGGGATCTGAAGAGTCATATTTATAAACACATTGGGAAGTGTATAGTAATATAAGTTGCACACCATTATTATGGTAATTTTAATGTAAATTTCCCAGGGTTGAAAAAATCTCCCAGAAAGAATTGAAGGAGTTTGACAAACAAAGGTATAGCAAAATCCTCAACACAAAAAACTCTTGTAGATTGTTTCAGAATAGATTCTGTTTCTATCAGCATCCAATGTACTAAAGTAGTATGCATTTATGCATAAAAATATCTGAAGGAAGTAAATAAGTCATCAAGAAAATTAAGGATTCAGAAGGTTTTTTTGTTGTTCTATCTAATAATTTGGTGATGTTGAAGAAATAAATAATTTAACAATGGGGAAAATTGGAGTCTTAAGGAAGAACATAGACAGAAAAATTGAGGATGGGATGGTTTTAATACACTTAGAGCTGATAAAGAGAAGCAGGAAACCTTCATCTTAAGGGTATCATTTACATATAATCCCTGAGCTGAAGAAGGCATAATTTGAGGTGTGAAATTTGTGAAGAAGGTCTGGATTAGAATTCCAAAACCTTTGGTACTAGTGACTTCATTGTCGCTTGGAACCAGCTGGTTACCATAGGCTTTATTTTGTGTGTATCTCATTTTCAATCACTCAGAACAGTCACACTCTGAAGAGTTGTATGCTTTTTCTGCAGACAAATAAGATGAGGCTTATTTGAGGGAGATTTCTCTCTGGAGCTTCACTGAACCTTGTGTTTTTCATCCGGAGGCTGTGAAGACCTATTAGGGCCTTAGGATACAACAAATTGAGCATAATGACTTCAGGCTCTACTTCTTACAGCAAAGAAATGCCTCTGTGTTCACCTGTTGGTGATAAAATGTCTTTGGTGTTGAAAAGGAAAGAAAATAAAAAAAGAAAAGAAAAGAAAAGAACCCTCTAAGGTTTGCATAATATGCCACTAAAACAAAGTGATAGAGTAGCTTCAACCTTTTATACACATTCTTTGCCTGACTTTTATTGACTTTACATACTTTCAAATTAACTTGCTACCTAATTCTGCCAGTCCAAAAGAGTTTGTTCTCAGTGAGGTTTTCTGAGTCCCTAAAACTCTTGGGGGATTTTATATCTAATAAGTAAGAATATCCATTAAATGTACTTAATGAAAGTCTGTAGTTAGAGTTTGATACATAAAGCACAGGTTTTATTTTATTTTTTTTACCTTCTCAGGAAATGATCCAAGATTGACACAAAGTAGCTTTCCAGGGTTAATCTTTAGGGAAGTTCTGAGAGATTAAGAGAGAACCGCATCAATGATAGTATGCCATTAGGATATGACTTTAATAGAATAACCATCATTGAAAAGCCATTGTCTTAATATGTTTAGAACAAACCAAGGCATTGAAAGCTGCTTTCTTTTTATTTTTCTCTTATGCCTAGAGATGGCATATAAATTTGAACAGGCCTCTGCAGATCATTTTCAAGAGAAGCAACATAGAGGGACACATATCAAGCAGAATTTAAGATCAGGAATGCAACTTTTATGAACTTAGTAATGTCATCATTTGTTTGAAACCAAGTTGTTCATTTTCTGTCACATAGATTTTATTCTGACCTTAATGAGAAAATAGCATATTCCTCTGTGTGTGTGTTTTCTTCTCTGAAGCTGTAATATAAAAAAAGCATAAATCAAAGCTGTTTTGACAGATGAACAACACAATTTTGTAACAGGATAGAAATTAAAAAAAAAAAAAGACTGAATAGCTGATAAAAGATGAGTCGAACTAGGAGGATTGATGTTAGAGCTGAAGGTACCATTAGAGATTAGATGCTCATTGGCTTTTCAGCAAGCCTGGTGACTCATTCTACATAAATGAAGTTTGTGATATGTAATGAAAAGCTTTCTATCTTCACTGCAAGCAAATTAGCAGGTATTTTGTGGCAGGAATGTTAATGTTATCTTGCATTTGTTTCTGAGCAGGAACACATTAACAGAGCAGGTTTGAAAAGAATTTCACTTTTATAACATCAGGTGCCGGAGGTATTAGAACAAGGTCACCTCTGTAAAGTAATGAGGGAAAATTAGGTTATAAACATGCAGTGCCTAAAAATACACTCAGTCTTCTCTGCAGAGTGAATGCCATATAGGATTGCCCCAAATTGCTAATTTTCTTTTACTTCAGATTACACTCAGACCCCAAACCGAATCCAAAGAGTTAAATGAATAAAGCAAAACAGGGTGGAGGGCAGTTACTGAGGCTCATCATGGTCAACTGATCCAAACCAATGGTGTTTAAATATCTGTATATGTGCATATACACACACATACACAACTTGCTTCATGATTTAGAAATCAGGACATTTAGAATGTGTTATATAATAAACCATGAAAGTCCACATTATCTGTTTGGGAGAAATAGTAGAAAAAGGCAAATGAAAGCTAGAGGTAAAACATTGCCTATTTTGGATGACATTAAAACTTAAGAGGAAAGTGGTTGCAAGGGGTATGATCAGGATTAAGAGAGATGAGCTAGAAGATAAAATGGCAATAAGGTTTTTGAAAAGTAGGGTAATGGGAGTGTGAATGATTCTATTCTTTTTATGAGTGCATATAAAAAGACAAGATGAGTAATTTGTATGCAGAAGTTCCACCAGATCTGGATAATCAGGTTTTGGGCAGGATATCACCTTCTAGGATGGACCATTATGGCACCAATGACCTGAGTTCAAGATTTGGGTAATCATACTTGCAGCTTTTCTGGATTAGAAAGAGACCTGCTGATGTAGTTCCTCAGCTTGCTCTAAATATACACTCACTTGTCTAACCTCCTATCTCCTGAGCCATGTTTTCTGCCTTATTATTCATTTCTGCAACTAAATTAAAGCTTGTTATGATCCACTTTGTTCTGCCCAAATATGATGAGACTATAGGGTGGTTATTAAAATATAGGAAACCAACACTGACCTCTAACTACAAAAATCCTTCAGAGTAATAGAACAATTTAATTACTTAATTAAGCAATTAACTAAGCAGAAAGGTGAAAGAGTGTTTGGAATAGCAGTTAATAAAATTTTGTTCAATTAAAATTTCATTTTGGTAAGAATTGAATTGTAAATGAAAATGCACTGCTGGTTATGATAGTCACTTCTTAAAAAGTCATGAAGCAGGTTCAGTGACTGGTTGATATTGGTTATGTTCAATCTGGACTTAGTGTGTCTGGAATCTAGTAGATAAAGTTTGTTAGTCTAATAAAAGATAAAAACAAATCATCTAAACTTTTCATTTTACAGGCAAAAAAATCTGAGATTTGGAAAGATGAAATGACTTGCCCAAATTCACAAGGTAATTACTGGCAGACCCACTTGAACCTAGTGTCTTTAGATTCTTGTTTTATCAAAAACCAAACCAAGGTTTGGTTTCAATTTTATTGACTAGTGCATCATACTTCTCAAACCTGGATGTTTGTTGGTATCACTCATGTCCAGGCAGTACTCCAGGACAATATCTCTGGGGGTAAGGTGCTCCATGCATATTGCTATCACTCTTCTCCAAGTGATGTGATGCAAGGCCAGGACTGAGAAACACTGGGCCATTTGGGAGATTCCTTTAGAAAATGTTGCAGTTCCTTTATCCCAGGACTACAGTGCTATTTTACCCAAGGTAATTTTGAGAGGAAAAACATAGGAGGGTTTGTTTAATGATTGGCATAGAAAGTGCCCTATGTATGTCTTTAATGTTTCTGACATGTATTCAGTTAACAGCAGGGCATGTATCAAGGAAAGAGCCAGTGTTAAGGTAACATAGACCTCATTTTTGAAGCAATCTTTAAAATGAGAGGTCTGGCAAGATGAAACTCAGAAAATAAATCAATGCTTGTCTAAAGGTTATAGAGTAACTTGGGAACCATTTGAGCTCTAGTGATTACAAGATCAGGAGATTAAAAAATAACCCTGAGGGTGTGCTTTAGGAACCATTCCCTCTGAAGATATGTGAGAGATTTATGATTGAGTTGAAATCATTTTTGACTGGAAATAACTCCAACCCATGAGGAACATGAGAGTTAATACGAAATGGTGGAAGGAGCATTGTCAGAATATGTTCTTTATTCACATTGTAAAGGCTAACCATTTACCACTGAAAAAATAAGAACCACCTAATAAATTACTACAACAACTAGTGGGAAGCCTACTAATCAAATAACTGCTAACTATAATTAAGACAGTTGTAAGGATGAGAGCAGACTACAAAGATCAAGGTAGTCTTCAAGGTCAGAGGCTTAGATATGACTCAAATATGACAAACATTTGAAAAGTTAAATAGCAAAAGAAGAAATAATTGACAATCTGATGCTATAATAGATTGTCAGTTATAAAACACTATATAGTCAAATGAATATTTAAAAAATAGGTACTTTGGGGAATTTGGAGGCAAAGAGAGCAAAGGCAAATGACCATCTTCCAGATAAAATCTAAATACCTTAACTTGGAGAATATAGGTCCTAAATAAGGACCTATATTTCTTTTCCCTTGTCTGCTCTTTTAGTCTCCATGTTCAGTACTTCCCACTTAATAAAGCTCTTAATGCTGGAGTGGAGAAAGAAAGGACAGTAAGTCCTGAAACTGGCCTTTTTGACCTAGCCTTCCCTAGCTTTATACAAGAGAAAAGATGCACATGGTTGCCTTTCTATTCGTTATATCCACCAGTATAATTTCCTTATCCCTCTTGTTTGATTAAAAACATCCTCCAACTCTGTGAGGTGATGGATGCTAAGTAAACATTGTGGTAATCATTTCACAATATATGTAATTCAAACTATTAGGCTGCACATCTTAAACCGACAGTGACATATGCCAATTATATCAGTAAAACTGGAAAACACAAACAAAACCCTCCTCTAAAAGGGGGATAAATTATTATAATCAATTAGAAGTTTGATCATATTTTGAAGGTAGTTGTTTAAAAATTTCAGATTTTGTCCTTTAAGGAGGAATCCTACAAGACATAATGATGACTAGAAAGGAATATAATGTGATAGTATATTTTAGGTACTGCAATACATGGCTTTTTATTTGGTTATTCATTAAGTTAGTCCTCAAAAGTAGGTGGAACATAATTAATAGGTACTACTATGAGCCAGGCATGATGATGGCTCTAGGGTAAGATGAGACTCTTAAAACTTGATCTCTCACTGAATGAGGCAATAATATTGTGATTGAGAATAAGGTAGGCCCAGAAGTAAGTAAAATGCAAGATATATTATTAGTGTCATAGGAGAGGTAAAAATATTCGGGATCTCTCAAACCTGGTCCTCTTTCAGTGTTCTTTATTAGAGAGTACAAGACCATCCATTCAGTTTGTTAAGTCAGATGTATAAAAAGCAACACTGACGTACCACTGCACAGCAACCTCACCTCTTAGCCATTGGCAAGTTAGTGACAATTTAAATTAAGATCTTCTTTCTATTCTTATGACTTTGCTCCATCTCCTGTGTTTCTGTGCAAATTAAATTTAGGTTCATCTGTCACCTACACTATTGTAGTTTCTACCTAACTAGTTTCTGTACACATGTTTCAACAAGAGTGTTCTTTTCAAAATGCAGATTGATCATACCACCACACAGATTAAACTTCATGAGGGCAAAGAATTTGTCTCTCCAATTCATTTTATCTATAGCAAGTAATAGCTCTATAAATTCCAATAAAAAATAAATTATAAAGTTGGGGGAAATAGTTTGATGGAAGAGTTCTCAATACTGTGAAAATTTAACTCAGCTGAGAGAGACTAGTTTGCTCATCCTAGAGAGTGTTGATCACACAAAGAGGCTTCCAGAACTTAGCTGGCAAAATGCCATTAACAGCTCATAATCTCCTAAGTATATCTACTTACTTTATTAATAATGTGAATTTGTAGATAAGTTTGTGAGGACAATATTTTCTACCTAAATGTTTATGCAAATTTTTATCCAAAGTCCACCTAAAGTGAAATAAATGAAATTATGTAACAAAGAATGTCATTGGTACTGCATAAATCCCTAGTGAACCAAAAAAGAAAATTTTTATATTTACAGCATAGCAGTTCTTTACAATTTGGCCTTTATTTTTGTTCCCCCTTTCCCTCCCATGTAACACCCTGACTTACCTCAGTAACCACCCTTCCTCTACTTTCAGCCCTTGCTTATTTGATGGTATTTGACTTCTTTCCAACTTCTGAAATTAGGCACTGAATTCTTTTGGCTAGAGTAATTGTTTGGTGGGGGGTAGGGAATCACCTGACACAGAGCTAATGAGTTGTAATCAGAGATCTCCTGGGACTATAGAACTTGCATTCACAGGATATGAAGCTGAAGCTTTGCATCCATTTTGGCACCACGAGGGGAATTCCTACCAAAGAAGGGAGCCAACACAAAGAACAGAGAGTTGAGTGTTTGAGAAAGATCAGATCCTAGTAACATTAAAGTGAGCCCCAGGATCAAGTCAGTCCCCTTCTGTAGGTGAGCTAATCAAGTCATTTTTGAATAAACTGGTTTGGTTTGGTTTTCTGTCACGGATAAACAAAAGAGCCAAAACTGGTAATATCAGCAGCTTCTATCTTCCCTGATGGCTGCAATGTGACAGTTCATCTGAGGCAATTGGCTTCAGCCTTGAAATGCGATAGATTGTCTTCTGGCCTGGGACATGGTTTCTTAGTGAGTCAGTTAGGCTAAAGAAGTGTAGGCTATAAGCACAGAAATTAAACTAGCCTCTGCCATGCAGACTATGCCGTGACACTTATCTAGTTTCACTGATAATAAGCTGCACCTGTTACTAAAATCATTTCACGGCCAAAAAGACTTCCAAAGTGAAGCCCGAGACAAAAAAGGTGACAGAAAAATCCAAACTGACAAAACATGCTGCTGCTTAACAGAAACCATTGATTTTATGACATTTACTGAGTAAACACTCAAAGTAGGGCCTCCTCCATGTATGTTCAACAACCATGTGGGAAACAGAGATAGGTTTTGGAGCAAAACGAATTTAACATTTTATGATGCATTTTAGGTAGAAACACAACTCCCCTTTTTATTCTCTAATTATTCTTCCTTTTATTATTTTATCTATTGAATATTTTCATTGCTTCTGCAGGGACAGAGGGGCCACCTGAGGGCAGTCCATACTTCGACATGGGGACCAGAGGAAGGTAAGAACTTGGCAGCAGCCCAGCTAATCCTAGCCGGCTGTCTCTGCCACTCAAAATGGTGGAGAGATGAAGACAGCAGTTAGGTCACCGTATCTGTCTGTAAGTGTTTGTTTATGTGTGAAATGGTGTCTAGAGAGTGCCCCTGGATCAAAGGAGTTTAGGACGTGGGTGGATGAGGAAGAAACCAGGCTGGTAAAAGAGTTGAAGCCAGAAGCTTAGCTGTTTAATTTTTGCTTCATGGTGCAATGCTTTCTTAGAGAAGCTGCTGACAATACATCCTCCAGACTGCTATCTGCTTGAACTTTGGAAACCATGTGTCTGATCATGTATTGGGAATAAATGAGGTAGCAGGCATTATTGCTGTCCTTACCGGGTCTTAGTCTCAAACTGTAAATGCTAATCCAAAATAATTTGAGCCAAGATCCAGTGAGAGATATAAAAAAGAATGTGATAAAAAACAAGGAAGGTGGATGTTTCCATTGAGAGATTTTAGATGTAAAGAAGTTACATCTAAACTGTGACTTAAAAAATTAAAAAAATAAACTGTGACTTAAAGGAAGGGTAAGGATTAAATATGTTGAGAAGAGAGAAAAGGATTTCTGATTGAATCCTTGCATAAAAAAAGCTCAGGGGAAAACAAGTGAAGTGTTTGTCAATGGGGAAGGTAAAGAAAAGAATTTGTGAAATAATATGTCCTTAGCAAATCTATTAAGGATCTTTTGGAGAGAATTACATAGTGTTTTTCTGTTATAACTTAACCCCACAGCAATAATTTCTTGTAAATAAATTACCTGAGGGAAAATATATGTTTTAATTCACACTTGGATATTTTTAGAAATTAAAAAAATATATGGAGTTAGCTTATAATTTTTGATGATCTGTAAAACTTTACTAGACCCAGAGGAATTCCAATTATTCTATTAAATTACTCTATAATTGAACTAACATCTCCACTCTCAATAAAACAGGTTCTAATGTCCAAAGCAGTGTGTGAGCTATTGCTGAGTGTCTTAATGGCTCCTGTGTTTGCCTACATACTCTCATACTAGTCTCCAACTAATTACTTTGTAAAGCACTTTGGGATAATTTGGTTGTGAATAGTATTGTATAAAGCAAACACATTTCTTTTCTCAAACATTGGCTCATGTTGGGAGCTGAAGAACTACAAGTGCTTTTTTCTTTTTTTTTTTTCTTTTTTCTTTTTTTTTTTTTGCCTTAGCAGTAGACGCTTTATGTTACACAAGCATGCATTTTTAGGTCCTCTTTTAGAATGATGTGTTTTCAGGACAGGGCACAAAAACCTTATATAATTAGTGGATCTATTCCTGCTGACATAGCCATGACACAAAGTATTTATTTTGTTCTGAAGCGTTTTATTAATGAATATGGAGTATTTTATAAATATTTCTCATGGAATACTTGTCCTTTTAATATTTATTAGATTTGCATGCAGCAGACTTTCAAATATAGGAATTTTCCCTCTCAGAATAAATACCAACAAAGTAAAGTTTCTGAAACTTTGTTTAGAAAATTATAATTAGTGAACTCTGTCTCATCCTATGCTTTCTTTAAGAATTAGTGGCATTATGCCGGATTTATACATATTTCTTTACTGATAATCTTTTTTTTACCAAGTGCTGGAAATGGGATTTAGAACTTGTGCCTAGAATTTTTGGCTGTTGTGCACATACACAAGAATATAATTGTGTCCCTACAACTATATGGCATCTATGGAAGCTACTCGGGCTCTGGATTAGTTGTGACCTGTTCCAGTCATTTCTTTGTGGCTATTCCTAGAAAAACTCTTTCATTACTACTCTTTAGTATAATGACTTTGACTTCAACATCCTGTGGAAAATTGTGATTTATAATTTGTAAGAAATATGTGCAGTGTTTCCTTGTCCATATCTGGAAGTAATTACAGAGTTTGGGGAAGTACTTCTCTCTCAATAAGTTTTAGATAATCTTAAATCCATCAGGATTTACAGATAAAGGCTTGGTAATATTATCTATCTACAAACAAACCCAGGCTTTGAGTGCTAAAGAAACAAAAGCAGAATGTAAATTGTGCCCTTTAAATGGAATGGCCATTACTTATGTTCAGTGATCAAAATGCATATGTATACACATGTCTTCCACCTCTGAATGACAGATTTGAGAATCTCCATGTCCTGTGCATCCATTTGGAGATGGAATTAACATTTTGTCCCTTTGATAAACTACTAAATGCCTTAAATGAAGTTTAATGATCCTATGTGAGTTATTAGTGGATTGTTCCATGGTGCAATGGTTCGATTAGTGAAATCTCACAGTGGCATAGTAACTGTATCCAAAGCAATCTGGAAATTGATGGATCTCTATGAAAGGAAGTGATATCTTTATTCTTCCCATTGTGTCTCATTATGTTCTTTCCTTTTCATATGTACCTACCACTATTAAGAAAATATGACTGTATTACCTGAATTTCAAGTGGACTATTTCATGTGAATTGTTTCAGGATACGCTTATGTTATTCTGGAGAATAATTATACAAAATTCTCAACTGTCTTGTGTACTTGATGTTAAAACCCCCTAAGATTAAAATTTTCAAATGCAGTTTCTTTTTATGAGGTTTTACATTTGTGGTGGCAAGAGAATTCTTAGTCACATTTCTCCAGCAGCAATCTGTATTTGGGTACATTATGAATATATGATAACTGGTATTGAGGGCCAATTGTTGACTTCAGATTGCACACAAACCAAGTGCTGACACCAGCCACTGAGCGGTGTACATAGTTTGGACATGGTTTGGGAATAAGGTGTCATTATGAGCCAGTGAAATTACATGCCACTATGAACTGTGTTCAAGGGGATTTGCTTATAATGACTGTGGTTATTTTTGAACATCTTGATTTGGAAACGTGATATTTCAAGGAATGTTTTTATTGCTATGTATTACTAAAAATTTGGCAATTGATAGATAACAAAACATGCTATAAGTTAGATAGGACAATCAAAGTCAATGAATTAAAAGAGAAAGTCCAAGGATTCTCTTCACTCATTATCCAATAGCCTAGAGACTGAACTGCAGTGCTGAGAGGCGAGTTGGGATTTTAACTCAGTATGACAATATGGCAAATGTCCAGACCATGATCACAAAACAGCTGTTTTCCTCCATAACAGGGTGAATTATAGTACATAGTGGAGCCAAGAAACCTCTTAGTATTTGTGCAAAAGGTTCTTCTGCCAGCCAGAGAGGAAGCATCAACAAGCACTGGCTTTGGAAGAGTTGGCATCTGTTTCACTATTTGCCCATGACAGAAGTCTTTACTATGAGAAGTTTTGCTAACTGTTTCCTCAGGGATTTAAGATGTGATGAGGAAGAGAGCATCATAAGTGAAAATGTGGGTGACATTTTCATAAAAAACCTTTTTTTGAGGGTGTTCTTGTGTGATCTAAATATGGTTCCCAAAGATAACATCATTAGTGCCTGAAATATATAAAAATAATATAATCAAATCTGAAAACTAGGAAACCATTAAGACACATCATCATCAAAGTCAGAAAATTGGAGCCCATATGAAGTTACACGTCATTTCTAAGAAGGAGACTTAATTACCTTCCATAAAATAGTAATAAGATGTGGAAGTCATGCTTATCATACTCCAGAAACTTAAAAAAAAAAAAAAAGACAAATCAAATAAGAGTTTTGGTTACTAATTGCAGGGAGTTTCAAAGAATGGGGAAAATGAAGGCATTTAACTATGGAGAAAATATTATTCTTCCTGTAGATAAATCTGGAAGAAAGCTAAGAATATGACCTCAAGTGGACAGTACCCAAAAGTGGGTATTATACTTTTCCTTTTGGCAAAGTCTAGACTGAGGGCTCCTGGAGCAGAAGTGGTGGATTGTGTTTTATATCCCCAGTCACAGTGACCAGTGTTACTTGAATTGACTTCCCAAAGAACATATGTTTCTTTCTTTTCATTTTTTTAAGATTTTATTTATTTATTTGACAGACAAAGATCACAAGTAGGCAGAGAGGCAGGCAGAGAAAGAGGAGGAAGCAGGCTCTCCGCCAAGCAGAGAGACCGACACGGGGCTCGATCCCAGGACCCTGAGATCATGACCTGAGCTGAAGGCAGAGGCATCAACCCACTGAGCCACCCAGGCGCCCCCATATATTTCTTTCTTACAACTACTTTCAATTTGTAGAATTAACATAGACTCTCAAAGCAAATACTCTAATAAGCATAGAATCGACATGAACAACATTTTTCTTAACAATATTTCTTCTAACTTGTAGTTCTCTAGGTCATCTCTGAAACTTTTCAAGAGTGTATTTGGCTAGTTCTCACCCTCTCAATATTCTAATTCAGAACTTTGGATATGGAATGAGATTTGTTTATGTTAAAAAGCTTCATGGAATTTTGAAGTATTAAATGATCCCTGAATTGCAGAGATTATATATTTTTCTTTGAGAAGTCAAGTTTCTTATGATTAAGGATGGGTTTTACGTGCCAGTGCTTTGACTTCTGTAAGAACATGTTGCAATTCCATTGAAGCCAAGCCACACCTAGCAAAAAACAACTGCAAACAGCTGGTGTTCATTTTATTCCACATCTATCTTTTACCCAAATGCACTTCAAAACCAGTCTTGACTGCTTCATTGCATTTGTGCACTGTTCATCTGACAGCCCTTTTGAGTGTAGCCTCTCAGTTCAGTGAACTAATAATTTGCATATCCTGGCTGGTCGCTGTATATTCCTCTTGTAGTTATAGTACATTTTATCTTTCCTGGTTAGGTAATCCTGGGAATGGTGTCTAACAGACTCCTGTGTTCGGTTTTCTTGGATGCTTACAGAATTAAGAGCAAGGTGTGTTATTATTCCTAACAGTCTTTTATGATCCTTTGTATTTCTGTGGTATCAATTATAACATGGTTTATATTTTTTATTTTCCTTGTTTGAGTCCTTTCTCTCCTTCTCTTGGTGAATCTAGCTATAGGCTTGCCAAATTTATTTATCTTTTCAGAGCACCAGCTCTTAGTTTTATTGATCATCTTTAATTATCTTTTCAGTTTCCACTTCATTTTTTTTTAAAGATTTATTTATGTATTTGACAGACAGAGATTACAAGTAGGCAGAGAGGCAGGCAGAAAGAGAGATGAGGAAGCAGGCTCCCCACTGAGCAGAGAGCTGGATATGGGGCTCGATCCCAGGACCCTGGGATCATGACCTGAGCCGAAGGCAGAGGCTTTAATCCACTGAGCCACCCAGGCGCCCCTCCACTTCATTTATTTTTGCTCCAATATTTATTATTTCCTTCCTTCTAGAAGCTGTGGACTTTGTTCTTTTTCTAGTTCCTTGAGATACAAAGTTAGATTATTTATTTGAAACTGTTTCTTGAGGTAGACATTTATTGTTATGAACTTCCCTCTTAGAACTGCTTTTGCTACATCACACAAATTTTAGTGTTTGTGCATACCCTAAATTTGCATTTGCCTCGTTTTTTTTTAATTTCTTTTTTGATTTCCTTGATTAGTAGGATGTTATTTAATATCCACATATTTGTGAGCTTTCCAGTTTTTTTCCATATAATTAAGTTCGAGTTTCATACTATTGTGGTTGTAAACAATGCTTGACATAATTTCAGTCCTTTTAAATTTATTAAGACTTGTTTGGTCGCTTAACATATGATCTATCCTGGAAAACGTTCCATGTGCACTTGAACAGAATGTGTGTTTTGTTGCCTTTGGATGGAATCTTCTGTATATATGTGAAGTCTGTCTGGTATAATGTGTCATTTAAGTCATGTTTCCTTATTGGTTTTCTAACTGGCTGAGCTGTCATTTGATGTAAGTGGTATTTTACATGTCCCTACTATTATTATATTGTTGTCTCTTTCTCCCTTTAGGTCTATTAGTATTTGGCTTACATATTTAGGTGCTCCTATGTCAGGTACATAAATATTTATAAATGCCATATCCTCTTTTTGAATTGACCTCTTTATCATTATATGACATCCATCTTTATTATTACAGCATTTGTTTTCAAGTCAAGTTTTGTCTGATGTATCACTACTCCAGCTTTTTTTGTTTTTGTTTTTGTTTTGTTTCCATTTGTATAGAATATCTTTTTCCATCTCTTCATTTTTAGTCTGTGTATTTACATCTAAAGTAAGTCTCTTGTAGAAATCATATAGTTGGTGGTCTTTTGTTTTGTTTTTTCTTTTTATCCATTCAGCCACTCTGTTGTCTTCTCATTAGAAAATTCAGTTTATCTACATTTAAAGTAATTATTATGGATAGGCATGTGCTTGTTACCATTTTGTTAATTGTTTTGTCTGTTCCTTTCTTAACTTTCTTCCTTTGTGGTTCCTTTTGTCTGTTCCTTTCTTAACTTTCTTTCTTTGTGGTGACTTTTTAAGTGGTATGCTTTTATTCCTTTCTCTTTCTCTTTATGTATTTACTATAGGTTTTTGCTTGTGTTTATAATGAGGATTATATATAATCTGTAAGAGTCTATGTTAAGTTGATAACAACTTAAGTTTGATCCCATTTTAAAGTCAACTTTTTTTACTCTCCCTACCAACATTTTATTTTTGATGCCATATTTAAATTTTTTTTAATCCTGTGTGTTCCTTAACTATTTATTGTCATCATGATTGTATTTGCTAGTTTTTTCTTTTAACCTCCCTTCTACCTTCACTGTATATTTAGCTTTCAGTGAGATTTATTCTTTCATAAGTCTTCTTGTTGCTCTTTAATACCCTTACTTTTCAGCTTAAAGAAGTCCCTTTAACATTTCTTATAAGACCAGGTTAGTGTTGATCACATTCTTTAGCTCTTGCTGGTCCAGAAAACTCTTTATCTCTCCTTCAATTCTGAATAATTTCGCTGGATAAAGTATTCTTGGTTGGAAGGTTTGTTTTGTTTTGTTTTGTTTTGCTTTGCTTTGCTTTTCCCCCCTCTCTTTCTTCTCCTTTAAGCACTCTGAATATACCACTCTCTTTCTGCTGAAAAATCTGCATAGTCTTATGGGGATTCTTTTGTATGTAATGAGTTGTTTTTTCTTGGTGCTTTTAATATTCTGTCCTTATTTTTAACCTTTGACATTTTATTTATATTGTGTCTTAGTGTGACCCTCTTTGGGTCTATCTTATTGGGAATTCTTTGAGCTTCCTGGATCTAGATGTCTGTTTCCTTCCCCAGGTTAGGGAAATTTTCAGCCATTATTTCTTTAAATAAGCTTTCTACCCCATTTTTCATTCTTCTCTGGGAGCCCTATACTGTGATGTTAGTCCATGTGATGTTATCCTATAAAGCTCTTAAGCTATCTTCACTTTTTTTAATTCTCTTTTCTTTCTGCTGCTCTTATTGGGTGAGTTCCACTGCCTTGTCTTCAAGTTAAACAATCCTTTCTTCTGCTTCATCTAATCTGATGTTATCCCATAGAGTGTATTTTTCAGTTTGGTTATTGCATTCTTCAGCTTTGTGACTTATATTTGGTACTTTCTTGTATTTTCCATCTGCATGTTGAACTCCTCACTGTTAATCCATTCTTTTCCCTAGTTTAGTAAGCATCATTGTGACTATTACTGTAAACTCTTTTCAGGTAAATTACTTATCACCATTTCACTAATTTTTTTTCTGAGGTTTTATCTTGTTCTTTCATTTGAAACATTCCTTTGTTTCTTCATATTGCTTGACTTCTGTGTTGGTTTCTGTACAGTGGGTAATGCAACTGCTCTCCCAGTCTTGAAGAAGTGGCCTCATGTGGGAGATAAAACTTGCTGTTTAATCATTTAGGTCTTTGTCATCTCTAAAATTTTTGTGTTTTCCCAAACAACCTAATATATTTTAATAGTTACCAGTACTTGAGGATGTGCCAAGGCCTGTCACTGTCCCTAAGGGGAGGATCTCAGCATCTAGACTGAGTCTGTTTGGGAAGCCAGACCCTTAAGCAGCAGCTTTTAGAAGTATGCCAGTATATCCCACAGTATGCTATGGGACCACAGGCATAAGCCCTGCTGGCCCCAGAGTCAGGCAATCTGGCAGCAGTTGTATAAATCAGGGCTCCAGATAAGTATATAAGCTCTTTTCTAGGAGATACTGGTGAAGTGGAGCAAGGCAGGGGAACAGCACTAAGATGGTATCCATGGCCTATATTCATTTAAGCTGCTCCACAAGCCATTAGATGTACAACAAACCTGAAGCCTGTCCCTCAGGCTGAAGCTCCAGGACTATTACCAAAAAGATAAGAAATAACAAGTTTTGACAAGGTTGTGGAGAAAAGGGAAGCTTTGTAGACTGTTGGTGGGAATGTAAATTTACATTATACAAAATAGTATGGAGGTTCCTCAAAAATTAAAAATAGAGGGTTGCCTGAGTGGATCTTCCAATTAAGCATCTGCCTTCAGCTCAGTCTTGATCCTGGGGTCCTGGGATCAAGTCCTGCCTCAGGCTTCCTGCTAGTGGAGAGTCTGCTTCTCTCTCTCCCTCTGCTCCTCTGCCTTACTTGTGCTCTCTCTCTCTCTCTCTCACCCACTCACTCTCTCAAATAAATAAAATCTTTTTAAAAAATTAATAGAGATACCATATGATCTAGCAATTCCATTTCTGGGTATTCATTCAAAGAAAATGAAAACACTAACTTGAAAAGATAATGCACCCCATGTTCATTACAACATTATTTATATTCACCAAGATAAGGAAGCAATATAAGTGTCCACTGATGAATGAATGGGTAACGGAATTGTGTGTGTGTGTGTGTGTGTGTGTGTGTGTGTGTGTGAGATGGAATATTATTCAGGCATAAAGAAGAATGAAATCTTGCCATTTGTGACAGTATGGAGGTATCTTAAGGATATTATTGTAAATGAAATCAGACAGAAAAAGACAAATATGGTATGATCTCTTATGCATGAAATATTAAAAAAAAAAAGGTAAACAAGGCCATAGATATAGAGAACAGATTGGTGGTTGCTGGAGATGGGGGGAGAAATGAGTAGAGGGAATAAAAAGAAAAAGTAAAACAAAACAAAACAAAAAAACCCAGAAACTGGGGCACCTGGGTGGCTCAGTGGTTGAGGCCTCTGCCTTCGGCTTGGGTCACGATCTCAGGGTCCTGGGATCGAGTCCCGCATTGGGCTCTCTGCTCAGCGGGGAGCCTGCCTCCTCCTCCTCTCTCTCTCTGCCTGCCTCTCTGCCTACTTGTGATCTGTCAAATAAATAAAAAAATCTTTAAAAAAAAAAACAAAAAACCAGAAACTGTCTACAAACATAAGTGAATTTCAGACATGTACTTTGTAAAAGAGCTTGGTCCAATTTTTTTTTTTTTTAAAGATTTTATTTATTTAACAGAGAGAGAGAGAGAGCACAAGTAGACAGAGCAGCAGACAGAGGGAGAAAGAGAGAAGCAGACTCTCCATTGAGCAGGGAGCCCGATGCAGGGCTCGATCCCAGGACCCCGTGATCATGACCTGAGCTGAAGGTAGCCGCTTACCTGACTGTGCCACTCAGGCACCCGAGCTTGGTCCAATTTAAAGATGGTTAGGAAGCTCTATTCTGGTGTAATTACCTTAAAGCTATTTAAGGAACAACTCATTCTAAGAAATATGTTTACTTCCAGACCACACACACACACACACACACACACACACACACACGTATATATATATATATGAATCCAGAAACAAAATTTTGCTGAACAATATTTATCCTTATTATAGGTCTTGTAATTTATTTGCTGTTCTTTATTTCATTAATTTTTGTTTCTTCTTGACATACTAATGAGTTGAGACTTTCAGCCCAATAAACACTTTTAAAAGATAATAAAAATAAATGAGGGTAAAGCTTTTCATCTAGTATTTGTTTTAGGACCTAGAAGAAATTTAAGTATAGTGATTTAAATAGTGCTCCCCCAAATTTCGTGTCCATCTGAAATCTCAGAATTTGACCATATTTGGAAGTAGGGTCTTTGAAGATATCATTAACAAAGGCTCTAAATAGAAAATCATCATGGATTTCAGGCAGGCTGTAATCTGATGACCAGTGTCCTCAAAAGAAGAGGCAAGGACACAAACATGCAGGTGAAGAGGTGATAGCAGTAGGGATTGAGGTGATGTGTCAACAAGCTAAGCAATGCAGGACCCACCAAAAGGTGATAGTTCAAGGAATGGTAATATCTGGAGCATGGGAGCATGGCTCTGCTGACCCCTTGATTTTAGACTTATAACCTCCACAACAGAATTGAGAGAGAATACATTCTGTTACCTTCTTCAGGAATACTGTATATATAGTTGACCATTTGTATTTCCTGTGGATTAGAAAATCAGTTTTTTTTATTTTGCAAAAAATAACTCATGAAAATTTTATTCCATGTTCATTTAGTCTATTATTTGCATATATTTTAATTTTAATATTATTAAGTATTCTAATTCATGAACATAGCAGATCTTTCCATTTATCCAGGTATTTGTTTAATTTCTCTCAGTATTTTTTTTTTTATTTTCTAGTGTTGAGGGCTGTTACATCATGTATTAAATTTATTTCTGATAATTAATATCTTTCAGGATTATAATTAAAATTTCACTTTCTATTTGTTTATTGCTGGCATATCGTAATTAAAATGTTTTTGCATATTGAATTTGTATTTTGCAATCTTACAACATGTATTTTTAAAAATTTATCCATAGGGGCACCTGGGTGGCTCAGTGGGTTAAAGCCTCTGCCTTCGGCTCAGGTCATGATCCCAGGGTCCTGGGATCGAGCCCCACATCGGGCTCTCTGCTCGGCAGGGATCCTGCTTCCCCCTCTCTCTCTGCCTGCCTCTCTGCCTACTTGTGATCTCTGTCTGTCAAATAAATAAAATCTTTAAAAAAAAATTATCCATAGATTTCTTGGGTACTTTTATTACTTCATAATTTTTACAATTTTTTTATTTGCTTTATTGAGCTAGCTGTTACTTCCCATTACAACTTTGAATGGAAAACTTCTTTTTCTCATTCCCAATCTCAAAGGTAAAAGTGCTAAAATTTCCCCACTAAGCATGATATTTGATTATTGCTCAAATAACCTTGACTATTTACATTTGTAATTTTTATTTGGCAATAAAGTGTGTCTAAAATAATACTGGAAACTGTAGATGTTATTATTTTCTAAGAGAAAGGATTATTTCTTTCCTGTTTTGGGCAAGCAGAGTAATGTTCTGGTCACCTCAGTCCCTTCAAGAATTAGGCTGAGAAATACCTGGGAAAAGAGTTTGAATGAGACTGATTATGTATCCAAGTTGGCTTTGTATTCTTGTGTATTTTGACTTGGGAACTTGACAGATCTTTCTCTGCTAAGCTGGGTATGTTAAGTACTGACCTTCAGAGCCTTTTAATTAGCTTTTTAGCTTCCCATTCCATAGGGCTTCATAATTTGGACAGTGATAATTTGGACAGTGTTTTGAAGTGAAAACTGACCGTGTGTTTGAGGTTCCTGAGGTTGTCAGTTGTATCACTACAGCTTCTGAATGCTAAAATGATTGCTGCTTTCCCTGCCCCCATCAGCCACCTGATGGGACCGACTTTGGATTCTTACCCTCAAACTGCACCCAGCATTGGAACACACTGTGTGTGCAAAGAAGCTCAGTTCAGACTCAGCGTCAGTCCAGCATCCCTTTAGGGCTTTTGTCTTTTGCCTGTTTTGTTTCAGGCTCTCTTCCTCTGGTAGCTGTTTGCTCAGGACCCCATGACTGGGGGACGTTTCATTCTGTCTTGCAAAAGCTTTCAGCCAAACTTCTGAATTCAGCTTGAGGGGAAATTTGGTTGTGTTCTAGAGTCTCTCCAAGTCTCCAATTCACTCAAGGCTCTCTGTTAAAAGCTTTGCTGGATGTCTCTTTCCCAGAAGCTGCCCTCGGCTTGGTCAGACTTTGACCTTCAGTCTTCATTCAGAAGATAATTCCCCTAGGCCCCAGCCCATCTTCCATTCAAGATGGGAAGAAATTAAAATAAAAACAAACATCAAAAAAACAGTTACTGAGTATCAGCCCACTTCTGACAAGCTTTCCACTTTCTGGAATTTTAATTTATCTGGTTGTCATTATAGTTGGCCTTTGAACAACATATGTTTGAACTACATGTGTTCATGTATATGTGGATTTTTTTCAATAAATACAGTATAATACTATAGATGTATTTTCCTTATGGTTTTTTTAAACATTTCTTTTCTCTAGCTTACTTTATTATAATGTATAGCATATAATACATGTAACATGAAATATGTGTTAGTTGACTGTGTTATCAGTAAGACCAAGATAAAAGATCAGTACACTGAAACTATAAGACATTGATGAAAGAAGTTGAAGAAGACCCAAATAAGTGGAAAGATATCCCATGTACATGGATTGGAGTAAATATTGAAATATACAACCCAAGGCAATCTACAGATTCAGGGATATCTCTATCAAAATTCCGAAGGCATTTTTTAAGGAAATGGGAAAAAAAAAACCCTAAAATTTGTATAGAACCACAAAAGACCCCAAATAGCCTAAGCAATCTTTAAAAAGAAGAACAAAGCTGGCAGGCTCACACTTTCTGATTTCAAAATATATTATAAAATTATAGTAATCAAAACAGTATGGTATTGACATAAAAACAGATACATAGATCAGTGGAACTCAGTAGAGTCCAGAAATAAGTCCATGTGTGTTTAGTTAGTTTAGGACAAAAGAGTCAAGAATATACAATGAGAAAGTACAGTCTCTTCAATAAATGGTTTTGGGAAAATCAGACAGCCACAGGCAAATCAAATGAAATTGGATAGCTATCTTATACTATACATAAAAATCAATGCAAAATGAAATAAAGACTTTCACGTATGACCTGAAACATTAAAAATCCTAGAAGAAGAAAAAAGTTCTAGAAGAAAACATAGGTGGTAAGCTCCTTGATATCATTCCTACTGATTTTTTGGATCTGACATGAAAAACAATGGCAACAAAAGCAAAAATAATAAATGAGACTATATCAAGTTAAAAAGTTTTTCTGCACAGCAAAGGAAACCATTAACAAAATGAAAAGGCATCCTAAGGAATGTAAGAAAATATTTTCAAATCATTTATCTGATAAGGGATTAATATTCAAAATATATAAAACTCCTACAGTCAAGAGCAAAAAACTAAACATTCCAAGGGCAGAGGACCTGAATAGACATATTTTCAAAGAAGCCATACAAATGGCCAACAAGTACATGAAAAGGTGCTCAAATCACTAAACCAGATGAAGGATCAGGTACATTGCTCAGACCATTTTTGAAAAATACAATGTGCTTCCTCAGTCCTTCCTCTGTCTAAAACAGTACACATCTCTGCCACATGAAAAATGCACTCACCCTCTCTCTCTCAAGGCCCTCCAGATTTTCAAACCATTACAGCCTCAGGTATGTAGTCTAGGATCTCATTATCTAAATCAGTTGTATGTGGAAATAAGGAACCTCAGGCATGGTTCCTTGATCACAGCTTTTCAGTTAATTCCTTTTTATTTGAAGATGTGGGTACTAAAGAAACAAGTTGTCTATTCTATACCACTCAAGTACAATTGTGGAACAAACTTAACATGTAATGGTGCAGCAAGAATAACCATTACATACTTTCTCATTCAAAAAATGGAATTACTCTTGGCTCTGACTTCAAGGCTCTTGTTTTGCCCTCTGAGTCTCCCTCCCTTTTCAGTAGAAGGCCTATGTGTTGCAGCTGAGTAGTTCCTTCAGCCTGCTCTCTCTTCACAAAAGTTTAGGGAAGGCGGGGTGGCTCAGCCAGTTAAGTGCCTGCCTTCTGTTCAGATTATGATCCCAGGGTAATGGGCTCAAGTCCTGCACTACGATCCTTGCTCAGCAGGGAACCTGCTTCTCCTTCTACCTGCTGTTCCCCCTGTTTATGTTCTTTCTCTCTGACAAATAAATAACTAAATAAAATCTTTAAAAGAAAAAGTTGAGGGAACAAAGATGGTAGATATGAATGGTATCTCGTAGAAGTTGTATTCTCTGTTTAATGATTATTTTGAGTGTTTTTCTCTATATTTTTTCTTGTAATTTGCATATGTGTGTCTTTTATGTGTTTCTTATGTATTATTGATTAAGTCAGTTTCTTTGACTAATACTATTAATCTGTAAATTTACAGATTACTTGATTGATTAATCTATTGATTACTAAAATAGGTTAAAATGTCTCTCTCTAAAGGTAAATTTCTAAGTTTATACCTTAAGTTTGGTTAACTTTTTGCATTATTATTTTGAACTTAGGTATTAGATACAGTGTTAAATTTGTTATGTCTTTCAAGTGAATTTAACTTTTTGCCTAAATTTTATATACTGTAGAAAGTACTTCTCCCTCTGTTTGGTTTTTATCCTAACTCAAAACTATAAATATTACTTCTTTGCAGATGACTTCCCTTATCTGTATTCTAAATTCTAACCTCTTCTCAGAGATATATTACTGCATTTCCAAAAACTTGCTAGATGTTTTCATTAGCACATTCCATTAGAATGTATAGTGTGTACATTCAAGTATAGTCTGTCCGAAATGAAATAACCATGTTCCTTCTTAAACCTACTCTTTCTATTTTATCTGTTTCTTTTAATAGTGTCCTTTTGTGTAAGATGCTCATGCTTATAACAGGACCTTTTTGCACTCCCTTGTCTTGTATTTGTGATTTAGTTGTCAAGTGCTGTTGATTCTACCTCTACAGCGTAATTGTGATCAGTCCCTACACTCTGCAACCACAGCTGAAGGTCCTCAGTACTTTCTCTTAGATCATTGAAAATCAACTTGATTTCCCTACTTCCAACATCAACTTCATCTTATGTTTTTTATCCATTAGCTTGCAGATTGAACTTTCTGAACAAATATTTATACTGTATAATGTCTCTTTAAAAATGACTTAATAGCATAGTAATTAAATATATGGCTTTGGAATCTGATGGTCTTTTTGTACTAGATGTCTTCTCTTTGTTTCCTGGTCTATTCACATCCAGTCTCTATTCATTTCCACCTTGTTTTAGACTGCAACAAGGGGCTGAAGTATCATGAACTGTCATATTCCTCCTGCTCTTCAGCTTCTTGTAGATTTTTATTCACCCTGACTTGTCCTCGCAGTCTTGGGTCTGTCTGTGTTCTACTGCTAAAAGCCACAGCTCCCATCAGTGTGGTCTTCATGCAGTGCCCTCCTTCCAGTTTCCAGTAATAGCTTCTTTCCTGTATGCCTACAGATATAGGAATATAACTATCTCTCCCTCCATCCTATCACTAGGTCTTTGCACTATCCCTAGTAGTTTCCTACATGATATCTTTATAGATAATCCCTCCATTAAACTCTTGTGTATTATACTAATTTTATTGTACCATCTATTTCCTGATTAGAAATTATCTTTAAGTCCTGGCCTTGCCACTTACTACTGGATAAATTTGGGGAATTTATTTAATGTTTTTGAATCTTATTTGGTCACCTGAAATGTGGACTAAGTAATTATGTAGAAAAGTTGTGTCATATATAATAATGAATAAATATTATTTATAAAATAAAATATAATTATTTAGCTTTTAATTAAAGATATGTCAGAGGGAAAGGAAAGGCAAAAAGTATTCTTAATAGGCAGACAAACTGGGACATACACTATAAGTGATACACAGAACCTCTCCAGTGGAATTGAGCCACAGTTGTCCACAATGAAAACCAGCTCAATAAAGTAACCTTGAACTGGCTTTTCCTCTTTGTGTGTTCTTGCTATTCTGTCTTCCTACTCCTCTATATTTGATTGTCTTCCCAAAGAAACACTTTGTATGTAAACCCTTACTTAAGGCTCTTTTTTTCAAGGGAATCACAAGCTAACACACAATTACTGGGATTAATTTTGGGGTGAGATGGTCAAAAATTTTTTGGTTGAAAGGTAAAGATCAAGCTCTAGTCACTAACACATAGTGTTTGAGAATCACGGAAGCTAATATTTTACTGTTCTGCAAAAAGCATTTCTTATTCCTTAAACTTTTATCACCAACATTTTATCAACATTTATTACCAACTTTTGGGACTGGGAGAAAATAAAAACTATATGTCTATATGTAGTGGTATTGACTGTGTGGTAAAGGTAGTAAAGATAAAAACCTCAGTGTGCAACTTTAACAGGTAAATGATGGGATATTTTGGTATTGGCTGTTAATGTTTAATTCTGTTGACATAAATATAGTTGTTTCATTTAGAAGTATCTAATTTGTGGTGGTATCAAACCAGTTTTATATGATTTCATTTATTATGTGGCCCACATTTTCCATTAGTATATGAATTTTTATATACAATAAAAAGCAGAGTGCTTTAAATCACAACAAAAAGTCCATAATAAAATGTTGCTCTTTTTGGAATTTATATCTCATTTTTGCTGGTTTGACTGGATTATACTCTAATATGCATTTAGTGTAATTTAACAAAAATTTACAGAGTGACAGTGCAGTGGAACTGGATGCCTATACTTCAACAATTCTTTATCCCTGAGCTCAATATCTGGTTTATGAGAACTGAGCATCTGATTTTAAAAATACCATTGAAAATAGGAAAAGCATAAAGCTTGAACAGACCAGGGCCCAATTTTCTTACAGTCTGTTAATGCAATAACAGAGAGTATCAGTGTTATACTGAATAAATAAATAAATAAGTAAATATAAATAGATATATATTTCTTTCAATATGTCAGACCTCAAGGGCTTACATTTTTTTCCTAAAGCCTAATGGTGTAAAACACTCTGGAATCTTCCAGTGTGGCAAATATCCTATTCTGCATGCACTGTATTTCTCACCAAACTATTGACATATTAGACATAAGTGACTAGACAGTCAATGAGAAGCTATGTTTATTTACTCACTTACAGCCTTTTCTAGTGCACCTTTGTCACAGCTTGTTTGCTGGTTCAGTAGCAAATAGAGTGAAAACAATAACCTTTCCTACTAGTTTTGAGAATGGTGATTATCTTTGGAGAAGGAGAGCAGAAAATATGATTAGGAAAAGAATAATTGAGTAGTATCTATAATATTTATTTTGTTAAAATAATCTGAAACAAATATGGTTAAAGTTAATGTTTAACAATTTAGCATTGGGTTTTGGGGGGTAAAAATTAGGATAAAAGCTAATTTTGTGTAAGTGAATCCTAAATACAGAAGCTAAAAAAGAGAATGGAGTCTGTTTTCACTATACTACATGGTAGTGTAGAAGTAGGCAGTTCTGCTTCACAAACAAGATCAAGAGATAATCTGGCTTTCTTATGTTTTGAGCTCTAGGATTCAAATGGGTGCTTGCCTAAATTGGATTGTTGGAGTTGGCACATCAGTGGTGCTTCCATCTCTAGCCTAGGAGAAGGCAAGTAGAGAGGCAGTAAAAAGCAGACAAATTTTTTAAAGAGAAATTAAGATGTATGTATCACTTTTTAAAAAGATTTATTTATTTATTTTAGAAAGAGAGAAAGTGAACATAAGTATGAAGGGCATAGGGAGAAGGAGACAGAATATCAAGCAGACTCCACGCTGAATGTGGAGCCCAATGTGGGGCTCAGTCTCTCGATCCTGAGATCACGACCTGAACTGAAACTAAGAGTCAAATGCTTAACCAGTCGGGCCCCCCCAGGAACCCCCATATGTATTACTTTTATTCATATTCTGTTTGCAAAGACTAAGTCCTTGTTCACATGCAGTACAAGGAGATTATCAAATATGATCTTTAGCTGGGCAGCTATATGTGTACTGCTAAAGCCCTGAAAATAGGTCTTAGTTTCCATTAAAAAAGAAAGGTCAGGGATGCCTGGGCAGCTTAGTCAGTTAAATTGCTGCCTTTGGCTCAGGGCATTATCCCAGGGTCCTCAGATTGGGTCCTGCATTGGACTCCTTGTTCAACGGGGGGTCTGCTTCTCTCTCTGGCTCTATCTGCCACTCTTCCTGCTTGTACACACTCTCACTCTCTCTCTCAAAAATAAATAGATAGAATCTTTAAAACAATATGGGATGCTGAATTACTCACCATTCCCAAGTATAATATTAATAGATCATAGTGAATTTAGAGGGCAATTATTGATGGTATCTTACAGAGTTTCTTCTTGAATTATTCAATAAATGTTGCAGAGGTGAAACCAAGGTGGGGAGAGAAAAGCAAACTGATAGCTGTTAAGGATTTGTTGTGTAAGCCTTGCTAAAATTTTAATGTGGAATGTAACCTTTTACACATATAATTTATTATATTTTATTATTAAAGGCAGATGGATGTTATTATCACAATTTTATAGGTAAACGTGATTATATAACTGGCATAAAAATTAAGTTTACTGAATCTATGGAGGACAAAGTTTAGGATAGCCAAAATATTGAATATGTAGTCAGAATTAGAAACTGAAAGTAGCATATGAATTTAGGTAGATTTTGAAATATTTATTGTGTTAAACAAGTATATATTTTAAAATCATTTAAACAAGTATACATTTAAACATTTACATTTAAACATTATATGTTTAAAAGTATATTAAATACATTTAAACAAATATACAGTTGACAGTCAGTTGTAGTTGCCAAAAACAACATAAGTTATATCAAATATTATCTGTAAAACCCTGATACTATCCCAAACATGGGGGTTAACATCCCCATAATATTGTTTTAGTAAAGTAGTTTGGCCTATTGCATTTACTTTGAGAGTCTTTGTATTAATGGACATTAACTGCCTACAATATGTCTGGATTAAAGGGATCAGAATCAAGGGTTATTTGGGAATTATGCTCCATGTTGGATGAAAGGACCAAGAATAAGTATGTACGATATTATCTTAAAATTTTGGATTCCTGGAGAAGCTGCAGTATGGGGATGCTCTAGACTGAGTACTGCCCTCAGTGTCTTTCCAACTCCTCCTCCTGCAGTGGCGGCGGTGGCGGCAGTGGCAGCAGCACTTAGCAGCGGCAACTTGAGGCTGCACCCCGGGCTAGCCCCACAGAGTGGTGCTCAACTGAGACGGGGGCTCAGCGCCCCAAGGGGCTGCCCCTCCAAGAGTAGAGGCAGCAAGAGGACGTGTATGTCTTGCACAGATCCACGCAGGGAGAGCAGTGGGGACAGAGACCGGCGCCACCTTCTGATCCTCACTCTAGGAGGAGTCAAGATGGCTGAGAAGTAGCAGGCTGAGACTACTTCAGGTAGCGGGAGATCAGCTAGATAGCTTATCTAAAGATTGCAAACACCTACAAATCCAACGGGAGATTGCAGAGAAGAAGAAGAGCAATTCTAGGAACAGAAAATCAACCACTTTCTGAAAGGTAGGACTGGTGGAGAAGTGAATCCAAAGCCACGGGAAGATAGACTGCGGGGGGAGGGGCCGGCTCCCCGCAAGTGGCGGAGCAACGGAGCACAAAATCAGGACTTTTAAAAGTTTGTTGTGCTGAGGGACATCGCTCCAGAGGCTAAACCGGGGTGAAGCCCACGCAGGGTCAGCGTGGCCTCAGGTCCCGCAGGGTCACAGAAGGATCGGGGTGTCTGAGTGTCACAGAGCTTGCAGGTATTAGAACGGGGAAGCTGGCTACAGAACAGAGCCGAGGAGTGAGCTCACAGCTCGGGGTTACCTTGAACCAGTGGCAGGCTTGGTCAGCTCGGAGCACGGCCGGAGGCCAGGGAGACTGGAGTAAATGGGCGCTGTTCTCTGAGGCCGCACTGAAGAGTGGGGCCCCGAGCTCTCAGCTCCTCCGGGCCAGAGACCAGGAGCCACCATTTTCATTCCCGTCCTCCAGAACTCTACGGAAAGCGCTCAGGGAACAAAAGCTCCTGAAAGCAAACCCGAGTGGATTACTCAACTGGCCCCTGGTAAGGGTGGTGCAATTCTGCCTGAGGCAAAGATACTTGAGAATCACTACAACAGGCCCCTCCCCCAGAAGATCAACAAGAAATCCAGCCAGGACCAAGTTCACCTACCAAGGAGTGCAGGTTCAATACCAAGGAGAGCAGCGGAATTCCAGAGGAGTAGAAAGCAAAGCACGGAACTCATGGCTTACTCCCCATGATTCTTTGGTAATGCAGTTAATTTAATTTTTTTTTTCTTTTTCAAATTTTTTTTTCCTCTCTTCTTCTGCTAAATTTTTTTAACTTTTACCCTTTTCTTTTTTTTAACATTTTTAAACTAGTTTATCTAATATATATATATTTTTTTCCTTTTTATATTTTTTCTTTATTTTCTTTTTTTTAATTGTTTCTTTTTTTTTTTTTTTTCTTCCTTTCTGAAACTCTTTTTTATCCCGTTTCTCCCCCCTCACAATTTGGGATATCTTCTGATTTGGTTAAAGCATATTTTCCTGGGGTCTTTGCCACGCTTTTAGTATTTTACTTGCTCCTTCATATACTCTTATCTGGACAAAATGACAAGGCAGAAAAATTCACCACAGAAAAAAGAACAAGAGGCAGTACCGGAGGCTAGGGACCTAATCAATACAGACATTGGTAATATGTCAGATCTAGAGTTCAGAATGATGATTCTCAAGGTTCTAGCCGGGCTCGAAAAAGGCATGGAAGATATTAGAGAAACCCTCTTGGGAGATATAAAAGCCCTTTCTGGAGAAATAAAAGAACTAAAATCTAACCAAGTTGAAATCAAACAAGCTATTTATGAGGTGCAATCAGAAATGGAGGCTCTGACTGCTAGGATAAATGAGGCAGAAGAAAGAATTAGTGATATAGAAGGCCAAATGACAAAGAATAAAGAAGCTGAGCAAAAGAGGGACAAACAGCTACTGGACCACGAGGGCAGAATTTGAGAGATAAGCGACACCATAAGACAAAACAACATTAGAATAATTGGGATTCCAGAAGAAGAAGAAAGAGAGAGGGGAGCAGAAGGTATATTGGAGAGAATTATTGGAGAGAATTTCCCCAATATGGCAAAGGGAACAAGCATCAAAATCCAGGAAGTGCAGAGAATCCTCCTCAAAATCAATAAGAATTGGTCCACACCCCATCACCTATCAGTAAAATTTACAAGTCTTAGTGACAAAGAGAAAATCCTGAAAGCAGCCCGGGACAAGAAGTCTATAACATACAATGGTAAAAATATTAGATTGGCAGCAGACTTATCCACAGAGACCTGGCAGGCCAGAAAGAGCTGGCATGATATATGCAGAGCACTAAACGAGAAAAACATGCAGCCAAGAATACTATATCTAGCTAGGCTATCATTGAAAATAGAAGGAGAGATTAAAAGCTTCCAGGACAAACAAAAACTGAAAGAATTTGCAAACACCAAACCAGCTCTACAGGAAATATTGAAAGGGGTCCTCTAAGCAAAGAGAGACCCTAAAAGTAGTAGATCAGAAAGGAACAGAGACAATATACAGGAACAGTCACTCTAGAGGCAATACAATGGCACTAAATTCATAACTCTCAATATTTACCCTGAATGTTAATGGGCTATATGCCCCAACCAAAAGACACAGGGTATCAGAATGGATTAAAAAAAAAAAAAAAACATCTATATGTTGCCTACAAGAAACTCATTTTAAACCCGAAGACACCTCCAGATTTAAAAGAATTTACCATACTAATGGACATCAGAAGAAAGCAGGAGTGGCAATCCTTATATCAGATCAATTAGATTTTAAGCCAAAGACTATAATAAGAGATGAGGAAGGACACTATGTCATACTCAAAGGAGCTGTCCAACAAGATGATCTAATGATTTTAAATATCTATCCCCCTAACGTGGGAGCAGCCAACTATATAAACCAATTAATAACAAAATCAAAGAAACACATCGACAATAATACAATAATAGTAGGGGACTTTAACACTCCCCTCACCGAAATGGACAGATGATCCAAGCAAAAAATCAACAAGGACATAAAGGCCTTAAATGACACACTGGACCAGAAGGACATCACAGATATATTCAGAACATTTCATCCCAAAGCAACAGAATACGCATTCTTCTCTAGTGCACATGGAACATTCTCCAGAATAGATCACATCATTGGTCCTAAATCAGGTCTCAACCGATATCAAAAGATTGGGATCCTTCCCTGCATATTTTCATACCACAGTGCTCTGAAGCTAGTACTCAATCACAAGAGGAAATTTGGAAAGAACCCAAATACATGGAGACTAAATAGCATCCTTTTAAAGAAGGAATGGGTCAATCAGGAAATTAAAGAAGAATTGAAAAAGTTCATGGAAACAAATGATAATGAAAACACAACGGTTCAAAATCTGTGGGACACAACAAAAGCAGTCCTGAGAGGAAAATATATAGTGGTACAAGCCTTTCTCAAGAAACAGGAAAGGTCTCAGGTACACAACCTAACCCTACATCTAAAGGAGCTGGAGAAAGAACAAGAAAGAAACCGTAAACCCAGCAGGAGAAGAGAAATCATAAAGATCAGAGCAGAAATCAATGAAATAGAAACCCAAAAAACAATAGAGCAAATCAACAAAACTAGGAGCTGGTTCTTTGAAAGAATTAATAAGATTGATAAACCCCTGTCCAGACTTATCAAAAAGAAAAGAGAAAGGACCCACATAAATAAAATCATGAATGAAAGAGGAGCGATCACAACTAACACCAAAGAAATACAGACAATTATAAGAACATACTATGAGCAACTCTACGCCAACAAATTTGACAATCTGGAAGAAATGGATGCATTCCTGGAGACATATAAACTACCACAACTGAACCAGGAAGAAATAGAAAACCTGAACAGACCCATAACCAGTAAGGAGATTGAAACAGTCATCAAAAATCTCTAAACAAACAAAAGCCCAGGGCCAGACGGCTTCCCGGGGGAATTCTACCAAACATTTAAAGAAGAACTAATTCCTATTCTCCTGAAACTGTTTGAAAAAATAGAAATGGAAGGAGAACTTCCAAACACTTTTTTGAGGCCAGCATCACCTTGATCCCAAAACCAGACAAGGATCCCATCAAAAAACAGAACTACAGACCAATATCCTTGATGAACACAAATGCAAAAATTCTCACCAAAATACTAGCCAGTAGGATTCAACAGTACATTAAAAGGATTATTCACCATGACCAAGTGGGAATTACCTCAGGGCTGCAAGGTTGGTTCGACATCCGCAAATCAATCAAGGTGATACAACACATCAATAAAAGAAAGAACAAGAACCATATGATACTCTCCATAGATGCTGAAAAAGCATTTGACAAAGTACAGCATCCCTTCTGATCAAAACTCTTCAAAGTGTAGGGATAGAGGGCACATACCTCAATATTATCAAAGCCATCTATGAAAAACCCACCGCAAATATCATTCTCAATGGAGAAAAACTGACAGCTTTTCCGCTAAGGTCAGGAACACGGCAGGGATGTCCATTATCACCACTGCTATTCAACATAGTACTAGAAGTCCTAGCCTCAGCAATCAGACAACAAAAGTAAATTAAAGGCATCCAAATAGGCAAAGAAGAAGTCAAACTATCATTCTTTGCAGATGATATGATACTATATGTGGAAAAGCCAAAAGACTCCACTCTAAAACTGCTAGAACTTGTACAGGAATTCAGTGAAGTGTCAGGATATAAAATCAATGCACAGAAATCAGTTGCATTTCTCTACACCAACAACAAGACAGAAGAAAGTGAAATTAAGGAGTCAATCCCATTTACAATTGCACCCAAAACCATAAGATACCTAGGAAGAAACCTAACCAAAGAGGCAAAGAATCTATACTCAGAAAACTATAAAGTACTCATGAAAGAAATTGAGGAAGACACAAAGAAATGGAAAAATGTTCCATGCTCCTGGATTGGAAGAATAAATATTGTGAAAATGTCTATGCTACCTAAAGCAATCTACACATTTAATGCAATTCCTATCAAAGTACCATCCTTTTTTTTTCAAAGAAATGGAACAAATAATCCTAAAATTTATATGGAACCAGAAAAGACCTCGAAAAGCTAAAAGAATATTGAAAAAGAAAGCCAAAGTTGGTGGCATCACGATTCCAGACTTCAAGCTCTATTACAAAGCTGTCATCATCAAGACAGCATGGTACTGGCACAAAAACAGATACATAGATCAATGGAACAGAATAGAGAGCCCAGAAATAGACCCTCAACTCTATGGTCAGCTAATCTTCGACAAAGCAGGAAAGAATGTCCAGTGGAAAAAAGACAGCCTCTTCAATAAATGGTGTTGGGAAAATTGGACAGCCACATGCAGAAAAAACAAACTGGACCATTTCCTTACACCACACATGAAAATAGACTCAAAATGGATGAAGAACCTCAATGTGAGAAAGGAATCCATCAAAATACTTGAGGAGAACACAGGTAGCAACCTCTTCGACCTCAGCTGCAGCAACTTCTTCCTGGGAACATCGCCAAAGGCAAGGGAAGCAAGGGCAAAAATGAACTATTGGGATTTTATCAAGATCAAAAGCTTTTGCACAGCAAAGGAAACAGTTAACAAAACCAAAAGACAACTGACAGAATGGGAGAAGATATTTGCAAATGACATAGAAGATAAAGGGCTAGTGTCCAAAATCTATAAAGAACTTACCAAACTCAACACCCAAAGAACAAATAATCCAATCAAGAAATGGGCAGAAGACATGAACAGACTTTTCTGCAAAGAAGACATCTGGATGGCCAACAGACACATGAAAAAATGCTCCACATCACTCGACATCAGGGAAATACAAATCAAAACCACAATGAGATATCACCTCACACCAGACAGAATGGCTAAAATTAACAAGTCAAGAAAGGACAGATGCTGGCGAGGATGTGGAGAAAGGGGAACCCTCCTACACTGTTGGTGGGAATGCAAGCTGGTGCAACCACTCCGGAAAACAGCATGGAGTTTCCTCAGTAAGTTGAAAATAGACCTACCTTATGACCTAGCAAATGCACTACTGGGTATTTACTGTAAAGATACAAATGTAGTGATCGGAAGGGGCACATGCACCTGAATGTTTATAGCAGCAATGCCCACAGTAGCGAAACTAAGGAAAGAACCTAGATGTCTATCGACAGATGAATGGAAAAAGATGTGTTATGTATATACAATTGATTACTATGCAGCCATCAAAAGAAATGAAATCTTGCCATTTGCAACAACGTGGATGGACTAGAGGGTATTATGCTTAGCAAAATAAGTCAATCAGAGAAAGACAATTACCATATGAGCTCCCTGATATGAGGAAGTGGAGATGCAACATGGGGTGTTAAGGGGGTAGGAGAAGAATAAATGAAACAGGATGGGATTGGGAGGGAGTCAAACCATAAGTGACCCTTAATCTCACAAAACAAACTGAGGGTTGCTAGGGGGAGGGGGGTTGGGAGAAGGGGGTGTGGTGTTATGGAAATTGGGGAGGGTATGTGCTATGATGAGTGCTGTGAAGTGTATAAACCTGGTGATTCACAGACCTGTACCCCTGGGGATAAAAATATATGTTTATTAAAAATAAATAAAAAATAAATTTAATAAAAAAAATCTTTAAAAAATTTTGAAGGATTTTCCTGGAAAATATGGAGTGTATTATTTATATCTTATGTCACTTACATGTCAAAATTAATGCCATTGGTTTATAGGTAAGCAGACAATGACTCATGTAAGGAACACATTTCTAACAACTTTGTAGTTATGGTTGTTCATAAGTGTAAAGTTAGTTCCTATCAAGAAAAGAGTCCCAACAGAGAGAAGATCCCTCTCTAAAGTGTATCTGAATTTACTGGCAGGTGGAAATGGTAGTGGTTGTGTATCCTTTTAACTTTAAGTCATAGGGAATATTTCTGTCCCATTCCATTTGTCTGATATCTGTCAGATACTGTTCATTGTTATCATAAAAATTAATGTATATATAATATATATGTTATGTAATAAATATACATTAGTCCTCTAGACAATTGTATCTTAGATGATTTTACAGAAGGTGAAATGGACAAAGAGGATTACAGGAAATACTCTAGCATTTTTCCAATAAAACTTGAAAACATGAAAGCAGAAATTTTTTTCCTGTTTTTTTTTTTTGTTCTCCAAAACATTGGATGTGGGAAGAATTCTCAGGCTCCTCATTTTATGGGTCTAACCTAGGACATTTGTAAATGTGGCAAGGCATTTTTGGTTGCACAATGACCAAAAGATAGCACTAGAATATATTGGGTAGGAACCAGGGATGCTAACTATCGTGTTTGGAACCCATTAAGAAACACTGGAGGGGATGTTCCACCTTAGGAACTGACTTTTGTTTCACTTACTCATTCAGGAAAAATGATAGTGATTAGTTTTGTTCATGTTACATCTAGTGATAAACAAACACACAGCCAATGCCCAGGACAGAGGTAGTAAAGTGGAGAGGACTTGGGAGCAGAACATGAAACCCTTTGGCAGTGGCTAAGCGGGGCTTTTTCACATCCAGCAAAAAGTGTATTTTTTTTTTCAAAGGCTCTGTGCTTTCTTGGGGAACTTTGGGAGGACTAAGAAATTTGTACCTTTAGGTGGTAATATGCTGTATCACCTCATTCTCTATTTCATCTCTCTAAGTTTCTTTATACTTTTCTTTAAAAAAATGTAAATCCCTTAATTATGTCTGCTTGTTTCTTTCTATTATCACACCAGTGTTTCTCAGAATGACCTGAATCATTCAGGAAAAAGACTAACTGAATCAATTTAGAAACATTTTAAAAAATCAAAATTTTCTTTGAAAAGACAATCTGTGAAATTATCATTGGAATTACTAATTGAGTAAATACCAGTTATTTACACTGCCTTGTTATTCAGTTGAATGGAGACTGGGGCTGAGAGTCAGGAGAAATGTGTCCTATCAATATCAATTTGATATCTAAAAAATTATGTTAATATGGTTTTTACTCAATCATATCATTGGAAAATAAAGATAATCAATAATTGTTAAATATTGTTTTTATGGAAATAGACATTTTATGATGGGATTTTTAAATGCTTTATAAAAGTAAGACTTTATTATTAAGGACAGTTGTAGATTATTAAAGACAGTTGTAAATTATTCAGAATAACTTAACAGATGTTTGGTAGTTTTGCATTCTCATTTCAAGATATCAAATGTATAATTAAATCTCCTTGAAATTATGGTATCATTTTAAAATGATTTCAGATATTGTTGTAAAGAAAGACATATCTGTGATAATGCACATAAACTAGTCCAGCAAAAGATACTAAAAAATGTATATCAAGCCCACTAACTTTGGGCTTTCACCCCTCACAGGCAACACACATACAACAGAGCTTGTGACACTTCAAAATTCTCATTGAAATTCAGATTACAATAGTAAGTAGTTCAGAACAAACCACTGAAATCCATTCACAGCACAGAAAAACAAATAAGCAAAACACCAGGCTCCAGCATTGTCAAAACTGTACTGCTGAGTTAAGAAGTCAGGCAAGAAAATCAATTTTCTCTAACACATGAATTAAATGAATAAAAACTCAATATGAAGACAGAAGAAAAATAACCCAGCATTCCTAAGCCAACCTCAAAATGCCCATTTAATGGGAGGAAGAAACAGTATTCCTCTGCATGTTTTTACTTATTTATTCAACTATTAATGACTAGAAATAGTATTAGGCATTTGAAATACAGAGCTATGTCCAATATGTGGCTTCTATTTTACTGTAAGTGCAAACATATGAGCAAGTACAATGTGACAAAGGTTTTGGTAAAGGATAAGGTGCATAGGAAGCAATTTTAAGAGGTACCTAATCCAGACTGGAAGGCCAAGTGAAAGATTCTTGGGTCGAGGTGACATATGTGGTGAGCTGTGCCAGTTAAGAATGCCTTAATCATGGCGATTCACAGACCTGTACCCCTGGGGCTAATAATACATTATATGTTTATAAAAAAATTAAAAAAATTATTTTTAAAAAAAGAATGCATTAATCAGATGAAGTAATGTAAAAGAATAAGCATACAAAGGAACAAATGCATAGATGGGAGGTGAGAACATTGACTGGCTTGTAATGGAAAAATGAAATAATTCAGTATGGTTAAAGCATAGGATGGAAGCCAAGCAAGAAGTGAAATTGGAGGTGACCATAGATCATGATGTGTGCCTTTCTGAGTACTATGAATGTGATGGAGGGTCGGGCATTTAAAGATCTCTGCAGGGAGTTAATATTGTTAGATAAAGCACTGGTCACCATCTTGGTACAACTGATAAGAGGATTTTCTAGGTATTATTGCATGCAAATCTTATTTTAATAAAAATAATAGTAAATAGTGGAGTTGAAAGCTGTACTTTAGTATTCCCTATGTTTTGGTTAGAAATAATATAAAGTTGGAAATCATGGTCTTCATATATACTGTATTGCTAATAAACCATGAAGTAATGGAAAATATGATACTTTGAATCACTAATTCTTTTTCCTAGACCATCTCACTGCCAGAAAAATTTGCAATTCCACTTGTAAAATGTGAAATGTAAAATGAAGTCATAACTGCTTTCTATCAGTTCACAGAAGCAGTGAGATTAATATGACAGTTTTATAAATATACATCTCAGAACTGATGGGCAGCCTGTTTACTTAGATGTAGAATACTGATAACCTTACAACTGGATGGATGTTATTAAGTATACAAATACAACCTACTTTCCCTATCTATTTAGAACACATAGTAAAGTTTATGCATGCCTCTTTTGGGGCCAGTGATTTACAATAAGGATTTGCAAAGGTTGCTTTGGAAAGCTGAATAAAAATTTCTGACTGCTGTGTTTGCGACAAGATTTTTGTAGTTAGAGCTAATTATTGAAACTGCATGGATACCTCAAATAATAGAAATTATATTTAAAGACTTTTTTTAAGGGCTAAAAATAAAAAACAAAATGGTCTGTAAATTCACCTCAGCCTATGGAATTCCTGCAAGTCTGTATTTTCTTTCACATCAAGACCTTTCCATGTGCACATTATGCTTGGCCCACCTGTTTTCAACCTGCTCTTTCCCCTACCTGCTTAATCACTCCGGGAAGCTTTGTTTATCCTCCAAAACATTGTAAGATGCCCCTTTCTTTGTCCCAGCCTTCTTCTGGGACCTCGTTCTCCTCCCTCTTTTAGACAGTGAGCTCTTAAGAAGTATACACCATAAAAGAAAGAATAATCAGAACATGTTTAAAAATATTTGTAGAATTGGATCAAGACATATATCTCTTTATAACCAAGAATTGCCAGCAATATTCCTCCTTGCTGTGTTATTTGTGAAAGACAAACCACAGCTTGTTGATGTCAAAATCACATGATGAGAGACTTATTTCATACACTTTAACTACTGTTTTAGTAGTGTTAAGGGATATTTTATGCTTTGAGAGAAAGATGCCACATGCAATAAGTCATGGTTAAGCAGAATATTTAAAAAGAAATTATTTTAATTATAGGAATTCTTCATTCTTCGTCCATCCCCCAAATGACACACACGCTATTTTTATTTAAAACCTTACTGCAAATGATGTGGAATTTTATCTGCCAACTTTTCTGGTCCAGTCTATATAGAATCACAAAGGAGTGAAGCATTTCTTGTGTGTTCACCATCTGGTAAATTTCATGGTCTGTACCTCAAAGATTGGGCTAAATCACAGTGAACCTAAGATATGTACCAAATCCTTCCTTGTAAGGGGGCATTATTGATTTTGCTTTCACTTTTGTGTTGTTGTTCACATTAACTTTACCTTACATTATTCCCTACATCATTTTGAGTATTAATGTATGGTTTTTAAGTATCGTTGTTTCTATGTTATATAGAATTGATGCTCAAAATAAAAGAAACACAGCTTTCCTGCCTTATAGAAGGGATTTAAAGATAGTGCGGTAGTCATGTTTCAGAATCACTGACACCAATAGCTTAAAGTAAACAGATGGTTTGCTTTCATAGCTCTTTGGATGTAAAAAGGTAAATTCTTCTTAAATTTGAGAACTATCTTTTCTTGGTCAGAAGAAGAGTATGTCTAGGAAGGTTTTTTTGTGGAATAAAAGAAATTATGTCTCCTCTTTAGAAAGGACCATTTTTGAATCAACTATAAACTGTTCTCCAGAACTTCCTGCCTAGAGTGTGCTGACATAGAATATAGAACATCTGCATAATTGTTATGTGAGATTTTCTAGTCTTCCCATGTGATACTGACTTCTGTGTTTGCAAGCATTTTGGAGCAAGTTGAGTACTTTCTCATGGAAATGTAGGTTTTTTTAACAATCATCAGCACTAGTACTGGGACATCTCATACCATCTTATAACCTTTGCATGCATATTTTGCCTTGTTTTTTAAAAAATTCTGAGTGTTAGGATCCAGATTTTCCCATTGCACTACATTTTACCATGACTAGTTATTTAACTTAAATATGGAGTAAATGAAGAAAGGAAAGAAAGTATGCAGGCCAAATCAAACCAGAGTAGCTTGCAATGTTGAAGTCATATAAAAATGCCAGTAAGGATTTTTAGGACAAATTAATTATGGTTTTGTTTTGTTTTGTTTTGTTTTACAGATGGTAGCTTAGAGATGTTTCTAGATAGAGACATTCCCCCATGCATCCCCACCTTATTAGGAAGATTGCCCTAGTTACTTTGTTATGTGAAAATTTGATGAGTTTATCCATGGACAGATCAAATATTCTCTCCTATAGTATATCTTATATATGCATGTGCTTTCTGATGCATTGTCTTATGTCAACAGATAATAATACAAATTTAGAGCTCAGCAGATATATAATTTAAGTAAGCAATAAAATTTAGTATTTTTTAAGGAAAAGAGAATCATGCCTCTACCCAAAAACTAGTTCATCATGAAAAATGTGTGCTTTTTTACTTTACTCACATAAACACATTTTATCATTCATAATAAAGTATGCAGAAAATACATGATGAGAGCTGGCCCATTTTGAAAGAGCAATAAGTAACCTAACATTGTACTGTAAAAATAAAACAAAACAAAAATGAGGAAGTTCATCAGGAAGAGGTACTTTCAGTGCATATTGTAGAAAAAAACCTTATTTTCTAAGGCTACTGCACATGCTGCACACTAATTTATCATTACATTATTATTTCCCTCTAAAATTTGAAATAGTGTGGTTGGAAAAGATTTTTTACTTATCAGGAGTTCTAAATTCTTAAATTTTCAGTGCTTTGCATTTTCAATTCTTTATATACTAAAAGGAACAAAATGTTCCAAGCTCTCTCTTTATTTTTATTTCTGTTCAGAGATGCTGCAGAAGCTGTCACAAAGAGGATTATCTAAACATGTGCTGAATTTAAAGCATGTATATGGATAAAGAGATATATGATTCAAGAGGAAAGAATAATACCTCCTGTATGAAAGTGCTTTTATCACTATAACTGATTCCATGCAATCATTATTATGCAGATAAGTTGGAAGCAGCTAAATATTGTGAGCTTCTAGCACAACATAATTAAATCAACACATTGTCCTTTGTGTTTTCAGGAAAGTGGCTATAGAACTTGCAGCCTTTGGCAGTTCTCCAAGGCTGGTGGGCATCTGTGGCAGCGTATTTTTGTTCTCTGACGAATGAAAACTATAATTAACAAATGGTCTTACATTCTGAAGTGTGAGGAGGGGGAAAAAAAAGATATGTTTCAGTGTGTATTAGTTCACATTAGTTCTTTGTTAAGTATTGATATGTTATCCCAACAACATTTTGTGAAATATCCTAGCTGCATAATGAGGTACATGTTTGCAATTGTCACACCATATCTTGTGATACAGCAAGAACACAGTACAAGGGTGTCCAGATCAAAGTCATTTACTTCAGAGTGTGAAGTTAGATAAGAAGAGATGAAGGCGGAAGTCGGTTGGAAGCAGGAGGCAGGCTATAAAGTAGGGAAAATTTGTAGAGAGAGAGCAGGGTGAATTCTAGAGAGACCAACGATATGACCAAAAAGTGTGAACAGTCTTCAGATAAGAGGAATGAGAGAACATTTTAAGTAATGACTAAAAACCCACATGAATACAAGGTTGTTTCTCCATAATTTATCTGAGGACTGCAACATAAATAAAAATAGGAATGGTAAATCCCCCACCCACTCTTCAATCTTCTTACAAGTGTAGCCACTTGGCCATTATTTAAAACAGAATTCCTCGACCTCAGTGATAATTGACTTTTTGGGCCAGAATATTCTTTGTTGTGAGGGGCTGCCCTGTGCATTGTAGGATATTTAGTACCATTTATGGGGTCTACCCATTAGGTGCCAGTAGCACACCCCCTAGTAAGGACAATGACAACATCTGCAGAGATTGCTAAATGTTTCTGGAGGACAACTGCATTTCCAGTTGAGAACTGCTGAACTGGAGTTTCTATCTCAAATGCTACATGTTTCTTAGAACAGAAAGGCTTAAGGGATTGTATGTCAGCATTATTGGTTTTAGCATCAAATCATCCTTCCTCATAGACTAGTCTTGAGCCTGTGTTCAGTTTTATGAGAAGCAGACTCCAAACTGTGCTTCACTTTTTTTTTTTTTTTTGAAGTGGACTTCTCCAGTATGCCTTCTGCCTGTTGTCTCTGTATTGTTAATTTGAAAATGATTCCACTGTTCTAGTAAACAGATCACTCCCTTACTCTTACCAAGGGTCTTTCTTCTTTCTTTCCAGACATATAGTAGCTTTTTCCCCCCTTACACTCTACTATAATAATCGCCATAATATAATAATAATATTCATGATAAGTTTTGCTGATATAGCTGGCTTGTTCACCTAGGATCCAAAGTAGGACATATATTTCACAGATATGACTGTGAGTTTTATGCTTTCTCCAATGAGAAAAGCAGATTTATTGTCAAAGACCAAGTGAAGAATGAGAACATTCACATGTAGTCTGGCCAAGACAAAGTCATAAGGCACTCAAAGCAGAGATTGTTTTAGAATGCCAATGCTTCCTTTTGGAGCCAGAAATAAAATTATTGAGCAAGTTTATTGAGAGAGATATATTGGAAGTTGCATACAATTTCCTTGTGGTAACTTTTTGTTAGAAAGACCAGTGGAGAACCATATATATTTTATCACCATGATTCCTTAACAATATCATCTACAATTATACCTTCCACCCTTCTATATTTTATGAAAGAACACTTGTTGGCCAAAGTAGATTTTCAGAGCATTTGTTATCTAACCTGAACGAGAATAAGGACAAGAAAAGTTTTGTTTACAACCGTAGCATTCATAGCTGAGTACTTTGTGCAAAACATCCAGTAGTCTTCAAAACAACCATTGTTATCATATTATTTCCCCTGTATGTTTTGTTCCTACTTCCCTCTTTGTTTTGCTCTCCGCTGATGACCAAACTTTGTACTTAATTCAGAAATCAGAAATAATCAGACATGTGCTTTTTTAAAACCTTCCCATCACTAAACTTTAAACCCACCCGCATCTGTAACCCCTACACTGTCTGACTTACCCATTGTTACTTTGGATTAAGTATCCTTCTTCCAATTAAACATGATAGGTGTATCATGCATTCCACCTTTCCCCAAAATGTGACCTCTGTAATTATCCACCTCTTTCCTGTTCCTCTAGGGAGAAAAAGGCAGCCTGGACTAAGGTTATTTGTGGGACCAGAAAGAGTACATAGATGAGAAATATGGTGGAGTGAAGATTGTAGCACATTTTCTAAACAAGCAGAAAGTGCCATGAATTGGACCTGGGGAAATAAGAGAGGAACATTAATCTTATGATCTTTGATTGATTCACATACACAAATGCAAAATTACTTCCTATCTTTCCCAGGTGGAGAGGATGTTGTGTCTTTCTATGCACTTACAAAATTTCTAATGCATCCATGAATTCTCCAGTGATGTTATTTCTAGAAGAATCCTTTTACTTTTTACCTCCCACCTTTAGGAGAATCTTTTTCACATTCTAGTTAAAATTGTGCTCTATGCGGGGCACCTGGGTGGCTCAGTAGGTTAAGCATCTGCCTTCGGCTCAGGTCATGATCCCAGGCTCCCAGCTCAGTGGGGACACTGCTTCTTCCTCTCCTTCTCTCCTCCATCCCAACTCATGAATCTGTCTCTCGATCTGCTGCCTCTGTCTCTCTCAAATAAATAAATAAAATCTTTTTTTTTTAACTGCACTATGCATAAGGGTGATTCATATATTTATCTCGCTAATGGAATCCCAGTGTTTTCTCTTTGTGATGGTGGAGGTTTTATTTTCTTGCACTATATTGCCAAAAAAACTGTAAGGGCCTTAAAGGGAGAAATATAAAAAAGAAATCTAAAATGATTGTTGTAACTAAATTTCACATGTTCCAATGATTATTAATTCTTCTGATATATAGTTTGATATATAGTTTGATAATACTTATTCCTTTCTCCATTGAGTTATTATATCAAAATATTAGACTTGTTTTTCATTTTTCTAATTAAAAAAATTTTAAGTTTTTTTTTTAATTTATTTGAGAGAGAGAGAGCGCACATGCACAAGTGGGTTGAGGAGCAGAGGGAGAAGCAAACTCTTTGCTGAGCAGGGAGCCCGATGCGGGGTTCAATCCTGGGACTTCAGGATCATGACCTGAGCCAAAGGCAACCACTTAAGGGGCTGAGCCACCCAGGAGCCCTCTTTTTCATTTTCCTAAAACTTTTTTGTTTTGATAAAATTTACTTAACAGTACATAGCTTTTTATTTAAGAAATTAAAAGTGTTATAACTGATATTAATCTACTAGGTTCTTCTCTGAAATTGATAGCCATGATCTCTATTTCAATTTGAAACATATAAGCAGAACTTAAATCTGTTGGTTTCTACCAGTTGTCAATATCTATTGATTTAACAATCTTGAACATACAGCATTGGTTCTACACAAACACTGATACACACATACAATTTTATAAATGTTTATAAACTGTCACAAAATGACAAGATTTGTAAGGTACATCCCATGAAATCGCTTCTTTATAAATATAATGAGTTGTGTCTATATACTTCTTTTTGTATCAGCTGTTCATCATAAACTTGGAAGAGGTCAGTGAAAAAGGACCAATGAAATGTACAAGGGAGGAAAGCCAGTAATATAGCAATAAGTTAGCAGATTAAAAAAAAAACTTAAAAATTTAGTATCCACTTCTATTTGACTGATCTCTATGGTTGAATGAGCATATATCAATTTCTTGGGACAGTATTGGTTTCAAATTGTGTGTCATTTTCCCCATGAGCACACTTAAATCAAATTATTAGTTGAAGGTTTGATTTAGAATATATTGCTACTTTATTTAAAGTAAACTCAGACTCAAATTTTAAAAGTTCCTACAATCAAACATGTTCTGAATCTATGTTCTAAAACAAGTAGAGGTAAATACTTGAATAGAGATGCCAAGGTATGGTGAGTGCATTATGTTTCTTACATTTCCTTATAAAATCCATGGACACTATTCTCAATGAAACCCACATGTAAAAATGGGAATAATTATCTTTGTAAAAATCATAGAGAAAAGTGAGATGATTTGAGATTGCTAAAATTATTAAAGAAACAGCATTAGCCTTTAGGTTTGTCTGGAGATAATCATATCATGGCAAGCAAAGTTTTCTAGGTCTTGTACTGTGTCTTAACTCTTCATCTAAGCTTTTCATTTATTTCTCACCTCTATGTTAAAGAAAATTTACATATATATGAACTATTGAGGTCCTGAATTGTCCCAGTTTTTAAAAATAAATTTTAATCTCTCTTTGGAAGATTAACAGTAGCAATATAATTATTGTAAAGCTATGTTTTATCTTAAATTATTGCTCTTGGTTTGACATGAAACTTTCTGGAACAAGTGCTCTCTAAAACATAAATTCCTGCATGCCTGGTTGGTTCAGTTGATTAAGCCTCTGCCTTTGGCTCAGGTCATGATCCCATGGTCCTGGGATGGAACCCCACATCTCACATTGGGCTCCTTGCTCAGCAGGGAGTCTGCTTCTCCCTCTACCCCTCCCTCTGCTCATGATCTCTCCTCTCTTTCACTCTCTTAAATAAATAAATAAATAAATAAATAAATAAATAAAATCTTAAAAAAATAATGAAACACAAATTCCTTGAAAGTTTCTTTATACAATGAATCATATCAATTATTTCAAATCATGCCATAACCAAAATTTTTCAGTAATAAAATATCCAGATTAGTTATAACCACATAAGCTTCTGCTGTAATAATATGCTGCATTACATAGTTTAAAAATGTACTTATTAAAATAGGTCAAAATTGAATTTTTGTATTTCTTTTGAAGCTACAAAGAAGCCGTGACTGCGACTCTTAGTATTGATTGTTAAGCAGAGTAATTTCTTAGACCACCCCCCCCATTTCATAAAAAGCATCAAGAACAGAAATCCTATTCATTTTCATTCTCTCAGTCATCCTGTTAAAATAGCATGAATTTTCCTTACAGTTTTCCAAGAAGGATTATCAGGTGCACTTGTTGGTCCAGTGAAGCAACAAAACAGACATTAGCATGAAGCAGTGACCTGGCAATTAGAAGATATAGATTTTGTTTCTGCCTTCATCACTTGTTCATTTTGTCACTTGACCATTACTCCTTCTCTTTGAGCCCGAGCTTTTATGTCTACAAAGTGTCTTGTGTAGTACAATAGATCCAGGGAATCCTTAGGAAATATTAAAAGATGATAAATGGTAATGGTAAACCTAGCTCTTACCTCTTGACTGCAGAGTGTGCTTTGTGACTGCATAAACAAAAGGCTTTGAAATTGTGGATGAATTTTATTTTTTCTAGCAGTAGTCAGTGCATTATTCTCTGCTTAATTATGAGTTGGACAAAGAGGAACATATTCACGGAGACAGTGGACATCTAGATCTTTCTTTGATATGCTTACTGCTTAAAGCAGTTCTTCTTCTGCTGTTTCCTACCTTTCTTTTTTTTTTTTTTTTAAGATTTTATTTATTTATTTGACAGAGATCACAAGTAGGCAGAGAGACAGGCAGAGAGAGAGGAGGAAGCAGGCTCCCTGCGGAGCAGAAAGCCCAATGAAGGGCTCAATGCGGGGCTCGATCCGAGGACCCCAGGATCATGACCTGGGCCGAAGGCGGAGGCTTTAACCCACTGAGCCACCCAGGCACCCCATGTTTCCTACCTTTCTTTTTTTTTTTATAATTTTAAAAATTTATTTTCAGCATAACAGTATTCATTGTTTTTGCACCACACCCAGTGCTCCATGAAATCCATGCCCTCTCCAATACCCACCACCTGGTTCCCCCAACCTCCCACCCCCCGCCCCTTCAAACACCTCAGATTGTTTTTCAGAGTCCATAGTCTCTCATGGTTCACCTCCCCTTCCAATGTCCTACCTTTCTTAAAGGTTTATGGAAGACAGCAGATATGAAGTTGAATATACTGTAACTTTTCTGTTACTATAAGGTTATTTGAAAGTTGCCTTTCTCTAATAATAATATTCTTTGAACTTTTGAATAAATTTCATTTCATTTCCCTCCAGATGTGTGCCTTATATGTTACATGTATTTTATGAGTGGTTTTATCTATTTGTTTGTTTGTTTATTTACTTTGGGCATTACTCTTACAACACACAAAATAATATTGTAAGTGGGCTGAAAGAATAATGCATCGTCCCAAAACAAGAACTAAATTAATAGTTGATATTTTAATATGATTGGCTTTTTCAGATGTAAAATCATTTCAGAGCTGGGTTAGGCAATCCCTTAAACTTACTCACCCCTCTCTAAAATTCAAGCTACACTTTAAAATAAATGCACTTACTTTAAAATTTGAAAAGATTTAAATCTCTATTAAATAAGCCATCTGTAGAATTTTCTTTTAAATGGCTTTGTTATTTTTCTGTTTTATGTGAAGCAGTTCTTTCAGCCTTACTTTATAGTCTCAGGTTATCAAGATAATGGATATCATCCTTTTAATTTATCTCAATTCTTACCTTTTTATAAGAATTTATTATTTTCAGCCACAATAGGGGAGAGCCATTTTTTTATCAAAATGGAGCTATCTGGTATTTATTGAAATAAACATGTATTTCTGATAGCATTTCTCAGAATCTAAGAAAAAGAGTTCTCTGGCTCTTTTTTTGTTTTGGTTTGTGTTTAGTTATGCTGACTTTGTTTTTGGCATATGATGTTTTCTCATCTTTTAATCAGTTTTATGTTTCTTTATTGACTGATAATGCTCGTGCACAAAAACAGGACGTTGCAAAAATATTCAGCAGATAGTGAAAAGGTCCAAAAAGTATTCCTGGAAAGTCAATAGTTGGAATTAAAAAATAGTTAGATCCTGCATATAACAGGCATTTTTTCCTATTTGTACTATACCTGAGAGGAGATTTCGTTTTATATGCATAGAATAAAGTCTATTGTATGTATTAAAGCAACTTTATGACAACAGGGAATCTTTGTGGGTCTGAAAAATCAATGAAATATTTATAAGAAAAAATAGTTACTGAGAACATCCAGTCCCTGGTCATCATCCTGTGTTATAGGTGATGGCTTCAGCCATTTTTGAGTTACAAAATGCAATTTGTTACTGTAAAATCTTCCTCAACACAGAGCTGAGCTCTTTCCAAATTGATACAAGTTATTGCCCTGCAAGGAGGTAATGCCCATCTCCACTCAGAGCTCAAATAGTTAATGTTCAGCACTTGGGACCAATTTGGCTGACATGAAAGAGCCCCTGAAGCAATAATGGCTCTTTGCTGGTGGTGATCTGTATATCACTGCACTTAAGTTCTAGAATGCCCAGAGTGCTTCAGATGTGGATTTATTTTGCTACTGGGCTTAATGCACCTATTTGAATATTTAGATGAGTCAATTTTCTGTCAAATTTATTTTTTGAATATCAGTCACTTAAAGATAATGCTGATAAATAGGCAATGGATAGAATTTTTTTTTCTGCTTTATCAGGTTTTTGTTGTTGTTGTTTTGTTTTGTTTTGTTTTTTCTTCTTCTGGAACCACTAAGATCTATATAAGCCTTCACATCCATTTTGAACTGGAGCAGCTATAGATCAACATGAAATATACAGACAAAGATGGAAAAACCAACTTTGGTTTTACCTGGCCGGGTTTGCACTGCTATCATGTATGGCCATGCAGCTTGGACATTGCATAACTTTATAGAGCCCCAGTCAACTCTAGTCTCTGCCTGGATAGTGCACAATTGGCATGACAGTATGTGGAGACACTACACAGATAGATTCAAAGCAAGTGAAGAATTTGACTAAAACATTATTATAAAATTGCATAACACTTCCATGGCTGATTACCTGAGTAAATCAGACCCTTGCCTGATCTCATTGCTTTCTTTTCTTTTTTTTTTAATTTTTTAAATTTATTTTCAGTGTAACAGTATTCATTGTTTTTGCACCACACCCAGTGCTCCATGCAATCCATGCCCTCTCAATACCCACCACCTGGTTCCCCCAACCTCCCACCCCCCGCCCCTTCAAAACCCTCAGATTGTTTTTCAGAGTCCATAGTCTCTCATGGTTCACTTCCCCTCCCAATTTCCCTCAACTCCCTTCTTGTCCTCCATGCTATTTGTTATGCTCCACAAATAAGTGAAAACATATGATAATTGACTCTCTCTGCTTGACTTATTTCACTCAGCATAATCTCTTCCAGTCCCGTCCATGTTGCTACAAAAGTTGGGTATTCATCCTTTCTGATGGAGGCATAATACTCCATAGTGTATATGGACCACATCTTCCTTATCCATTCGTCCGTTGAAGGGCATCTTGGTTCTTTCCACAGTCTGGCGACCGTGGCCATGGCTGCTATAAACATTGGGGTACAGATGGCCCTTCTTTTCACTACATCTGTATCTTTGGGGTAAATACCCAGAGATACAGATGTAGTGAAAAGAAGAGCTTTCTTTTCGTAATGGCCTTTGATCTTAGGCTATAAAACTCAGAATTAAGAGTTCCTCCAATTCAAACTTTTTACTATCTAGGAATAAACTAACACTCTTATCATCCAGGGACTGAACTAAGCCGCATAGCTAGTTAGTGGCTGTCAAAGCTAGATCTAAAATCCGAGTTTATAGACTTCTTTTCCAGTGATCTGTTTTCAAAATTCTATGCCCTCTTTAGCTTATTAATGTGTTGACAGCCACCTCTCACCTGAAGATTATACAACACAACACAGGAGAGTGACCTTACAATAATAGAATCCTGGTTTTAGTCTCTCTTCAAGTCCATTCTGCTATAGGGATTCTACAGTTTTGATCTTGGCTTGTTAACCTCATTAGCATTGATTCTCAACACCTGTGCCTGTGGTTAGTTGGGGACCTAGGGTGTATGACTTCTTTGTACCAGAGCCCACAACCAATCATCATTTCTCTTGTGTCCTTATAAAATATGAATAGCCAGAAACAGTGAATCTGAAATTAGTTATGGATGTTAAATAGGTTATAAACATTTTGTGTATAATATATATTATACATTAATTTATATAAATATAAATACACACACACAGAGGTTTTGGACAATAGGCAAAGTATGGCAAAATAATTTAATTTCTTTTTCTTTCTTTTTTTTTTTCTCCCTAGTGAGACTGATGGGGTTTTGTTTACATTCCTAATGAGATGCTGATTTACATGTTTTGGAGAACCACTTACTCTGTGTTCTCTGTGCATGGTTTCAGCCTTGCAAATCTGAATTGGAGTCATGCATGAGTCCAGAGCAGATGTGTGCAACTGGACAAACCATTTTGCCATTGCTTTTCCTTGGAATGGTAATCCAGATGCCAGGATTTCAAATGAGTTTAATACACGTTTTCTTGATTAATGGAAAATGGCAGAGTGTAGGAGACTGAAACAGTTCGTGCTTTGCTTGATTAATTAATAAGGGACTCTCTTTTCCCAGCTTCAACTCATTATGCTAATGAAGTGTCATCAATTAAGGCTTTCCCTTGATTATTGAATCTGTCAGGTACTGCTCAGTGAAAATGCTGCATTCCTTTGCTGTCTGGATGGAATTGCCATTACATCCCTTTATGAGCCGCTCCTTCCATTAGCTGCTGTTTGTTCTATTTTCTTATTATTGTGTCTTTTTCTTGACTTTAAGAAAGATGATTATGGAAAGCTTGGAATAAACTGGAAAATGTTATCTCTGGGAATATGGATCAAGAAAATGTGGCAACAAAAATATACACCATTCTTCATTCAGAACTCATTTGTAATTAATGATACAGTAAAAAATGAATCAGTGAACTTTGTGAAGTAAGTCTCTGACATTAGATTAGATAAGCAGTTCTGAAATAAATGGTCATTAACAATTCCTCACTCTACTATACAAACTAAATTTGGAGAGGAAGAGTTTTTCCTAAGGAAACTACTCTGAGAATAAAAGAGTGTGTTTTTAAATGCTTTATTCTATTCATGTGAAGTTCTAATTTGTTTATAAATATTACTTGTATTTGGACAAGGTGAATAAGGTGACAAAATGTAAAAAAAAAAAATAGAATATAACCAAATACAGCCTCTAAGTCAAGTTTATATTTTATGAACTTTTTTATATGTCTTAGTGGCCTTTGCTCTTCACTGAAGATGAGACTTTTGTTATGGATGAATTATATCCACTCACGTTGCCAAATCCATTCATTAGGGAATACCTTACTTAAAGATTAGATAGTATCCATTAATGAGAGACTGTTTTCATTTTTTTAATTTAATTTTATTTTTTCAGTGTTCCAAGATTCATGTGTATGCACCACACCCAGTGCTCCATGTAATACATGCCCTCCTTAATACCCACCAGCAGGCTCCCTCATCCCCCCACCCCTCTCCCCTCCAAAACCCTCAGTTTGTTTCTCAGAGTCCACAATCTCTCATGGTTCGTCTCCCCCTCCGATTTTCCCCCACTCACTTTTCCTTCCCTGCTCTTAATGTCCTCCATGTTATTCCTTATGTTCCACAAGTGAGTGAAACCATATGATAATTGACTCTCTCTGCTTGACTTATTTCACTCAGCAAAATCTACTCCAGTCCCATCTATGTTGATACAAAAGTTGGGTATTCATCCTTTCTGATGGAGGCATAATATTCCATTGTATATATGGACCATATCTTCTTTATCCGTTTCTCTGTTGAAGGGCATCTTGGCTCTTTCCACAGTTTGACAATCCACGGAATGAGAGAAGATATTTGCAAATGACACTACAGACAAAGGGCTGATATCCAGGATCTATAAAGAACTCCTCAAACTCAACACTCAAAAAATAGAATATCACGTCAAAAAATGGGCAGAAGACATGAACAGACACTTCTCCAAAGAAGACATACAAATGGCTAACAGACACATGAAAAAATGTTCATCATTAGTCGTCAGGGAGATTCAAATCAAAACCACATTGAGATACCACCTTACACCAGTGAGAATGGCCAAAATTAACAGGACAGTAAACAAGTATTGGAGAGGATGTGGAGGAAGGGAAACTCTCTTACATTATTAGTGGGAATGCAAGTTGGTGCAGCCACTTTGGAAAACAGTGTGGAGATTCCTTAAGAAATTAAAAATGAGATACTGTTAAGCCATCCATTAAAGGCTGTAAATGATGGAAGACCTGAGTAATCCACTCACGATCACCTATCCCATCTTGGTTTTAGTAACGCACATCTTAGGGAAGCAACATTAACACGTTTGTTTCATTTGCTCATTTCATTTAACATAAAGTAAAAAAAAAAAATAGTTTTATATTTTTATGTAACATCTCTGATTTTAGGGACAAAAGTTTTAAACCAGTGGTATCATCTGTTTAATTAACCCATCCATGTCTCTGTTTCCTTAGTGTAGAATGAGGAGATAATGTTCATTCATGGGTACTTTTCTAGAGATTTTGGGTATAAATAAATGGGAAAGAAAATGGGATACTTTACTACTTGCTTTTAGGGAACACATTTATATTTTGGTGCTTGAGTTTTAAAATTAGAGGAAGACAGTTGATAGAGCTTATTGCTGAGTATATTGATACTTAGTTACCTCTGGCAGTTATACTAAAGTTTAACTCTCTTTTAAGAGAGCACTCTTTTTCTCTGCTTTCAGGAATAATGTTTCCAGTTCAGTGGAACTCTAGATGTGCTTGTCTTTAGGTCATATCTTAATTCTCTCCTAGGTCCCAAACCTATGACAGTGTTGAGGAAAGACTGATTCATAAAGTGAACAAAGTGTGCTGCTGAGCAGAGGCATTATTTAATGCCTCAAGAAAGAATCCCTGAATTATCTTCTCAGATGGATTCTGGTAAGAAATATATCTAAATCAAAGGGTGGACAAGTGGGAGGTTGGTATTCAAAAGAACTCAGGACTCACATTGTAGCAGTGCTACTCCTTTAGTGGGCTAGCCCCAAGGACCAGATTCTCCACATGAGGTCATGCACAAGAGCCATCTACTCAGCCTTCATGGCCAGGATTTGATTTGGTTGTCATACTTGCATTTGCACATATGGTTTGGAGAAATGGTAAAATAACCTTTTAAAACAGAAACTAGTGGAAAATCAAATTTCCCAGGTAAAGAAAAATTGGTTTTAGATTTTAAATCCAAGCCACATTGCATGCATTCATTGTCATCATTTTAACCTTCTCTTCATTTTGTTTTGTTTTGATATAAAAGTCATGATGATTGACTAGGTAAGATGCAAAGGGCTAAAAGATATCTTTTAGAATACATTACTCTCCATAAGTTTCTTCTTTTTAACAATAAAACTTTACTTTCATTGAAAAAAAACAACTTAATTTCAACTTTGCAACAAAGGTACATGTTCATGCTGTCATTAAATTTGAAGTTATTTATAACACTGCAATGTTGGTTGAGTGAGAGAAATAGAAAAGTATCACAGGTTTAAGGATATGAGATATGACTGTCATTCATAACTAAAGTCATGCTGGGTGTATAACATAATCTCATTGTGTCTTGCCTGGTTTGAAATACACACTAAAATGTGTGTAGAGAGGAATGCCATATTTATGAATTTTAATTATTTCTAACAAAATAGACTTCAGGGCCTGAATATATGTGAAGTTTGCAGAGCAACAGATAAACAAAAGGTATTTTTTTCATATGGACAATGTTATGTGTTTAGTCAATTACCAAGAGTTAACCGAAAGGCAATAGGATATAAATAGTTTAATAAGCATATATTATAAGAAAGCACTTTACTCAGAGTGCCAGTGGGTCACTAGTTCCTCTAATAAAATTTATACTTTGTGGGAGCTGAGCATTATGTGAGACACAGCATAGAGAAGTGGTTAAATATGTAAAGAAAGCCTGGAGCCAAACAGCTGGAGGATGAATCCTAGCTCTCTTCTCTTTACCAGCTGTATACACATGAGCAATCTCTTTAACCTTCCCATGCTTCACTTTCATCTTCCATAAGAGTAATACCTACCCTGGTTAGTTGTGTGGATTAAATGAGTTAATAGATGTATAGCTGCCAGAATTATGTTGGCACTGGGTAAATGCTATAAAAGTATTTGCTATTATAATATAGGGCAATATATTATACTGGCAGTTTTGATTGAATTTTAGGATCAGATAGATGGATATTTATATTCTGTCACTATAGGTAACTTTATTATTTTATTTTTTGTTTTTGGATCTTGGGTACATAACGAGACTATTGAGCCTTGATTTTCTTATCTGTAAAACAGGCACAATGACAGGATCTACCATATGTTTCATGAAGATTGAACAAGCTCTGTTAATCACTGCTTAATAAACATAATCATTATCTTTAATTTTTATGTACACATGGAATACCATTGCCACACTAATATAGTTTATTGTCCTTGACAACATGCAGGATATATTAAAATCCCTTTGTTTCAGATGTATAAGCTAGAAAGAGGTATAATGTAATATACTCCAAATTCAATATTAAATATGTACTACTTAGCGTTTATTTTGCAGTCCAGTGTTCTTCCTTGCCGCAACAAACTCCTGAATTATATCAGGAAAACAAACATGACAACCCTAACATAAATGAATTATGTAGACACAGAAAATCCTTCCTACTGTTAAAAAATACTGGTTTTCTTAAAAAGGAAAGTAATGTTTGCCCTGTGACTGGCATAATTATTATCTAAGCCACAGAATGATCAGAAATTAGAGCTTTATTGAAACTTGGAAGTTTACTTTCTGCCCTTTCATTTATTTAGTTTTTGGCTAGATGCATATTACTCTTGAAAAATATATAAAACCTCACAGCCTAATAATAATTTCATCATCACTGATATCAAAACATGTATAAGCAAAGAGACAGTGACCGGGAGAATATATATTTTTCATCCAAGGAACTGAAAGAGGAAGTCTTTCCTTTCAAATTATAAAATGTAAATTATGAATGACTATAAATTCACTGGTTACTGTTGCTCTTTCTGTTCAGCATATTTTACTTTTACTTTTCTTCACCCTTAATACTTTTATGTATTTTATACATATTTGATTCTTCATGAGTTATACAACCACTTTTGAGAAATTTGCTGCTTACCTACTCTTTTTTTTTTTTTTTCTGAGTGCAAAACTAAGGCTCTTTTGATTTCTCTTGCAGATTGCTGTGAATGTAACCCAGTATCCTCTGGTAAATGTAAGGAAAGTGATATGCACATTTCTGGGTCTGTCTTATAAAAATCATCCATGAGCACTGCCTTATACTTCTTCCCCTTTCGTCTGCCCTGAATAGAAACTCCTAGGGTGCCTCTACCCAACCACCAGAATTGGTCATTGCCTAGGCAAGTCCCGAGACTGTTTGCATGGCAATAATACTATTTTAAATTACATGTTTAGCTCCATTTTCTATAGCCCAGCTCACCCTAACTAGTAGAAAAATGATCATATCAAAATGGAGTGCTGCTGTAAAAAAATTAAATTATGTTATAACATAAAATTTTTCTCAAACAACATAAAACAAATGGAAGTCATATGGTAGGTGGTGAGAAAAAAATGAATGCAGCAAGTGACAAAGTGGAATCAGGAGTTATGTGGTGGCAAAACATCTTGAAAACTCTCACGTGTAATTATTTGGAAGGTAGAACAAATGCCTGCTGGACCCATAGTTCTAGGGTAAGTAATGAGAAAAAGCTAGGAAGTTTATAAAAGTGTGACTGTTATTTGTTACAATGAGCCACATATTATGAGAAAGAACTGAGCTCAGGGAAGAATTAGCTGGTTTTAAACACAGATTGAAGGGAATAGGAAAGCTAGATTAAAAGAATCATAGGGTTTGAAAATGCAACTTCTCTGAACCCTGAACAATGAGAGATAAGACTGAAAAAAGCTCTGAGAACCAAAGGCACATTAAGACCGTATAATCAAAGGGCTTCAGCTCATGCAAAAATCACCTTGAGAGGGGCCATCTTCTTGTGCACTCCTCCTGTTTCAGATGACCTTAAAGCAATATTGGTGAGAGAGAGAGAGAAGCAGGCAAAGAGAGGAGAGAGATGGAGAAAGAGGAAAAACCAAGAAATAAAGCCAACTTAATAGAGATGACTTAAAAATTCTGGCTAGGAAAAAAACGTTGGCGGCATTTACTGGAACATGGAAATGACTGGAACATGGAATTTATCAGGAGCATATACATTTTTAATGGAATTATATTGTCTCAGAAACCACAAGCCCATAAAATTATTAACAATTTGGGAATTTCAGTGATACGGATATGGGGATTTTAGTATTATTCTTTCAACTTTTCTATAAGTCTGGTTTTATATTAAAAACTTAAAAAGAAGCCCTCATCTCCCTGTAAGGGGGGGGCAAGGTAGAATGTGATCATCACAACCAGTCAATGCCAGGAATTTCACCAACAGGGGAATAGTTATCCAAACTGTGAAATTTCCAAGTAAGATATACCTTACCCCACCCAATTAAGATGTAGCCACTGAAGACAACAAGAAGGGACTTCTCAAAGAGCCAAGGGTCACAGGATACACTAAAGAAGAATGAAATATCCACCTGGAGAGCATACTGGATATAATCAAAAACTTTCTGTAGGTACCTGGGAAGGGGCCTTCCACAGTGCCTACCTTGCAGGATTTTATCCTACCATAAAGTAGGAACTGATGTGTTTCTCATTTTGTCCTTTCTTAAACAGGAGTTTTCATAAAACAATCCCCACTTTTGCCTTAATTTTGAGTGTGGAGGGGCTCATAACTTCTCTCTCATTAGAGTACAAGGAACCAAACTCATACCTAATAGACTTTGGGCAGACTTCCCTAACTAGTGGGTGATTAGGTTGTCTCACTTGGGCAGGAGTAAATAAATATACATGGGTGGTGAGACCAACTTGGGTGGCAGCTATTTGCAGGCCTCCAAGAAAACATGTTCTTCTTTCTCCTAAACTACATTTCCAGCTACTCCGTCAGACAAATATGTGCACGTGCCTATATTCACTTCTATGAATACCCCTCATACACCACGATCTCTTAAAAGTACTCCTCCATGCTTATTTTCCATTCTGACTGGGAGTATGATCTCCAAGGCAACCTTGAACACTCCATATTGAAGTTAGAGAAGTTGCCCTCAGTTTGGATTCTCAAGTGATTTGGAGGAAGAGACATTCTCCATACCCTATAAACTTGGAAATTCCATGGAGCAAGAGAAACTTCCCATCAGGCTGATCTTTTATATATCTAAGTCCAGTTTTTTGTTTTGTTTTTATTTTGTTTTGTTTTGTTTTAGATGGGGCCAGAGTTTCCCAAAATATATATTAAACTTTAGAGTTAAAGCTGTTACTCTTTTAAGCAATTAAGGTGTGATAAATTATGTAATAAAATGTATGTCTTAGAGGTTCACAACATGTTCTTTTAAAAAAAATAATAAAACCAATACATATTCATCCTAGGAGGGTTTAAAAAAAAAAAGGAAATTTACCTGTAATTCTACCAAGGTATGATCACTTTCTGTCTAGCTTCTTTCTTCCTATCTATTTCTCTATCTGTCTATCTACCTTCCTATCTACCTATCTATCATATATCCATCTATCATTTATCTCATCTATTCTGGTATACTTTCTAAGCTTGTGTGTTTGTGTGTGTATATATGATGTATTTTCTTTATTCTTACCAAATTGGATTATACTATTTACACAATTTTATCTTCTTCTTTATTTACTTCATTATGTTGTATTTTTTATATCACTAAATATTCTTAATAAAATAGAATTTTAGATAGCTTCATGGAATTCTTTATATAGACGTACTATATATTCAGTCTATTTACCTGAACTCAAACATTTACAATTTCTAATTTTGTCTCTTACTATTTCTGTAAACACTTTTGTCACAATTCTGTAGCCCAGTTTTTATAATTGTAGATTCTTAGAGATGAAATTCCTTGGTCACAAAGGAACAGCCTCTTTTAAAGCCTGTTGACTTTAATTGCTAAAGTGGCTTCAGACTAGATGTACTAATTTAATTCTAGCCTACAGTGCTTAAGAGGACCTATTCATTGTACCCTAGCCAACATTAAGTATTATTCTCATTATTAAAATATTTGATAATTGATCATTTAAACTGCATCTTTTTACTTTTTAATTGCCTTTTTTACTCAGAGATTATATTTAACATCCATTCCTATGTTTATCTGTCATCTGTATTTTGTTTTACAATTTACATTTACATTAATGGTATAAACCGAAATGATGTTGAGAAATTGAAGTCATACCAAATATATTTTTCCTTTGTTTCTGAATTTAATGGAACTGCCCTAACAGTTTAGCTGTAAAGTGTGGTGTTGACTAAAATCATAGCATTTTAAACATAACCTTTAACTGAAGAGCAAAAGGAAAATCATGTGCTTATTTTACCTGTTCTTCTTTTAGTTGTTTTTCTCTATTTCACTGCCTCATTTGTTTCAAAGGAAAATGTTTCAAAGAATAATTATGCTGAATAATTTATATAGAAATTGAAATTGTCTTTTTCTATAATCTACAGCTGTATGGAACAAAGTAACAACAGGAATATTTTTCCTCACTAAAATATATGTATTTGGTTTAATATAACAAAAATTATCTAAGTTAGATCTCAGTGAACTAAAGTGTAGCATTAATTACTCATTTACAGGATGGACCAAGTTTAGTGTTTCATTATCAGTTTTAAAGATCTGGATATGTAAATTGATTTTATAAATTTTAAAAAGGGTATTCTTAACCTATCTAAAATAAACTATTTTGAAGAATTTTAGAAATATACTTTATATACAAATATATTATGTGCTAAGTTCAGCTATTTCTTGTCCATTTAATAAACAAGTCTGACAAAAGAGGCCTATTCAGCAACAATATTAGCTGCTAGTTTTGTGTATGCTATCAATTTTATTTCTAAATCGATTATACTTTTAAAAAACTACAGTAAACATGATGGAACACATCCAAGTAAGTATTATATTCTTTAATATTGTAATTCTGAAAGTTTCTATGCTGACTTTAATAAAACTATCACTGTTTAAAGCATTTTAAAATCTCCTCTGGCCCTGGCTTCAGTTGTTCTAAAATACTCTCTTGAATATTTTTATTAGTTGCAATTATATTTTGAGTTTTCAAATCATAGAACCATGTGGAGCCACATAGCTATATTAGGATATATGAGTGTTGTTCCAACACTGTTTCACAAAAAGTACCACGTGAACAAATGACTTTTTGATGAAGAACACTGTCATTGGACATTGATACACTTCATTTATTTGCATCAAATGTAAACTTTCAGAGTCCTCAAAATTTAAACATTACAAATTTGACTGATCATATGACATTTTCACCCCTTTTTTATGGTATAATTGACCAAATAGGAGTTGTATATATGTAAGGGTATACACTTGATGATATATGCACATACAGTGAAATGATCATCAAAATCAAGTACTTAATATATTCATCACCTCTCATAGTTTACATTTTCTTTTCCTTTCCTTGGTTGTGGTGAGAATACTTGAGATCAATCTTCCTTTTTTTTTTCTTTTTTTAAGATTTTATTTATTTGACAAGAGATCACAAGTAGGCAGAGAGGCAGGTAGAGAGAGAGAGAGAGAGAAAGGGAAGCAGGCTGCCCGCTGAGCAGAGAGCCCAATGCAGGGCTCGATCCCAGGACCCTAAGATCATGACCTGAGCCGAAGGTAGAGGCTTTAACCCACTGAGCCACCCAGGTGCCCCCTTGAGATCAACCTTCTTAGCAAATTTCAAAAACACAATAAATTATTATTAAGTATAATCACCATAAGGTATATAAACTCTCAAGAACTTGTTCAAATTCTGTAACTGAAATTCTCCACCTGACCAACATCTTCCCATTCCCTGCAACCCCCAGCACTGACAACCATCATTCTACTCTATGCTTCTATGACATTTAGATTCCACATATAAGTAAGATTATGTAGCATTTGTCTTTCTGTATCTGATTTATTTCACTTAACATAATGTTGTCTGGAGTCATCTACAATGTCACAAATGGAAAAATTTTCTTCTTTTTTAAGATTGGATAATTTTCCATTATATATATATATATATTTTAATTTTTTTATTAACATATAATGCATTATTAGCCCCAGGTGTGCAGGTCTGTGAATCGCCAGGTTTACACACTTCACAGCACTCAAAATAGCATGTACCTTCCCCAATGTCCATATCCAAACCACCCTCTCCCTACGCCCCTCCCCCCACCAACTCTCAGGGGTTTTTTTGTTTTTGTTTTTTTTTTTCAATTTATTTATTTGACAGACAGAGATCACAAGTAAGCAGAGAGAGGAGGAAGCAGGCTCCCTGAGGAGCAGAGAGCCCGATGTGGGGCTCGATCCCAGGACCCTGGGATCATGACCTGAGCTGAAGGCAGAGGCTTTAACCCACTGAGCCACCCAGGCGCCCCTCTCAGTTTGTTTTCTAAGATTAAGAGTCTCTTATGGTTTGTCTCCTTCCCGATCCCATCTTGTTTCATTTGTTCTTCTCCTCCCCCCCACAAACACCCCATGTTGCCTCTCAACTTCCTCATATCAGGGAGCTCATATGGTAATTGTCTTTCTCTGATTGACTTATTTTGCTAAGCATAATACCCTCTAGTCCATCCACGTTGTTGCAAATGGCAAGATTTCATTTCTTTTGATGGCTGCATAGTAATCAATTGTATATACATACCACATCTTCTTTTTCCATTCATCTGTCGATGGACATCTAGGTTCTTTCCTTAGTTTCGCTACTGTGGACATTGCTGCTATAAACATTCAGGTGCATGTGCCCCTTCCGATCACTACATTTGTATCTTTACAGTAAATACCCAGTAGTGCAATTGCTAGGTCATAGGGTAGGTCTATTTTCAACTTACTGAGGAACCTCCATGCTGTTTTCCAGAGTGGTTGCACCAGCTTGCATTCCCACCAACAGTGTAGGAGGGTTCCCCTTTCTCCACATCCTCGCCAGCATCCGTCATTTCCTGACTTGTTAATTTTAGCCATTCTGTCTGGTGTGAGGTGATATCTCATTGTGGTTGTGATTTGTATTTCCCTGATGCCAGGTCATGTGGAGCACTTTTTCATGTGTCTGTTGGCCATCTGGTTGTCTTCTTTGCAGAAATGTCTGTTCATGTCCTCTGCCCATTTCTTGGTTGGATTCCTTGTTCTTTGGGTGCTGAGTTTGAGAAGTTCTTTATAGATTTTGGACACTAACCCTTTATCTGATGTATCATCTGCAAATATCTTCTCCCATTCTGTCAATTGTCTTTTGGTTTTGATGACTGTTTCCTTTGCTGTGCAAAACCTTTTGATCTTGATGAAGTCCCAATAGTTCATTTTTGCCCTTGCTTCCCTTGCCTTTGGTGATGTTCCTAGGAAGAAGTTGCTGCAGCTGAGGTTGAAGAGGTTGCTCCCTGTGTTTTCCTCAAGGATTTTGATGGATTCCTTTCTCACATTGAGGTCCTTCATCCATTTTGAGTCTATTTTCATGTGTGGTATAAGAAAATGGTCCAGTTTGATTTTTCTGCATGTGACTGTCCAATTTTCTCAACATCGTTTGTTGAAGAGACTGTCTTTTTTCCATTGGACATTCTTTCTTGCTTTGTCGAAGATTAGTTGACCATAGAGTTGAGGGTCTATTTCTGGGCTCTCTATTCTGTTGCACTGATCTATGTGTCTGTTTTTGTGCCAGTACCATACTGTCTTGATGATGACAGCTTTATAATAGAGCTTGAAGTCTGGAATTGTGATGCCACCAGTTTTGCCTTTCTTTTTCAATGTTCTTCTGCTATTCGAGGTCTTTTCTGGTTCCATATAAATTTTAGGATTATTTGTTCCATTTCTTTGAAAAAAAATGGTTGGTATTTTGATAGGAATTGCATTAAACGTATAGATTGCTTTAGGTAGCATAGACATTTTCACAATATTTGTTCTTCCAATCCATGAGCATGGGACATTTTTCCATTTCTTTGTGTCTTCCTCAGTTTCTTTCATGAATACTTTTTTTTCAAAAAAAAATTTTTTTAAGATTTTTTATTTATTTGACAAACAGAGATTACAAGTAGGCAGAGAGGCAGGCAGAGAGAGAGAGGAAGGGAAACAGGTTCCCTGCTGAGCAGAGAGCCTGATGTGGGGCTTGATCCCAGGACCCTGGGATCATGACCTGAGCCAAAGGCAGAGGCTTTAACCCACTGAGCCACCCAGGCACCCCTCATGAATACTTTATAGTGTTTTGAGTACAGATTCTTTGCCTCTATGGTTAGGTTTATTCCTAGGTATCTTATGGTTTTGGGTGCAGTTATAAATGGGATTGACTCCTTAACTTCTCTTTCTTCTGTCTTGTTGGTGTATAGAAATGCAACTGATTTCTGTGCATTGACTTTATATCCTGAACCTTACTGAATTTCTGGACAAGTTCCAGCAGATTTGGAGTGGAATCTTTTCGGTTTTCCACATATAGTATCATATCATCTGCAAAGAGTGAGAGTTTGACTTCTTCTTTGCCGATTTGGATGCCTCTAATTTCTTCTTGTCTGATTGCTGAGGCTAGGACTTCTAGTACTATGTTGAATAACAGTGGTGATAATGGACAGCCCTGCCGTGTTCCTGACCTTAGTGGGAAAGCTTTCAGTTTTTCTCCATTGAAAATGATATTCGCGGGGCGCCTGGGTGGCTCAGTGGGTTAAAGCCTCTGCCTTTGGCTCAGGTCATGGTCCCAGGGTCCTGGGATCGAGCCCCATATCAGGCTCTCTGCTCAGCGGGGAGCCTGCTTCCTCCTCTCTCTCTGCCTGCCACTCTGCCTACTTGTGATCTCTGTCAAAAAAATAAAATTTAAAAAAAAATGATATTTGCTGTGGGTTTTTCATAGATGGCTTTAATGATATTGAGTTATGTACCCTCTATCCCTACACTTTGAAGAGTTTTGATCAGGAAAGGATGCTGTACTTTGTCAAATGCTTTTTCAGCATCTAATGAGAGTATCATATGGTTCTTGTTCTTTCTTTTATTAATGTATTGTACCACATTGATTGATTTGCGGATGTTGAACCAACCTTGCAGTCCTGAGATGAATCCCAGTTAGTCATGGTGAATAATCCTCTTAATGTACTGTTGAGGCCTATTGGCTAGTATTTTGGTGAGAATTTCCGCATCTGTGTTCATCAAGGATATTGGTCTGTAATTCTCTTTTTTGATATTTGTCTGGTTTTGGGATCAAGGTAATGCTGGCTTTATAAAATGACTGGAAGTTTTCCTTCCATTTGTATTTTTTGGAACAGTTTCAGGAGAATAGGAATTAATTCTTCTTTAAATGTGTGGTAGAATTCCCGTAGGAAGCCATCTTCCCTGGGTTCTGGTTTCTTTGGATATTTTTGATGACTGCTTCAATCTCCTTACTGTTCAGGTTTTTATAGGTCTGTTCAGGTTTTCTATTTCTTCTTGGTTCAGTTGTGGTAGTTTATATGTCTCTAGGAATGCATCCATTTCTTCCAGATTGTCAAATTTGCTGGTGTATAGTTGCTCATCATATGTTCTTATAATTGTTTGTATTTCTTTGGTGTTGGTTGTGATCGCTCCTTTTTCATTCATGATTTTATTTATTTGAGTGCTTTCTCTTTTCTTTTTGATAAGTCTGGCCAGGGGGTTATCAATCTTATTAATTCTTTCAAAGCTCCTAGTTTTGTTGATTTTTTCTATTTTGGGTTTTTTTGTTTGTTTGTTTGTTTTATTTGTTTGTTTCTATTTTGTTGATTTCTGCTCTGATCTTTATGACTTCTCTTCTCCTGTTGGGTTTAGGCTTTCTTTGTTGTTCTTTCTCCAGCTCCTTTAGGGTTAGTTTGTGTATTTGAGACCTCTTGTTTCTTGAGAAAGGCTGTTATCACTATATATTTTCCTCTCATGACTGCTTTTTCTGTGTCCCACAGATTTTGAACCATTGTGTTTTCATTTTCATTGATTTCCATGAATTTTTTCAATTCTTTAATTTCCTGTTTGACCCATTCATTCTTTAGAAGGATGCTGTTTAGTCTCCATGTATTTGGGTTCTTCCCAAATTTCCTCTTGTGATTGAGTTCTAGTTTCAGAGCATTGTGGTCTGAAAATATGCAGGGAATGATCCCAATCTTTTGATACCAGTTGAGACCTGATTTGTGACCCAGGATGTGATCTATTCTGGAGAATGTTCCATGTGCACTAGAGAAGAAAGTGTATTCTGTTGCTTTGGGATGGAATGTTCTGAATATATCTGTGATGTCCATTTGGTCCAGTGTGTCATTTAAGGACTTTATTTCCTTGTTGATCTTTTGCTTGTATGATCTGTCCCTTTCAGTGAGGGGAGTGTTAAAGTCCCCTTTTATTATTGTATTATTGTTGATGTGTTTCTTTGATTTTATTATTAATTGGCTTATATAGTTGGGCTCTGGCCACACTCTGAGCTTACCCAGCCTGTGACCAAGTGTCTCTGTCTCTGGCATACAGCCCCACCTGGAGTCTCCAAACCCAGAAGATCCCTGCTGCTCTTCCAGGGAGGTATTCCTGGATCTGCCATGTGTGGAGTCCCTGCTCAAAGAGCAGTGTCCTGACTGTGCCTCAGAGCACAGTTTAAGGTAACCCTGAGTTGAGAGCTCACTCCTCAGCTCCGTCTCTATAACTGGCTTCCCTGCTCTAATACCTGCAAGCTCTGCAACACTCAGACACCCCCGATCCTTCTGTGACTCCACGGGACCACACTGTCCCCGTGTGGGCTCCGCCCCAGTTTAGCATCTGGAGAGATGTCCCTCAGTGGAGCAAACTTTTAAAAGTTCTGATTTTGTGCTCTGTTGCTCTTCCACTTGCCAGGAGCCAGCCCCTCCCCCAGCGTTCTGTCTTCCCATTGCTTTGGATTCACTTCTCCACAGGTCCTACCTTTCAGAAAGTGGTCGATTTTCTGTTTCTAGAATTGCTGCTTTTCTTCTCTTCGACCTCCTGTTGGATTTATATTTGTTCGGAATGGTTTGATAAACTATCTAGCTGACCTCCTGCTACCTAATGTCATCTCAGCCTGCTACTCCTCTCCCATCATGACTCCTCTCCCACTATATATATATATATACATATATATATATATATATTTTTTTTTTTTACCCATTCATATTTTGGATATTGTAAATAAAGCTGCTATGAACATGAAAATGCAAATATCTCTTTATGATTCTGATTTCAATTCTTTTGAATATGCATGCAGAAGCAAGACTGCTGGGTCAGATGTAGTTCCTTTTTCTTTTTAAAGATTTATTTATTGTAGAGAGAAAGAGAGACAGAGAGTGCGAGTGGAGAGGGGCAGAGAAAGAGAGAGAAAGAATTTCCAGCAGGCTCCTGCTGAGTGTTGCCTGAGTTCATGACTTGAGCCAAAATCAGATGCTTAACTGACTGAGTCACCCATGTTCTATTTTTAATTTTTTGAGGAGTATCCATACTATTTTTCATAGCAGCTGCACCATTTTACATTTCCACCCACAGTGCACAAGGGTTCTAGTTTCCCCACCATCACCAACACTTGTCATCTCCATCCTCACCAACATTCCCCATACCTCACCAACACTTGTCATCTTTTATGCTTTTAATAATAGACATCCTAAGAGATGTGAGGTGATATCTCACTGTAGTTTTGATTTGATCCAGCATGTCTTGATACTTAGAGTTTTTGCTCTGTGTTCAATATAGTATATATCACAATCTTAGAAGAAACTTTGTTTTTACTCAAATGAATTCATTTCCACATGTTTACATTCTGCCTTTTATGCCAAACTTAGTCAAAAAATATAATTGAGCATATTTTTAAAAGTGAAATAAAATAGTATGTAACTTCTTTTTTCTAGTGGATATGGACATATTTGGTTAATAAAGAGTTGTCTTTATGTGATTTAGTGACTTTAGCAATGACATTGAAATTATACTAATTTTTTAAATGTTTAAATAACTAACCAGTTAGTTACCAATTATCTGATTAGACATTTAAACAACAGTAAAGATTTGAAAAATAGCCTTAGGTTGGATATCTTTACATAATGCTCAATCATATCATGATGATGAAGCCATGATATTATGCCAGGGAAGAACATACATTTAGTATGTACTCATATTTATTCAACCCTGACTCTAATTAAATGGTTGGTACTCATATCTGTATAATACCAAATGGAATCCTTGAAGATAACATGTGGTTTTGATAATGAAAGAATAGTGGAGTCTTCAGTGAGAGAAATAGGAGGTCAAATTTACCTCCTTTGATCAGCCATTATAAAATTAGTGTTACCGATTTCAGAGTTTATCTTTAGAGTTAACTTTTCTTTCAAACTCCAGACTTCTGAATCAGACTTTTACTGGATATCTTCATAAGAATGGTTCCACAAGCACCTTCATAAAATTAAGCATCTTTTTTTTCCAAAATATTTTCTATTACCACTGCCTCTGCCCCAGTCTAGACACTTGCTGTTATACATAATCCAAACTTTTTCACTCGAATTGTTGGAATTATCTCTTAACTGGTTGCCCTACTTCTTGCTCTCTAATTGTTTTAGTATCTATACTGAGTTATATTTCTTTTTTTTTTTTAAGATTGTACTTATTTATTTATTTGAGAAAGGACTTGATCCTAGGGGCTCCATCCCAGGACCCTGAAATCATGACCTGAGCAGAAGTCAGGTGTTTAACTAATTGAGCCACCCAAGTGTCCCCTGATGAGTTTTAACTGAGACCTGAAAAAATTTGTTGGATTCCTCCTCAGATGGGTGTTGGAGAGCTTACAGTCATAGAGAAAGGCATCTGCACAAGCAAAGTGGCATGAGAAAGCTAGCAAGAGCAACTATTTTGATAAAATGTGAGTGCAGAGTGCCTAGTTGAGATAGTCATGAATATCTAGTTTGTCACATTGAGCTAATGGGCCACTTAAGCAATTAAAATGCAGAAATGGCACAATGTTATTTGTGTATCAGAAATATAACTCAGTGGGGTGCCTGGGTGGCTTAATCAGTTAAGCGTCTGCCTTTGGTTCAGATCATGATCCCACGGTTCCCCTGGGATGGAGTCCTGCATCTGATTCCCTGTTCAGCAGAGAGCCTGCTTCTCTCTCTCTCTGCCCTTCTCCCCCCTTGTGCTCTCTCTCTCTCTCTTTCTCTTTTTTTCTCTCTCACTCAAGTAAATGAAATCTTAAAAAACAAAAACAAAAAACACCTCATCAGTAAAGTCATATCTGACTTCTCAAGGTAAAATTATGCTCACATATGAACAGTGCCATTAATTACACTTAAATTTTATTGCTCAGTTTTCTTCTCTTGAAATTTAAGATCTCTTGAAGTAAAAGATCATGGTTTTTTTGTTGTTGTTGTTTTGTGTTTTTTGTTTTTTTTTTTTTAATCTTGTATTTACATCAGGAAACAGAGTGGTTAGCCTATGGCAGAATCTAGTGCAATGATAGCACTCTCTTTGGGTACCACAGTGGAGTTGGATATATTCACATCATTGATGGGCTCTGAGTCAACCATTACAGATTCAGTTTGAGAAATTGCCCATTTATCTGCTCTGCATGTTGGGCTATGGCATAATTTCTTTTGGGGAGAAGAAGGGCTATTAATTTTTGTTAAATAATAGAAGAGGTATAAGGTTTGGACTGAAAATGACTTTGCTATAAAAACTTCTACAGCGTGTTGTCATTACTTGTTCTTGGACAGGTTACTGAATATTGAATCTTTAAAATAAGACTCACCATCTACATTTGTGAAAAGTAAAATGAAATAAGATACTGCTTTTATCATAAGCTCATAATTGTATAGCTTATTCGTTCCTTTATTAAATGATACTTTAAAACAGAACCAACTTTACAGGTTGTATGAATAAATTTATGCATGAGAGATCTTATAGGTATAAGAATCATACCATAGGATTTTTCTGTATTTTCTTGAGCATTAATATCACAAGTCTATCACTAGACTAAGTCTAAGAAAAAAATTAAATATTCTTTTTGAATATTTGGGTAAGCAAAGTTGATCATGAATATTTACTATAGAATTTTTCATGTGGGCCACTACATGAAGTATTTTTCCAAGATATTTTACTATAAAACTTTTACCACTTATTTTTCATGGAACTTCTTTTCACATTTCACAGAACTTATTTTCCTATAAAATTGAGTTTGGAACATTATATTTAAACCCACAATTTCTCTTTAGTGAGACATAAAATACGATATTCCATCATAAGTGGTATTGAAACACAAAAGAGTTAAAGTAATACTCCTGGTCATTTTACCAGCAATGCAAAGTAGAACTTCCTCTGGTAATGGAAATGGTCTATAAACTGTGCTGTCTGATACTGCATCCACCAGCATCATGAAGCTATTAAGAACTTGAAATGTGTATATTGCAGTAAAGAACTGAATATTTTATTTTATTTTAATTGATTTAAATTTAAATTTAAACAGCCATATGTGGCTGGTGACTTTTTATTAGACACCTTGGTTCTAAGCAATTATTCTGTTTTGGACAATTACTGCAAATTACCTGTCATTAGATGGTATGGATTAGTTTTCTTCACTTTAACTGAAAGTTGAATCATGCCCTAGTTTTTCTTAGTAATTTTTTATAGTTCTATCATTCATCAATTTGATGAAAATCATTTTGAATCCAGTTTAATTTCCTGCCACTGCCACTTCTTGGAACAAATAGTTCTTTAAGTTTATTACCCACTATGAATAAGGGCTTCCTGATCTTTACTCTAAGATAACTTTGCTCAGCTTCATTGTTTTACCTCTTATCCACTGTATCAGAATTAAGCAAATAAATGCATTGATAACTTGTTATTTCCCTGTCTACATAGATTTTGATCCTATTTTTCCGTACCTTCACATTTTAAATTAAAAGATTACCATCAGACGAATGTATTAGATGATGGTACCTAATTTTCTAGAAACATATTTTTTAATTTTTATAAATTTATTTCTTATTCATTATTTTCTTCTTTCTAGTAAAGAGGAAGGGGAACAACAACAAATAACCCCAAACAAACAAACAAATTTGACAACTATTCCCCTTCTCCCTTCTTAACAACCATCTTATCTCAGTTTTTTACAAAGGCTGTTTTCCCATGTTAGCAAGGGTCATCGTTTCAGAGTTTGAAAGATGAGAAATGGCTGTCTTGGTTGTTCATGCTCTGTGCTGCTGGAACTGAGCCCTTGCGTAATAATTATATTGGGAGTCAGGAAGGTGCTCTCAACAACATGAACCTTGTTCTTTAAAAGCATATTGTTTGGGGCGCCTGGGTGGCTCAGTGGGTTAAGCTTCTGCCTTCAGCTCAGGTCATAATCTCAGGGTCCTGAGATGGAGCCCTGCATTGGGCTCTGGACTCAGCAGGGAGCCTGTTTCCCCCTCTCTCTCTGCCTGCCTCTCTGCCTACTTGTGATCTCTCTCTCTGTCAAGTAAATAAGTAAAATATTTTAACAAATAAATAAATAAAAGCAAACATTGTTTTATATTGATTCAGGGCATTGTATTTTGGTTTGTTTCTACTGCTGTAATTAAAATGCATAAGAACTTGTTAAATATTTTGTTTGTGCCAGCACAGTCTTTTGCCTGATGGTGAGAGAAAGATAACAAACCAAACCAAACATTGCCTGCAATGTATTTTTTTGTCTATAGATAGTTACACACAATTTGAATTTTGTGCTGTTAATATTTTTTTTCTTTGAACTTCCCTATTCATTCTGTCTTCCATTTTTCTGCTTATTTTCACTTAATCATGAGATCTTATCTTTATTTCATTAGTGTCTTTCATTTATCAAAAAAGTTTTATGTTATCCAGCAACTTTAAGATTTCAAATCTTAGAGGCTTTATGAGTTAAAAAGATTATGATACACCCTGATCTCCATATGTAATCCCAAATAAAAGCAATAGAAACATGTTAAATGACTCTGCCAAAGTTCAAATTTCTTCTGACTTTTTCACAATTGTTCCATAATCCTGAGCTTATACAATGTATCTAAAAGGCTTTTGAAATAATTTAAAAAAAAATTATAAAAGCTCAAGTTATATTGACGCTTTTGCTATGGTCATTCCTTCTCTCTAATAAGAAATTAATTATATATTAAATTAATCCAATACCATTTATTCCAATTTTGCAAACTAGATATGTTGCTTTTTGTCAGATCCCATAAGTACTTATAAAACTCATCTGTGACTGGTTCTCCCCTTTTTTCTGGGCACATCCCCAACCCCTTGGAGTTAGTCGCCAATTAATGACTCATGTTTAAGATGTTCAAGTTTTCTTTGCATCTTGCAGTTACCTTAAATCTTTGAATTATTAATCATTTTTGATACTGGGTAAGATCTCTGGTATTTAGAGGCTCAGTTAATTATCCTATCCTATGTGTCATCTCAAGTAGAAAGCAAAGAGTTGAATTCTATGGTATAAGAGTATAGGTATGTTCAGCTTTAGTAGATAATGCCGAACAACTTTCTAAAATGATTTTATCAACTTATACCTCCACCAGTAGTCTGTAAGAGTTCCACTTGTTCTACATCTCAACAATACTAGGTTTTGTTACTTTAGAAAAAAAATTAGCCATTTTAGTGGACTTGCAGAGGCATGGCATTTTTGTTATAATTTACAGTTTTGTAAGCCTATCTGTGATTTGAAATACCTTCGTTTGAGAATTGCCCAAGTCATTTTCCTTTTCTTTTTCTTTGTTTGGGTTTTCTGGCTTTTTACAATTAATTTTATGGGTTTTCAAAAATATGTATGGTTATAAATCTATTGTGGAATGCAGGTATTGAAAGTATCTTCTAATGTATTGAAAGTATCTTCTAATTTGGAATGCAGGTATTGAAAGTATCTTCTAATTTTGGTAATTTTAATGAAGTCTAATTAAATGTTTTACCTTATGGTTATTGTTTTCAGTTCCTTCTTTAAGAAATCTTCAACTACTCCAAAGTCATGAAGATTTTCTCCTACAAAAAAGTATTCTTTTGGGGCGCCTGGGTGGCTCAGTGGGTTAAATCTCTGCCTTCAGCTCGGGTCATGATCCCAGGTCCTGGGATCGAGCCCCTCATCAGGCTCTCTGCTCAGCAGGGAGCCTGCTTCTCCCTCTCTCTCTGCCTGCCTCTCTGCCTACTTGTGATCTCTGTCTTTCAAATAAATAAATAAAATCTTAAAAAATAATAAAAAAAAGTATTCTTTTATTTTTTTAAGATTTTACTTATTTATTTGACAGAGAAAGAAAGAGCACGGGTTGGGGAGTAGCAGGCAGGAGGAGAGGGAGAAGCAGACTCCCCACTGAGTAGGAAGCCAAGTCTGGGGCTCGCTCCCCGGCCCTAGGATCATGACCTGAGGTGAAGGCAGGCACTTAACCCACCGAGCTGCCCAGGTACCCCATAAAGTATTCTTTTCTAACATACACATCTAAGTTCTACTTTAGCTTTATTGGAATTTTGGATATGACTTAGATTTCATCATCTTTTGTGCCATATCATATCATGACAATTTAAGTATTAATAGTAATTTAGGGTTTAAAATAGCAATTAGAACCCACATGGATATGGGAAGAGATGAGGAGATATAAGCCCAGAAGGCTACAATTGAGGTATTGAAGAAGTAGTCACTAAATGGCTTTCATTGGAATATCTTGATATATTTGAAAAGCCAAAGCTTGCAAGAAATCCAAAAAGGCTTCACATTTAGCTGTTAAGTTATATATAACATGCTTCATCTAGAATCTGCAGAAGTTTTCTTCTTAGTGGTAGAATGCATGAATGTCAATAATTTATTTATTACTTTGGAGGGATTGTATCAATCCCTATCAATCTTGTAAGCCCCAGACCACCAGACACCATACTGATATAGTGGACCCCAGAATTAGTGTAGTTTTTTTCCGTTACCCTCAGAAGTTCATGTGTCTTACCAAGGCCATTAGTGTACTTACCACTTATTGCTTATCTGGTTTAATTAATATGATGCCCTCTATATATAGTGAATTGATATCCTATAGTGTGACCCTGTGTTCAGTTATCTTTGAAATTCTTTCAGTTTTTTTAACTCAATCTGAGTAAGTGGCTAAAGGTCTCTTTGGAGGAAGGAATGGGAAAATAAATATTCTGTTCACTTGCCATGGTGTTGCAGAGACTCAGTGTTTCCTGTGAGTTTTAAGGACTGGTTCTAATCAAAAAACTAAGCAAGAGACTGGATTTGTTGTTAATTTGCTTTTTGCTTTTGTTGTTTTTGTTTTTGTTTTTGTGGCTAAAAAATTTATTTAATCATTTTTCTAATTTTGAACATGTTTAATTTTTTTTTATTTTGATGGAATTTTTTTTATTGAAGTATAATTAACATTAACTCCTATACTAGTTTCAGGTATACAACATAATAATTCAACAATTCTGACATTACTTAGTGCTCACCACAATAAGTATAGTCACCACCTGTCACCAAATGACAGTATTACAATCTTATGCTCTATTCCCTGTGCTATACTTTTTCATCCCTATAACTGGAAATTTGTACCTCATAATCCCCTTTATCTACTTCACCCATCGTCCCACTCAACTCCATTCTGGTAACCACCCATTTGTTCACAAGAGACTGATTGTTATAGGGACAGCTGCCTTCAACTTCTTGGGTTTCTATTCTTAATTTTTTTTTTCATTTTTAAATTGAGCAGTTTCTTTATTGGCAGCCCACTAATTTGTGACTAGGGACATGGTGATCTGTTAACCATCTCCTTAGTTCTCAAAAGGTCATTTTCCTTTGGCTGATACTTCAACGTTCACACTCACTTAAGCACTGCCATCTGGCCTCTATTAGGGTTTCTATCATCCTGGATTCCTGTTCTGAAACAGCATCTCCTATTACATCCTACACCATTGAGTCACCACTGAGCTTTTCAGTGATGGTGGTGCCCCTTTCTCTAGAACATTCATTATTGTTTTGGTTAAAAAGGAAAGTGTCTTTTGAGCCCCCTCTAAAACTTTAGTTGGTGAGTTTTTTAACTTTAGGTAATGTATCTACTAAAGCATATCCATTTTCTGAGAATTTTAATCTCTTTCATCCACTATCTTTTATGGGAATTTTGACATTTCTATTTAGTGTTAACCATCATTTTCTCCAACTTCCAAGAGCCTTCCCACTTCCAAGAGCAGGATGTTATTGCTATATTCTTGAGGCCTTGCTAAAATGATAAATCTTGTATCATGAGAGAGTCTCATATCTATAAGCTCTCCATTATCAACAACGTGATGACTGTAACTGTAATATATATAGGAGAATTGTTAAGAGCATAAACCCTGAGAGTTCTCATCACAAGGAATTTTTTTCCTTTAGTTCTTTATTTTTTATTGTATCTATTTGAGAAAATGGATGTTAGCTGAACCTATTGTAATTATTTCACAGTATATGCAAATCAAACCATTGTGCTGTCCTCTTTGAACTTACACAGTGATGTGTGTCAATTGTTCTCAATAAAACTGAAAAAAAAGAATATGTCTGGAAATCGGGATTTGCTGGCATATTTTTGTTTCTTGTCTAGGGATAAGAGTGAATGGGCAATTTCATGTATCACATGATGGCAGTGAGGCTCCATACCCATTGGGAGCAAAGGTATGAACCTTCCTGTCAGAAAATGTAGGCCATCTAAAATTCTGCCCAAAGGGGCGCCTGGGTGGCTCAGTGGCTTAAAGTCTCTGCCTTCAGCTCAGGTCATGATCCCAGGGTCCTGGGATCGAGCCCCGCATCGGGCTCTCTGTTCGGCAGGGAGCCTGCTTCCCTTCCTCTCTCTGCCTGCCTCTCTGCCTACTTGCGATCTCTGTCTGTCAAATAAATAAATAAAACCTTTAAAAAAAAAAAAATAAAATAAAATAAAATAAAATTCTGCCCAAGGATGAGGGAAATCAGAATTGTGTGAACACATGTCTCTGATTACAAGAATATCCAAATACTCTTTTTTATTTCATTTTGGAAAAGTAAACACTTCCAGCGGCAGCCCTCAAATAGATGACAGCTAATGGATAAGTTCTTAAAATTGATCCTCAGGTGTATAATTTTAAGAGCCATTATATATGCTCTTTGGAAGGTTCCAGGTAGAACTAAACACAGGTACCTACAATGACAACTTTGATAAAGCACTCTTATAGCAACTTTCTCTCCTTATTTCAATTTCTCTACCCTTACTGCTATTCCCTGGGTTTATCTCTCAAACTCCTTGAACAGAAATAATTATTTCAGGCTAGGATAACAAATTAAAGTAGCCTGGAGTAGTAAAAAGAAAGGACTAAATGTGTAGTGAGTTATACTTCTACTAGTGGAAAGAAAAACTTACATGATTTATTTTAACTCTTGGCGAATAAAATCATAGAAGTAACTACCTTGGGGTCATCTTGGGAGGAACTTCCTAAGAAGGACATTTTGGGGCAAATGTGTGAAATGGCAAGCTTTGAGGTAAAAGGTGTATTTATTGGCTATTTTTGGTTCCATTACAAGTGCCTAACTAGTTAAGGTTCTTTTTCAGTGAGAACAAATTATGATTCTGTTCATAATAGAAAGGATTCAATAATTTCAACCTGCCATCAGGTGGGTGGAAGATTTCCTACTGTTGGTGCCATAGTGGAGCTCAGAATTGATTTCTGCTTAAAACAGAGTGTATGATGAGAATTCTATGCTGAATTACACAGTGAAGGGAATTCTATATCATTAAGCTTGTTTGTGACCTCCATTCTTCATGAAATTTTATACTCGAGTCTATTAAGCAAGAAACAAGGTGCCTGGTAAAGTGATGGTCTCTCATGCATAGACTTCTTTATCTCATCCACCTGATTATGGAAAGTTTCCTCTGCAGTGGATGCTTTTTGATGACTATTCACATGAAAAACAAATATTTTCACAGCCAGTGTCCATTTTGAGCAGTATACCATTATACCCCTATTCTAGGCTTTCTAGTCTTAGTGTTACAAACATTCTCTCCATTTTCCTATCTTCTTAAAAAAAATGTTAAACATTACCACAACTCAAATACCTGTACCTTTATTTAGTTATCCTTTTATTGAAAATAGACAATCAGAAAATCACTTCATATTTTGTCCACTTGTAAGTTCTCTTCACCACTACCCTTCCTTGTCATACAGAAGATATATTGAGGCAACATATATAGTCACTTGTAAATAAGGCCTGATGTTCTTTCACTCCATAGACTTGTCATAAGGAGCTCTCCAGAGGCCACTGGTGTAAGATGAAGGCAAAGTGGCAATAGATCTGGGCCACGTGAACTTGCTCTGTCTTCTGGAGTGACTGAGGTCTAATCTCACTTATACTGCATTTTTGTAATAACAGATTGCTTCTATACACTTCCAGTTTTATGTTTTGGTGGAACAGAAAGCTAGCAATTCATAATTGATCTCTCATTTTTCAAAAGGAAATGAAAAATCAATTTACAATAAAATGATATTTCAATGTATAAATACTCAGACACAACTACAATGGAAGCCATGACAAAGCAGAAATGTTCTGTATGTGTCTGCTACAAAGCTAAGCTAATACAAGTATATCGTGTTGGTGACTCAATTTTGAGCAGAATTGCCATTGGTGAAGAAATTTTCTGAAATAGTAAACAATTCTTGGAACATTCAGAACAAAATAAGGTAAAATTTTCTCATGATTTATTTTGGTGTTTGTTTTGTTTTTAACGTATAAAACATAGTTGGGTTTTGTCTCAGTTTTTAACCCGCAACTGACTCTTGAAGACTGAAAAGGAGTTCAAAAAATAAGGTTGGAGTAGGGAGAAGTTGAAGAAACAGAAAACCATGTATCAAGAAAGAGATGTGCCTGAGAAAGTTATGTTTGCAGGATAGAGTACTGAGGCCTGTTATTTACAAACCTAATTCTCTTGCTGCAAAAATCTGTTATTAGGCTATAGTTTAATAAAACATCATACTATCTGGAGCCCAAGGAGCAGATAGATTATTATCTTAAGCAATTCACAACTCAGTTTTCTTTGCCAGTAGTTGGTTTGGAAAAGGAAATGGGATCAATATTGGCCAATGATAAAGTAGTTGAAATTTGACAGAGTTGAGAGTTTCCACTGGTGTAAAAAATAGTCAAGAAGAAACTTCCCCTTTTTATTCATTGGATGTTGTTGACTCTGTATGGAATTGCAGTAGCCATCATGTTATAATGAGGAAAACAAGTATACACACTAAAGATGTCAAAACAAAAAGAAGAAACATGGACTTTTGATCCTGACACTGAGTAAAAATTAACCAACATTATAATATTCCTGACATCTGGATTTCTTGTTTCTTGAGTTAATATATGCCCTTATCAATTAAGCCATTTAATTTTATTTTTTTAAAGATTTATTTATTTTAGAGAGAGAGGGAGCCTGCATGTGGAAGGGGCAGAAGGAGAGAATCTTGAAACAGACTTCCCACTGAGCATAGAACCCTAGTCTGCTCCATCCTAGGACCCATGAGATCATGACCTGAGTCTAAACCAGGAGTCAGGTGTTTAACTAACAGAGTCACGCAGGCACCCCCGTTTAAGCCATTTTTAATCCGAATTTCTGTACCATGCAACTGATATCATTCTAATTGGTATAGCAAGTGTTAAAGAGTTGTTTTAGCATTATTTATATTCAGTGTCTAACCTATAATCTAACGACAAAAGGTTCTCAAGAAATGTGTTCATATTAATCATTAAATGAAATATTTCACTACTGAACCTAAGTGGTCATCCTATCTTATTAATAGATATAGGAAAGAAAAATTTTTATTTCTGTTGTTTTGATCCCAAAAGCACTCAGTAATCCATAACGGAAAGAAGGGGGTGGCCTATTGTATTTAATGTCTGTAAGATTAAATACTTTGCTAGTATAAAGGTGAATGAAAAATCATATGTACATTATGTTTATTACATACTCTGTTTTATAAAAATAATGCTATTTTAGAGTGATTTTAATGAAGATTACATATTAGTATTTTATCTAAAAATTTGCAAAGTATTAGATTACGATACTGGTGTTAGTGAAGATTGGTTTTCTAGCTTTTTCAAGATGTGTTCAAGAGTTTTACACACACACACACACACAGAGACACCAGAGATACTCATTTCTATTTCTTATTTTGTGGTGAAAAATAAAACTTAGTGTGTTACTTTCAAAATTATCTGGGATAGCCTTATATTATTTCTAGTAGGTAGCCAATGTAAGGAAATCTCACAGAAAACATAATTATAAAGAATACAAGAGAATAGGAGATGCAGGTTTCCAGTTATGAAATGAATTAATCTCAAGGATAAAAGGTAGAATGTAGGGAATACAGTCAGTGGTATTTTTTTGTAATAGAGTTATATGGTGACAGATGGTAGCTAGACTTGTAGTGCACATAGCATAACATATAGACTTGTCAAATTACTGTGTGACATGCCTGAAACTAATGTAACATCGTATGTTAACTATACTTCAATAAAAAACAAGTTTTTACAATTGCAAAATAAAGGAGTAAGGGAGCCTTGGGTGGACTAATTGGTTAAACAGTGGACTCTTGGTTTCGACTCAGGTCATAATCTTAGGGTTGTGAGACTGACCCCCACATTGGGCTCCGAGCTCAACGAGAAGTCTGCTAAATTTTTTCTCTCCCTCTCCTTCTGCTTCTTCCTGAGTTTGCACTCTCTCTCCCTCTCTCAAATAATAAATTTTAAAAAATAAAGGAGTAAGCTTTATAAGACTAAACGTGCAACTGTCTTGCTCTTACTACTGTAGGATGATCACCAAGTGTTTTCATCAAAGCAATTGGATAAATACTCTCAATGCCGAAAATTATTATTAGGTCTATTGCATACATGAAATGTTGAGCAAAGCATGATGGGGGATGGGGAACTCAAGAAAGAACGAGGAAAAGTTCTTTTCTTTCTTTTTTTTTCAAAAGAAGCCTTGTCACAAAAACAAATTGGAAGGACCAATCATTTTAATGACAGAGGTTGTACAAGGCAGACAATTTTTTTCTGCATTCTATGATTCAGTTCTCTGTTTATTCAGAAATGTTAAAGCAATAAAGTCTAGAACATACTTTCATACTGTATTACTAATGGTATGTGTCAAATGCTAACCCTCTGTCAAATTTGGCATTGTCCCTTATATTGGGTAAATGCAGCTTATTTCTGGGATGTATTTCATGTACTTCATATTAGATGTAATATTAATATTCCCAGAAGCACTTAGAAAGAGGTAATTTGTATGATGATTAGAAGAAAACTTGAGCATCAGGAGACATATTTCTCAAAGGACTTTTGTTGTGTAAATGTTTAAGTGTGAATCAGGCATAGAATTTTAAATGCATGCTTCTTAAAGACTTAGACAATCATCTATGAGAGAAACAACAATGATGAAATTGGCCATCTCTTCCATAAGGAGATTAGAATCTAAACCTGAAGAGTGCAACATATTAATTGACCTTTTAAAAAACTAATTTCTCAATTTTAAAGCTTAGTGAGCCATCTTGGATTGAACTTGAAGGAGACAATACCTTTTCTGTTTGTTTGTTTGTTTGTTTGTTTGTTTTAATTTTTTATTTCTTTTCTGTTGTTGTTTTTTAAAAGTAACATTATGTTTTCTTACATCCTGCTAAAGTCTTCTGTTTCTATTTCTCTAGTTCGGATAATAAATACTAAACCAGAATATTAACTGAATTCTCATGAAACACATAGGATGAGGCTTATACTTGTTTTTTGTTTTGTTTAAGAGTTGAGTTTGTAACACTGCATGACCTTATGTGATTTCTGATTGCTAATAAATTAAGTAAAAATGGACTTATACTGACATTGCCTATGTATCTATACATTATTGCCATTTATTTCAAGAGAAGATTGGAAATTTCCATTTTTAATTGAAATAATCATATGTAATACAGTAATTAAATAATAATATATCTAAAGCTCTCATCCACTAAAGAAATACTATATAAAATATTAAAATATAAAACTTTCACATATATCTATGATATGTATATCCCCCTTTGCTATTTCTTTATTTTTATTTAGAATAAAAAGGCTTAGAAACTAAAAAGAACTTAATTAATCAAGTTTCTTCTCATTTGATCTGAATATAATTTGAATATAATGATCTGAAATTTAGTTTTAAAACTGCAAAGATCTATCACTACATATCATATAATACTAAATGGCAATAAGGGAAGCCTTAATAGCAGCAAACTTGACAACTATATATAATGCTTTATTTCTTAAACATACAACTTATAAGAACTGACACAAGATGAAATAGAAAATCTGAATACTTCTATAGTAAAAGTTGAATTAATTACCAAAAAACTTTCCCCAAAACTTTCTGATGAACTCTAGTGGATATTTAAGGAGTAAATAATGTCAATTTTACACAAGCTTTTTCAGAAAATAGAGAAGAGAATGATTTCCAACTCATTTTATGAAGTCAGAGGAGTTCTAATATCAAAACTTCATGAAGTTGTTGCAAATTTAAGACTACAAAAAGTACAGGGTAGCAATCAAACACACTTTCTTCTCATTAAAATAATAAAATGTTACTGATTAAAATCAAGTTTTACTAAAAATGCACTTCCATGTTCTGTGATGTTATTTTAAAAATCTCCTGACATTTGTTAGTGAGGAGAAAAAAAAGAGAATTTTGATAATTCCATATGAAAGTGCAAATTCTTAGTTCCTTTGCTGTTGTAAATGAACACTGAGTATCCACATTTCTATAATCTTAAGAATAAAGGACGATATATAAATATATCAATCACCACACAATGTCATTGCTTTTATGTAGTAAAGTGTATAATCAGGTGCTACTTATCTGGAAATTTAATTGCTGACCACCTTGATCATTTGGAGAATAACTTCCATCTTGAAATATGTGTGAAAGGCCTTTCTAGCAGGACAGGACCATTTAATGTAGGTAAGGAGAGCTAAAGGAAGCTGTGTAGAGTGCCATTTGCATGTTATGTTAATCGGTATTATAACAGAAGAATAGTTTATTTCATATTAGTTATTTAATAAATATATCGAGAATCTATACGAACTGAAGTTTGGCAAATGGTTAAAAACAATAACATTATTATGTTGATTAAAATTTCTAAATCTTGTTTGTATGCTGTTGCACATTGTAAATCACCAATAAGGGAATAAAGTAAGCCTAAGGACAATATATGACCGTGCAGATTTTTAGTGCACAGAATCCTCCAGCTGAGTTCGTAAATGGTTGCTGAAATCCAGTTGTGCTTTACTCAGCAATCATGCTGTTCTTTTTTGAAAAGGGAACATCTTTTCTAGTTAGTTCAAAGTTGCCTGTTTTGCTTTCCTACAGTGAAGACATTTTTTCCCCCTAATTGGTTAATCTGGATTTTTTCCCAGTTTTATTGAGATACAATTAGTATATAACCTTGTATTAGTTTAAAGCGTACAACATGATTTGATATATGTATTGCTTGCAAAATGATCACTATAGTAAGTTTGGTTAGCTTTCATCCTCTTAGATCAGTTTTTTTTTTTTTTCTTGTGAGGAGATCTTTTAAGATCTATTCTCAGAAACCTTATAATACACAATATAGTCTTGTTAACTTTACTAACCATACTGTACATTGTATCCCCAGACATATCATCTTACAACTGAAAGTTTGTACATTTTGACCACCCTCCCTTCTCTCCCCAAATTCCCTAAGTGTACAGAAGGTAATTACCCTGAAATTTTTCATTTCCTTTCTTTTCTTTGTCCCCTACTCCCCCACCACACACACATTTTCTTGTTCCCAATTTTAGAGGAAAAAATTTTGGTGTTTCACCATTAAGAATGATTTTAGCTCTAGAATTTTTTGTAGATGCCTTGTATCAGGTTGAAGAGCTTAAGTTCTACACTTATTTTGCTGAGATGTTTTGTCAGGATAGAATGTGTTGGACTTAGTTAAATGGTTCTTCCGTGTCTATTGAGATGATCATGTGGTTTTCCTTTCTTATTCCATTCATATAATGAATTCCAAAAATTGTTTTGGTTATGAAATCAAAGTTGCATTCTAATAAACTTCATTGAAATATCATTTACATATAATAATATGCACTCACTTCAAATGAACAGTTCAATGAGATTTTCAAATATATTCCCATATATTACTTATAATTATAACCCAATCATTTTAGAATATTTCTGTTACCCCAAAAGTTCCTTCATAACTCATTGCAATTATTCTTTCACAGCTAGCCCTTACCTAGTACCATATTTGATATAATTGCTATTACTGCAGATTCATTTAACTTGTCCTAAAAATTTATGTAAATAGAATCATGCAATTTATACACTTTTATGTCTTGTTTCTTTTCACTCACTTGAGTGAAAAGAAACAAGACATAAAAGTATATAAAAATTTGGGATTTTTAAATGTTTTGGTTATCTGTAGTTCATTTCTCTTCTTGCTGAATATTATTTTATTGTATGGATACACCACAATTTATCATCTTGCCTAGTAATAGACATTAATGTTGTTCTTATGTGGGAGCAGTAATTATTTAAATGATGTACATTGATGTACAAGTTTTTGTATGGCCATGTATTTTTATTTTTCTTGGGAAAATACCTAAGAGTAGAATATCTAGGTTGGCTGTGGCTTTACATCAAGTAGATGTTAAAATTTATAATAAACTATCAAGCTGTTTGAGAAATAGTAACTGTTTAATATTTCCACCAGCAATATATGAAAATTTGGATTGTTTCACATCTGCAATTGTTATTATCAATTGTTTTAATTCTGGATATTTTATTGACTATACATGGGTATTTCATTATGATTAAATTTCTTTGATATCTAGGGATGTCAGGCATTTTAACATTTATCTATTGGCCATTTATCCATATTTTTTATTTTATGAATTATCTGTTTAAATGTCACATTTGTCACATTGGGTTGTTTGTCTCATTATTTAGTTAAAATGTTCTTTTTTTTTTTAAGATTTTATTTATTTATTTGACAGAGAGAGATCACAAGTAGGCAGAGAGGGAATCCGAGAGAGAGGGGGAAGCAGGCTCCCTGCTGAGCAGAGAGCCCGATGTGGGGCTCGATCCCAGGAGCCTGAGATCATGACCTGAGCTGAAGGCAGAGGCTTTAACCCACTGAGCTACCCAGGCACCCCTGAAATGTTCTTTATCAGGCATTTTTATTGCAAATATTTTCTTCCTGTGTGTGGCTTACATTTTCATTATTTTAATTTTGAAGCACATTTTTAAAATCAATCCCAAATTATTTTTTCTTATAATTTGTATTTCATGTACTATTAGAAATATTGTCCTACCATGGATCAAAAATAATTTCTTCTATGTTTCCTTCTATGTATTTTATTTGTTATTTCTGGAATTTCCATCTGGTTCTTTTTTTGTTCTCTACTGAGACTTGCCATTTCTTGACTGAAATTTTCATTCATTGAATAAATGGCCTTTTATTTCACTGAGGATATAGTAGACACTTCTAAATTTTTGTCTGCTAACATCTGTTTTCTCTTAGTTTGAGATTTAATTGATTTTCTTTTCCATTTTTGTGTTCCATTTTCTGGGTTCTTGGTATGTCATCATCTTTTGGATTGTATCTTAGACATTATGAGTATTACATTATGTGGATTATTGATTCTGTTATTATCTTCTATTATCATTTCCTTTCTTTTAGAAAGTGTGTTTTTGTTTTTGTTTTTGTTTTTGTTTTTGCTTGTACTTAACCTTTACAATTTGGTTCTTGGGGAACAAATCTGGTCTTGATTCAGAAGTGAATTCTTCTTGAATCTGCTTTGCATGTGGACAGTTGAGGGATCAGACAAGTCATGGTTAGAAAGTTTGTAGACTCCCATTTCTGTGAAGACTTACATTTATGATTCCACTACTATCTTGTAATTCCTAGATTCCTGGCTTCTCTTTTTGAGTTTCTCTAGGCCAGAAAACTTTTTCCAAGTGTATCCCCTGCTGCCCATATGTATATCTTTCAGACTGTACTTAAAGGCTGTAGTTTGTGGAAACTCTAATCTATTTATATAATATAGCTACTCATATTCCATATTCCAGGAAAGCATGCCACTCCAACCTCAATAGTTTTGCTTCTGTTCACACTGGAGAACAATAAAATAGGTTTTTTTCATTATGTCTGTGTTAGATTCACGCAACTTTTGCATGGTTAGCGGTCTGACAAGAGAGTCCACCCATGTGAGGTACTTTGACCCATTGAGACAGAAATATAACCACTCTCTCTTTTCTCCTTAAATTATACTAGATACATCAGGGTGAATAGAAGTGGGAGATGTTACTTGTATGGAAGAAGGAAAATTGTGTGGAGGATTTCTTTTTCTGCCACTTTGTCAGATTTCTGATTACACTGATTATCTTGTCCTCAATGGTGACATGTCTTCTATGGGTATAAATTTTCATCATTTTATTATGAACCAATCATCATCTTACTTAGAGACTGACAGAATGTGCCTTTATTTTTCTTATAGTCATCTTGAAGTCTGAGCAGTCCTGGAATCACAAAATTATCTGGTGTTATTTAAATCTTTATTATTGTTTATTTCCATGGCAGTTACAGTTCAATTTATTGATTCTTCTGAATTTGGTTTTCATAGTAAGAGGTAAGTGCATTTAAATTAACATTAACAATTTTCATTTTTCTCTTGCTTTTCACAAAACATGTTTTTAATAACAGACATCTTTATTCTCCCTTTCTCTTCCTTTCATTTTCCTGCTGCCATTTTTTTTTTCATTTTCCATGTTAAATTGTGTTAATAATTAAAGTTGGACTTCTAATTTTCTTTCTTGGGCATGATTCCATTGTTTTATTTTATGAATACTCATAGTGAAAAATATGGACAAAATATCCCTAGAGTCTAAAAATTAAAGTTAGACAAATTCTATTCATCTTGTGCTCTAATCAAGCATTGAACTCTGGAAATTTGCTTCCTCCTACTAGCAGTCTGCTCCATGTCAGCCATGTTACAAATTTTCTCTCTCCCTTTTCAACTTTGATGACTCTATGTTTTAACAGATAACACAACTGTGTATTTATGTTTTCAGCAAATTATGTACTCTTCATGGGAGCCACTAAAAAATTGTCGGTGTTGGGTCACAGGATGATAATTTCTACATAGAGTATAAACACAATGCAACTGTTTAAACAGAGTCAAGCCATTTGATTCTATATAAATACCTGTTGAAAATACTACTATGAAGTATTCCAAATGCAATATTATCCAGTTTGAACTTACCAAAATGCTTTAAATACTACCATTTGAATATTATAACTGATATTCATTCCTTTATTTATTAATCACAGCTGAAATAAATTTAAATTTAAAGTTCATAAAATTATGGGCTGTGATATCTGTACTCAGAAATCAGTGCAGACCTTCAATGGGAAATATCTAATACCACTGTGAAATATTTAATACCACTGGATACACAGGGGAGAATAATAACCTGATCTAAATTTGAAATAATTATAAAGATGAGGAACATTTTTACAGGTAGTAAGCAGATGATTTGAATGACAAATAGTATATAAAATACAATTTTTTTAAATGTTTAGTAAAGATCATTTACTGCAGTCTTAGTAGCAGGATTCTTCAGTTATATCCAATGTGCTTAAATATACTCACCAGGCTCATTTTTTTTCCCTAATAGACTCTATTTTGTAATAGGCATTTTTGTCATTCTTGATAAATATCAAGGAGCATAATTACTGGATTGCATGGAAATCCTATGTTGAGTTTTGTAAGAAATAGCCAAATGGTCTTCAGTGTGGCTATACTTTCTTTGCATTCCCATCAGAAATGAATGAGAGCTTCTGTTGCTCCGCGTCTATGCCAGCATTTGGTACTGTCAGTGGTCTGGATTTTGGCCATTCTAACAAGCATGTAGTGATATGTCCTTGTTTTAATTTGCATTTTTCTAATGGTATAGGATGTGAATCATCTTTTCATATACTTATTTGCCATCTCTGTATATCCTTTGGTGAAGTGTCTATTAAGGACTTTCTCTCATTTTTTAATCAATTATTTTGTTTTTTTTGAGTTTTAATAGTTCTTTGTACATTTTGGATAATAGTCCTTTATTAGATGTGTTTTTGCAAATACTTGATCCCAGTGTGTGGCTTGTATTTTCATATTCTTGACAGTGTCTTTCACAGATTAGAAATTTTTAAATTTATTGGTAAATCTCAATTTTAAGTAAAAGCATAAGGAAGGTTCAAATCCAGCAGTTCAATACAAATTTAATATATCTTTACTTTATTTCTGTGCATTATTTAAGAGTATTATTGCTAGAAGTGAATCCTCAATTCCCTGAACACTATTTTTGGTCCTATCATAAAATTAACTCATTCGTTTTGTAATTTTTGGAAAGAGTAAAAAGCATAAAATTAGCTGATAGCACATATTTATTTTTCAAAAAGCAATTTATTGGTATAGTTTACATATAACAAAATGTACCTATTTTAACTGTATAGCCTAATCATGTTAATATGTACACACATACACACACACCATTTAACCATCTTTGTATCAATATCTAGGTAATTTCCACCATCCCCAAAACCTTCATCTTGTCCCTTTAACTCTTTCTCTCTCTGACCTCCTTTCCCAACTCCCTTCTGCAATAGACAACCATTTATCTAATTTTTGTCAGCATAGATTAGTGTTACCAATTTATAGTTACATACACAAAAACATAATACTGTGATTTTTGTCTGGCTATTTTTGTTTAGCACAACATTTTGAAGACTCATTCATGTTTTTGCATGCACTAAATATTTTCTCCTTTTTATTATTGAGTAGTTTAAATATACAACAATTTGATTTTCCATGCTTCTTTTCTGTTTCATAAAGCTTTTCCCCCCTCAACTTCCTCATTTTTCCTTGGTATCTCAAAGTGAACATGTTTTAAACTTGATTTCTTATTTTTCAGAAATTTAAAAAAATGTGTATCTAGTTTTTCATATGAAAATATTTGAATTTATTCTTGACTTTTCTAGTTCTTTTACTATTTCAATAAATGACCAAGTGTGTAGACTCCTAATCATGTGTACTATTTCTCCATACCCACTGATGCAATTTGAATTTTAACTACCAGTATTTCTTGCCTAAGATTTTGTAACTTTTACCCCAAGACTATCTCCTCAAAGATAGTCTTGGGGCCTCTAATCAATTCCTTCGCCATTTACTGGTGTGTGTGTGTGTGTGTGTGTGTGTGTGTGTGTGTTAATTTATTTAAATGACAGAGAGATAGACAGCACAAGTAAGCAGAGTGGCAGGCAGAGGGAGAGAGAAGCAGGCTCTCTGCGGAGCAGGGAGCCTGATGTGGGGCTAGATCCCAGGACCCTGAGATCACCACCCAAGAGAGCGGAAGGCAGAGGCTTTAACCAGTGAGCCACTCAAGCGCCCCCTGGTTGTGTGTTTTTAAACAGAAAATGCTTTCCTGCTTATAATCTCCAATTGCTTCTTTCAGTTATAGATAGAATAGGCATAAATAGGCATACGTGATTCTTACTCTCAGAGTAAGACTCTGACTCTCAGTAACCTAGTGGACTCTAATCCTTCTTCACTGAACTTTGTTAGCTCCAGTATTTTCATCCAGTACCTTCCTGCCTCAGGGCCTTTGGACAAGTTCCCTACCCTATTCATATGCATAATTCCCACTCACATTTCAAATTCCCCTAAATATTACTTCATCAGGGAGACCTTTCTTGAGTTTACGGGTTACATGAACCTCTCTTATTAAAGTTCACCTATCATCACGAATCCTACTTTTTTCCATACTGCTTTTTGACCATGATTTAATTATTAATGCATTTGCTCAATGTCAGTGTCTTTATGTAAGTGCCTTTATCAGTAAGGGGAGATGGCATGTTTATTTCACTTGTTGCTATATTCATAGCACTTAATGAAGTATTCCAGTATTTTAAGTTCTTAATGTTTGCTGAATTAACTGTAGGGGAAATGAATCTTTGACATTAGGTATATCAGTGATCTGGACTGTGAGATCATAGGAAAGATCATAGAAAGAAGGCAACACCTAAGGAGATGTGCAGAGAAATACAGAGAGAATAAAACTTGTAGAACTAGAGAATAAAATGTTCTTCTGCCTTAAAAAAAATTTTTTTATTCATTTGTTAGTATGATCAGAAGAGAAGATGCTCCATTATCAGAAAACTGATAATGATATCAGTTTTAAATTAGAAAATTATGAAATAATAATTCATTTCCTAAATACAACACAGACTTTATCCTATTTTGAGCAGTAAAATTAGAGGAGACCTGTACACGGGCTATTTTTCAACTCTATCTCTGATAAGCAGTGTTACCTTGAGAAGCATCTAACTTTTTACTGTGGTACTTATGAGCTATGTGATATAGCAAAATTATTTAAACCTCTCCCTGCCTCAGTTTCCTGATTTACTTAAGATAACATTTTTTTTTCATAATATTGTTATAAGGATTAGATGAGGTAATATGTCATCATTAAGCCTATACCAAAGGGATTTTTGCCTACATGTTTGGGAATATAAGGCTATTAATATTGCTACTGTGTTATTGTAGATATTCTCATTTCATCACCACTGCCATTATCACTAGAAGAACATTTGGCTAAGGGTAAGGAAATTGTGCCCTTTCTCAGTAAAGGAAAGAAGAATCTTTGGGCAAATACACTAACTTCAAACTCAGTGCTATTTTCTCAAAAAACGTGATTAGTGGTATTCACCTTGTCAAGAGGAAAGGGTTCTTTTGAGGCCCAAATGAGTAAATGAACATGAAGGCAATTTGAACATTGTAAATTCCTATTGTTACTTGGAAGCACTGATTTGAAGCACAGTTCTAATAAGGACAAGTTTATATATTTAATTCCTTTACGTAAAAGTTTTGTTCAATGGCTTAGAACAATGTTCCTTACTTCATACGTTCTCTCTATATTATAGAACAATGGTGATCATTTAAAAATACACTGTTTGATCAGCCAATGTACAACCATTTTGAGCTCAAAAAGTATTCTAATTAGAGGTTTGAAAGTATTTGGTCTCCTTGGCTTTAATGTGCTAATTTGATCACCTACATTATTTTATGTACATTTTCTTGTGTTGTCATATCTGCTCATTCTCAAGTGTTTGCCATTCCACCTTTGGCAGTAACGACTGCATGGTTATATTCCTGACTGATACGTTTGAAAATGTGTCAATAGCTATTTTGTTTAACATTTTAACATACTGCTCAACATAGTATAACATTAGATTCCCTGAACGTAGACTTTTTTCATGTAGAAAAGAAGAACAGAATTTGTTTTAGTTAAGACCTTTGCAGAACTTAATCAGTTTCACACAAATTCTCTTTACTTATTCATGAGAGATAATGTAATGTGGTGGAAAAATCTACATTTGAGTACCAGCTCTGTCATTTAATGATTTTGAGACTTTGAAGAAGTTATCTATGCTTTTTAACCTTCTGATCCTTTTTCTGTAGTATGGGGATACTAAGAGCCACCTTACACATGGATATTGTGGAAGTACATGAGATAACATGAGACACTCAAATAGTGCTACACTGAGTTTCCATTTCATTTTGGCTCCAAGTTACAAGCTACGGAAGAGAATGGAGGACCCAAACCAACCTCCCACCCTCATTTATTTACAGAGTAGTTAAATGCAAGCACAATTTGCTGTTTAGTTCTGGGAATAAAGAGTGACATATCACTTTATTGGGCACAACTGAATCCGCAGTGCAAGGAGAGACAAGAGGGTTAACAGTCACACATAAAAGTTATCTGAATGTAAGCTGGGCAGTTGTACGGCTTGATATATGTAAATTAATGTTCATAGAGATTGTTAGTAGGCATGTGGGGTCTTAAGAGTTTGAGTCTACAATTTAAAAGTTATTGGCAACTTACTGCCTCTAAATGGGAAGAGTCTAATTGTTTTAGAGCAATACCCCACTGTGACAAGACCCACCTACTCGTTGTAGTTATGCAGATATTAGGAAATTCCTGCCACTCTGTAGATTGGCCCATGTCCCGACCAGGGCTATAGCTTTTGGAGGATATATTTAAAACTTCATCTGTAGTGATGATTTTACCTCCTGTCCCAGAAGGCCTTCGGGCATAAGGGTATCAATACCTACACTGTTCATTCGTAAAGCACTTAGACTATACCAAGGACGTGCTAAGTATGCTTCACGAATTTTATGATTTTTAAAACTTATGAGAATGATATATTTCTACAGAAGTATAACCTGATGCTTAGATAATCTCAATAATATGCCTAAAATTCATTTGGTGAAAAATGATGAAGCCAAAGTTTGAACTCAGGCAACTTTGCACAAGATCCCTTTCTCTTGTGAATGGCTAGTGGGGAAGGACTCAAGAGGTCTTGAAAGTAAATTGTCCATAAAAGAGGACAGAAGGAGACTGTGATCAACATCAGGATGTGGCTGTTTCTGGATGCATAAGTAGCAATTTAAACAATTATGGAATATTGGCACATAATTGAGTAATATACTAACTCTATATACATGTGTATGGACCAATATATAAACTGATTTCAAGAAAAAAAAACAAGATGTAGTTTCATGTTAAAATTTCTATAAGGTGATGTTTGTATAGCATAGAAGGTTTTTGGAAATCCATACATGACATTGATGTGGTTACCTGGGTGAAGCTGTGCTGAGTAGATAATGGCCATAGGTTAGGGGGCACCAATTGTTCTCAGATTCTTTTTCATACTTAAACGAGGTGAGCCAAGAAGACTATTCTTAAGATTGAGAGAGCACATTAAATGTTATCTCAAATGGTCTACGTTTTTTAAAAAAAAAAAAAAAATTGTGTTTTATGTCCCAAAGAAGATTAGTAATATATGTAGGGACAGTATTGATTTATGCATACTGCTATCCCCTTAGTATTCTAGATAATCTCCTGGTTTGTTCTATCTTTGTCAGCAGAAAGTATGATTAGCATTTGGTCAAGGTATTATTTTTCATCTAGAAATTGAAAATGTGAGTTCTTTAAAAAGGGAAAGGACAGAGCATTCACCTATTTTACTCAAGCAATTTACACTTTCGAAATGGTGAAAAGGCCAGATTGATAACACTGAACTGGTACATCAAAATAATTACGCTTTAATCTCCTATTCAAAGACTTCAGCTTGGGGGTCATAAGGAGTCAAGAGAACTTTTTTCCTTTTTAATCAGTCTTGGATGATTAGTGACTTTGTTTGTGGAATGATCATTTTCCAAGTACAGCAATGCTGTGTTAAAGTAAAATAGGGGAAAAAGATTAAGGAGTTTAATTTACTTGGCATGTTATAACTATGTTTATTAAAACGCTAAGAATTACAGCAAAACTTTATCATTTGTTAATATTACTTTTGCCTCAATGGGGGTTATATTGAGAAAGCAATATTCTAGACATAGAGGCCACTGCCAAGCTGTATTTTTTTTTAAATTTTATACTTTCTTATAACCCCGCCCCCCTGGTACTTAAAATGAAATCTATTTCTTTGTTGGAATGTAATTCCTCCCACTCCCTCAATAAGCTTTCCACCTCTGGTTATTATTGCAATGTTGTTCAAATAAAAAGACAGGTTCAGAATACTGATAAATGAATCAGCATGCCTTATACCATAAGAAATAGGATAAAGGGGGCTGTGTAGTTTCTCAAGAAGTGTTTCATTTGTATAATGTGACACTTGGATCCACCTTCTGGTTTTATCATGAAATGAATTGAATTCAGAAAGTATATGCAGGAACCATATTAAATGTAGAAAATCCATATTAAAAAATAAACAAAATAAAACCTTCCCCAAAATAGAATAGAAGCTTTTATTTATTTATTTTTATTTTTTAATTTTTTTATAAACATATAATGTATTATTAGCCCCAGGGGTACAGGACTGTGAATCGCCAGGTTTGCACACTTCACAACTTTCACCATAGCACATACCCTCCCCAATGTCCATAACCCAACCACCCTCTCCTGACCCCCCTCCCCCCAGCAACCCTCAGTTTGTTTTGTGAGATTAAGAGTCTCTTATGGTTTGTCTCCCTCCCGATCCCATCTTGTTTCATTTATTTTTTTCCTACCCCCAAACGCCCCACATTGCATCTCTACTTCCTCATATCAGGGAGATCATATGATAGTTGTCTTTCTTTGACTGACTTATTTTGCTATGCATAATACCCTCTAGTTCCATCCACGTCATTGCAAATGGCAAGATTTCATTTATTTTGATGGCTGCATAGTAATATATATGTATATATATATACCACTTCTTCTTATCCATTCATCTATTGATGAACATCTAGGTTCTTTCCATAGTTTGGCTATTGTGGACATTGCTGCTATAAACATTCAGGTGCATGTGCCCCTTCGGATCACTACGTTTGTATCTTTAGGGTAAATACCCAGCAGTGCAATTGCTAGGTCATAGGGTAGCTCTATTTTCAACTTTTTGAGGAACCTCCATGCTGTTTTCCAGAGTGGTTGCACCAGCTTGCATTTCCACCAACAGTGAAGGAGGATTCCCCTTTCTCCGCATCCTCGCCAGTATCTGTCACTTCCTGACTTGTTGATTTTAGCCATTCTGACTGGTGTGAGGTGGTATCTCATTGTGGTTGTGATTTGTATTTCCCTGATGCCAAGTGATGTGGAGCATTTTTTCATGTGTTTGTTGCCATCTGGATGTCTTCTTTGCATAAATGTCTGTTCATGTCTTCTGCCCATTTCTTGATTGGATTATTTGTTTTTTGGGTGTTGAGTTTGCTAAGCTCTTTATAGATTTTGGATACTAGCCCTTTATGTGATATGTTGTTTGCAAATATCTTCTCCCATTCTGTCAGGTGTCTTTTGGTTTTGTTAACTGTTTCCTTTGCTGTGCAAAAGCTTTTGATCTTGATGAAGTCCCAATAGTTCATTTTTGCCCTTGTTTCCCTTACCTTTGGCGATGTTCCTAGGAAGAAGTTGCTGCAGCTGAGGTCGAAGAGGTTGCTGCCTGTGTTCTCCTCCAGGATTTTGATGGATTCCTTTCTCACATTGAGGTTCTTCATCCATTTTGAGTCTACTTACGTGTGTAGTGTAAGGAAATGGGCCAGTTTCATTCTTCTGCATGTGGCTGTCCAATTTTCCCAACACCATTTGTTGAAGAGGCTGTCTTTTTTCCACTGGACATTCTTTTCTGCTTTCTCGAAGATTAGTTGGCCATAGAGTTGAGGGTCTATTTCTGGGCTCTCTATTCTGTTCCATTGATATGTGTCTGTTTTTGTGCCAGTCCATACTGTCTTGATGATGACAGCTTTGTAATAGAGGTTGAAGTCCGGAATTGTGATGCCACCAACTTTGGCTTTCTTTTTCAACATTTCTTTGGCTATTTGAGGTCTTTTCTGGTTCCATATAAATTTTAGGATTATTTGTTCCATTTCTTTGAAAAAAATAAAAGGATGGTATTTCGATAGGGATTGCATTAAATGTGTAGATTGCTTTAGATAGTATAGACATTTTCACAATATTTGTTCTTCCAATCCGTGAGTATGGAACATTTTTCCATTTCTTTGTGTCTTCCTCAATTTCTTTCACTAGTACTTTATAGTTTTCTGAGTATAGATTTTTTGCTTCTTGGTTAGGTTTATTCCTAGGTATCTTATGGTTTTGGGTGCAATTGTAAATGGGATTGACTCCTTAATTTCTCTTTCTTCTGTCTCGTTGTTGGTGTAAAGAAATGCAACTGATTTCTGTGCATTGATTTTATATCCTGACACTTTACTGAGTTCCTGTACAAGTTCTATCAGTTTTGGAGTGGAGTCTTTAGGCTTTTCCACATACAGTATCATATCATCTGCAAAGAGTGATAGTTTGACTTTTTCTTTGCCAATTTCGATGCCTTTAATTTCTTTTTGTTGTCTGATTACTGAGGCTACTATGTTGAATACTATGTTGATAATGGCCATCCCTGTCGTGTTCCTGACCTTAGCGGAAAAACTTTCAGGTTTTTCTCCATTGAGAATGATATTTGCGGTGGGTTTTTCATAGATGGCTTTGATAATATTGAAGTATGTGCCCTCTATCCCTACACTTTGAAGTGTTTTGATCAGGAAGGGATGCTGTAGTTTGTCAAATGCTTTTTCAGCATCTATTGAGAGTATCATATGGTTCTTGTTCTTTCTTTTATTAATGTATTGTATCACATTGATTGATTTGTGGATGTTGAACCAACCTTGCAGTCCTGGAATAAATCCCAGTTGGTCATGGTGAATAATCCTTTTAATGTACTGTTGGATCCTATTGGCTAGTATTTTGGTGAGAGAATTGAAGCTTTTATAGAAGAGATCAGTAATTTCAGCTTAGTAGTTCTTTTAACTTTTGCCAGTTTTAGTAGTCAGATCTATCTTTTTCAGAATCAATAGGTATTCCTTGTTTTCCAAGCCTGAAAGCTGACAGAAAATTGTTGAGATGCACAAAATAAATACAGAGGAAAATATAGGCAGATTTCTTAGCATTTGTCATGATAGTGGTATGTTATATAATAATACTTTTTGATAGGAACCATCTTTTCCATGAGAAAAGTAGTATTATATTCTAGAAGGTACAAGAACATATTTATCAGGGTCAGAATAATATTTGGTAGGGTTTCCTGAGAGTTTAAAGAAAAAGAAATTATACTAAAAATGTTTGGGCAAGATGTATGCTATATTTTCAAACAGGAACTTGTCTTACCAGCCTGCTCTTGAGATCTATGCCCTGTATAGTAGAATTCGTGTTTTTTTTTCCTGCATTGAGAATATTATGTTATGTACAAAGTCTGTGGGGCACACATCTTTTAATGGGTGAATTACTTTATCAGAACTTTCAGGATTCCCCAAGTACCCTCATAGATGACTCTGTAGACTGCAAAGAAGAATGCAGGATAAGCTGACAAAAAATAAGATTAGGATATGGTTGTATAAAGAATGTTGTTCAAATTGTCTGTTTGCTTTATGTACAAGATTCATAAATAAATGTGATTTGGGGTCTAACACATCCAGAAATCAACTTTGAATAAACAAAAATAATGTCTTCTTTATCTTCACATACTATGCAGGCATCAGAAGGATTATATAAATACTACTAAGTTCACATCATTAAATGAGATTGATCTAATATATACCATCTGTCACCTTAATACAATTCCTATAAACACATTCAAAAAATATAAACACTATATAATTCATTTTTATTAAAGCATATGTATATGTATATATATAGTGTGTATATATATATATGTATATACATGTGTAGACACTTAAAAAATTCAGTCATAACTGATGAGGCAAGTGTACAGCTCACCCTATAATACTTTCTTAGGAATAACCATTTCCCTTTTTATTTCTCTTGATTAATATCTGTAAATGATATAGTTATATTACTGTGTCTCTAAATCAAATATAAACACATATTGACTCATTATTATGCTATTTCCTCAGTAGTTTTCTTGTTCTCTACTTCTATTATTGACAATGTTTAAAAATTTAAGTAATGCATTTCAAATGTTAATTTTTACTTACACATGTTTAATTTACATATAGTAAAATTCACCTTTTTGGTATACAATTCTTCTATGAGTTTTGACAAAGGCATGAAATTGTATAACTACCACAGTGAACAACTTACAGGGCAATTCCATCACCCAGAATATTCTCCAGTGGTGCTGTTTTATAATCACCCTTTTCCCCATCCCTAAAACCTGGCATCTATCATCTTTTCTTATTATCTATAGTTTTGCCTTCTCCAGGATGTCATACAAATGGAATCATGAAATACAAAGCCTTTGAAGACTGGCTTCTTTCCCTTATTATAATGTACTTGAAATATATGCATATTGTTGTTTGTATCAATTTTTTCCCATTTATTGCTGAGTGATACTGCATTGTATGGATTCATTGCAGTCTTTTTTCCTTTTACTAGCTGAAGGGCATTTAGGTTGTTTTTAATTTTTGGAGCATATGAATAAAACTACTATAAACATCCATGTACAGGATTTTTATGAACATAAGTTTTATTTTTCTTGGATAAATACCTAGGTGGAGGATTATTGAGTCGTATGGTACATGTATGTTCAATCTTTAAAAAAAATGTTAAACTTTTGGCTGCATCATTTTGCATTGCTACCAGCAATTTTTGAAATTTGTGGTTGCTCTGCAAACTCGACAGCACGTGTGGTTTTATCAGGTTGTTGTTTGCTAGTCTAATAGATGTTGTTTGCCAAACTGTATCACTTTATGGTTTTAATTCATACTACACCTAATGACTAATAATATTGAACTTCTTCATGTACATATTTGCCACTCATATATTTTCTTTGGTGAAATGTCTTTTCAAGTATTTTCCTCATTTTTTTTTCATTTATTTTTGAGTTTCAGTAGTTCTTTATAGTCTTTGGGTCCAAGTTCCTTGTGAGACTTTACCTGTGCCAATATCTTTTCATCGTCTATACTTTGTCTTTTAATTATTTTAAGGTGTCATTCATAGAAAAAAAGTTTTAATTTTGATTATGTCTAATCTCAGTACATTCTTTGGGGATCATGCTTTTCATGTTATAACTGAGAACACTTAGCCTATTCCAACGGTCTCCAAAATGATCTATATTTTCCTTTAGAAGTTTTAGGGATTTACATTTTGCATCTAGGTTTATTATATGGGATGAGAGGTCTCGTCAAAGCTTCTTTATTTTTTTCTTGCATGTGGACATGCAAATTTTCTAGCAGCTTTTGTTAAAAGGTTTTTTTCTCCATTGACTTGCCTTTGCATATTTGATAAAAATTAGTTGATTATGGTGTGTGTCTCTACTTGTGGGTATTTTATTTTTTCCCATTTTTTTATCTGCCTGTCCTTTCACTAATGCCACACTGTTTTGATTGTTGTAGCTTTATATCGAACAGAATGAGTCTTCCAACTTTGCCCTTCTCTTCAAAACTGTTTTTGTTATGCTTATTCCTTTTTCTTCCGATATGAGGTTTAGAATCATTTTGTCAGTATTTACAGTAATCCTGTTGTGGTTTTAGTTTGGATTATATTAGACCTATAGATCAGTTTGAAAAAAAAAATGAAGATCTTAAGAATCATTTGATGGTACATGAACATGGTATATCTCTCTTTTTATTTAGGTCTTTTTTACCTTTTTATTAGTGTTTTGTAGTGTTCAGGATATGGTGCCTGTACATCTTTTGCTAAATTTATACCTATTTTATTATTTTTCAGTGCCATTATAAATGTCACTATTATAATTTTGACTACTACTTGTTTATTACTAGTATGTAGAAATATAGTTGATTTTTGTACATTGACTTTGTAGCCAGTGATACTGCTGTATCACTTATTAGTACCAAGAACTTTCATCATATAGTCTAAAGGTTTTACAGTGTAAACAATCATGTTATCTGAGAATAGAGACACTTGAAAAAATTGCTGAGAAGAGTGTATTGACAAAGAAACTACAAGTCCACACTAAAAGCCAAGACTACAGGTGTAAATTTATTTCAAGTCTGCAAAATTGCATAAGCAAAGCGTAAAAGAGAACAGTAGGGGGGCATGACATCCAATATTTACTTCTGATATGGTCATACAGGGTAAGGGAGAAGCAATACTATATAAGATAAGTTGTGTGGTATCATGGGGGAAGATCTTAGGAAGCAAAATGAGAGTCTGATCCAGATTTCCCCCACAGTCAAAATCAAGGAAAAGCATAATGTCTACCCCAGAGGATTTTATCAGGTTCTGGTCTGCACTTGCTGTTCTTCCCATTTATGTTTTCTTTTGTTAATGATAATCTAGAGGGGAGAAATTTATTAACATCACTTTTGTTAATGTATTGTCTCCTTCATCTTGAAGACATGCATTATACCAAGAAGAGTCCTTGGTTGAGAACCAAAGAGACTGATTCTGGTTACTTAAGCTTGAGCAGAAATTCTGGGCAAATAGAGCTCACAGAATTAATTGAATGACTAGGAAACTCATAGTCTGAAACACAGAGGAAGCAAATGGAACCAGGCAACTTAAAACACAGCCAACATCACCAGAATGCATTGGCTGGAGAGCTGCTACAGCTTTAATTGGATGTTGGTACTGGTCCAATCACCACTGGACAATGTATATCACTGATGATATTGCTGCCACAAGATAATGGATACCATATCATCACCAGTGGAATGACCTGTAGAGTTGTTGATTTGTTATTACATTTCCCCAAGGGTAACACAGTAACAAATTCCCCAAATGAAATAAGATGTTCAGATACTGGAAGAAGAAGAAAAAAATAAAGATGGATAAATGTACACTAATTTTTTTAAGGTACCTTCTAATTATGCTTCCAATTTTGACTGATTTCTTATATACTGCACTAGTGTCATCCTAGAACTCCTTTTATTACTTTTATATTATGCCTTTCACTGATATATACATTCTTTGGATGCATTCAATGTTTGGGGTGCATTTTCAAATATTTCTCATATTATACATGGCTAATGGTGATTTTTCTCTGCTTTTCTGTAGGTCGGTTCCCCCAAACTGTTTCTCCTTTGATGTGAAGGCTGACTCAGTATTCTTCTAATGACATGAAGATAAGGAGAAGGTAGAACAGCTAGCTTTCCAAAACCCTAATTTCCAAAAATAAACAAATAAAATTGAATTTAAAAAAGAAATGGAAAAATTCTAGCATGCTAATACCTATACTAGTCCCTAGTCCTCCTTGATAGCTCGTTCAGTTTCTTTTAAGGGTTCTTAAGTTTTGGTCTGGAGGTGACCAGTATCTCTGCCAATGCAGGGCTTACATGTGGACAGTAAAGGCGACCTAGTCCTGCAGATGCATAGAAAGGCTTTAAATTATTGAAATGATTTCTGTCCTGTTCAGACTCCCAGACCATGAACCACTGTCATTAGGCTTGTACCCTGTTTAGATCTCTTGTTTTCCACTGAAGAGCTTTGCCCCCATGTCTATTGTTGTCTTCACTTGCTCCTTTTTGGGAATTGTGGCTTTCTTCACTCTCATTTATCTGTTGTTAAGATCGTATCTACCGGTCTTCCTATTAACAATGCTTACTATATGTTTCCTTTATTTTTAAAATATATATCTTTCAGTGGGTGTTTAGTAAGGAAGAGGAAAAATATATGTGCTGAGTTCATCATCTTGAACCAGAAATTTTATATAGAGAAGTTCTGATATAGACTTATAACCACCTTTTAATAAAGCATTAGTGAAAATCTCTGGCCACATTTGGCAAATGAAAATCCTCTCACCCATGTCTGGTGAGTGAATTTTCTTAATTTTTTTTATTAATTTTTTCTTTGTCTCTCATTTTTCAGTTTCCCACCTGTTAGAACTAGTGTGTTAATTTTGTTCATTCCTCATATCAGGATTCCTGTTACTAATTGCATAAACATTTAATATTTTTTCTAGTTATCCTTTCTTATTCTCATCTCAGATAACAAATTTGTTTGCTAATTATCTCAGAATTGTTGTTACTTATATCAAATGGAGCAGTGAAACTATTTAAGGCAGAAAATCAACTTGGAGCTTGCATTATTAATTATTATTGTATACATATTTAAAATCATTTTAATATCTTAAAGATTTATTTATTTGAGAGAGAGAGTACGTGCATAAGTCAGAGAGCATGGGGAGAAACAGAGGAAGAGAAAGAGAAACTTTAGCAGACTCTGCACTGTGTGCAGAGCCCCACGCAGGCTCAATCTCACAACCCGGAGATTAAGACCTGAGCCAAAACCAAGAGTCAGACACTTAACCAACTGCACCATCCAGGGGCCCCTAAATCATTTTAGTATTTTAAAAAAGAGTTCATTTTTCTGCTGGGTTGCCTGTCTTACAGTCACATAAGAATGAGGAGAACGTACTTCAGTGTATAGATTCCTGAATATTTAGAATTAGAAAGTTCAATGGAGCTTCTCTGACTCAGCCTCACCTTTTCATACAAGCTAAACAAAATCCTAATGGTCAAATAATATTTTGGTAAACTCAATAACTAGAAAAACTATAAGTCCCAGTTTCCTCCTTCTCATACCCATTGTTTTCCTTAAAATTTCTATTTTTAAAATTTTCCTTTAGAGTATACCACTACGACCAAAACAAACAAACAAAAAATCCATTCACTTTAGTCTTACCTGTCTATTGCTGTATTTTGTTTTGATGTATAAATGCCTGATCTACTAACCGTTGAGGGAAGGTGACTAAATTCAGGCACATATCAGATACAGTCTGGTCAGTAGTATGTAAAATGCTAATTTACATTTACAGGAAACATTCCTGATCTAGCGGTTTTTCTGAACCACATTAGAATCTGTGTCACGTTTACATGTTTTAGACTTTATGAATATGTTATTTGCAAATGTTTGAGCAATAAAATAATACAATTATAAAACACCTTCTGTCAGTATGCTCAAAGCACTATGTATATATAATAATTACAACAGTATAAAAATATAATAAGCAGTCACCCACCAAGATAAATTTAGGAGGAAAAAGTTTAGAATAGTGTTACATAAATGTAAAGAGGATTAATTGTAAATTCAAAAAAGGACTGCAAGCATGATTAAATGCAAAGACAAACACCAATCAAGCTGAACACATTTGTCTTTGGGAAAGGAATTATAAAAATGTTTGGCAATAAAATGAAACTGCTTATAAGTCATTTCAAAATAATGATACACCCTGGATGATTTTATTGGTTTTATAACTTTAAAGCTGTGACCCAGTGCCTCATATGTGCTTTCTTGTAAAGTTATAATCTAATTATGAAGTGACCAAATATTAAAGAGCTGCTGTGAATCTGCTGCCGCCTCCAAATGTTACCTCTGATGTTTAAGACTCTTCTAATGGAAATTGCATGCACTAACTATCAATAGAAAAAGATTAAATACTGTGGTGCAATGAAGTGAAACAGAGATTGGTTTTTCTCCCTGTTGAGGTTGTGATTGGATTATTGTGAACTCAATATTTGTTCCAAAAGAAAATTATTTCTTTCTTTATATATACATTACAATAATTAAATAGACAGGGTAATTCCTGGAAGTTAAGGGGTGTTTTGAAACCATTAGAAGTACTTGAATATTGTATCTTTCCTTCTATCGTAAATATCCCTCTACCTCAATCCCAACTCTGTTGTTATTTTACAAAAAGATTGCACAGGTTTCTCAACTCCAGAAACTTTTTAGAATGGTGTCTTGTACCTCTGTTTCTATTTAGGTTCTTCCATGTGTGTGCGTGTCTGTCTGTCTATGTATGTCTGTCTGTGTGTGTCTGTATGATGACTGAGTAACTAATAAAGGAGGAGGGGAAATCTTAAGATCTGGTCAGCTTACCTAGCTCATTTCAATAATTCACAGCCCTTAGGAAGCTGTTGATGGTTTTTTATTGTCTCTGTCCCCCTCACTCTTCTACTTTCTAGCTTTCCTTTCCAGAATACCACACTGTAGTAGTCCACTCAGGTGACTCTTTAGTTTCCCCCTAGAAAATACCTGTCCATGCTATAAAATGACATCATCATTCTGTATTTTCCTTTGCATGTCTGCAGCTCTTATTCCTTAATTGCACATATTAGTTTTTTAAAAGTTAAAATTCTGACTAAGCTAACTCACGCTAAAATACGTGAAAAATGACTATATTCTCATCTTCAGAAGTAATAATCTAATAAAAGTCTGCTTACATATTCAAATAAATATATATTAGATGATAAAATTTTAGACAGGATAGGTATGGTAGGTGAATTATGGCTTCCAAGATGATTCCACACCTTGTCCCTCTGATCCCCAGACTGTGAATATGTGATTTACCATGTCAAAAGGAACTTTGTAGATGTAATTAAATTAACTAATTGGTTGAATTTAAAACAGGGAGATTACCCTGGATTATCCAGCAGCAGTGGCCCAATATGATCACATGATCCCTTAAAAGCAAAAGGTAAGGTAGAAAGAGAAATTCAAAGCATAAAAAAGATGCAGTTGTCATTTGTTTGCTTCAATTTGAAGGAATTCATGTGTCAAGAAAACAAGGATCTCAGTTCCACAACTACAAGAGACTGAATTCCATCAACAATCAGTACCTTGGAAGAAGGTAATAAGGGGTGGCAGATGAGAATCATAGGCCTAGCAGATACCCTAATACCTTATAATGATTGTATCATTCATCCATTTAAAAACAGTGTGCATTAAAAACTAACCACTTAGGAAACAAATCAGATAAATTTCCTACCTGAAAACTTTCTGGAGGAATGGAAGAGATAAAGTACAAATTGAATTATATGGAATGGTGGAAAGATAACATTTTTTTTTTTTCCATAAAACAGGTATGGATGGATCCATGCCTCTGAGACTTCAGAAAAATGAACTGTTACTTAAAGTTGGGATATGTTGAAAGGCTTCTTGGAATAATTGGCATCTAAGCTGAGTTGACTCAAATTGCACCACTTTATTTTGACAAGCAACTGAAAGTGTTAATTTCTACATCATTTGCTCATCCAAGATCCAGTTTTAGATTTGACAACTATTTAGTGATTATGTTTATCATTTTTATTTTTGCATATATTAGGCTCCTTTTATGTCCTAAAATAAGATTCTAATGCTATTATCCTTATTAATCTGTACATATGTTTAAAATAATACAAAGAGTAGTGAAGTTTTGGGGGAAAATAGTGAGGTACATATGGCTATATAGTATTGTTAGCACTTAGTTGATAAAGTAAAAGATTTCAATATATTAGCATTCCAAAATATTTTGAACTAAAAATACTAACGATAAAGGAAGAGTGACATCATTAACTAAGTAATATTATCAAAAATAAAACTGGTCCCTTTTATAGGAACTGATGGTATATCCTTAAGATTTTTTTATGGATTAATCTTTTCTCCAGGGGAGATAGTGCAATATAAATTATTATTTAATAACTGGGATTTAACTGGGTACAATAGTGCTGGATTGAAAAGGCACACAGAAGAAGACACATTAAGAAAGTCATGATCTCTATCGTTCACCCTCTTTTTTATAGAGCAATTTGCACAACACCTCAGGTCTGACAACAAGCACAGCCAGGTGAATCTCCTGGATGGTACCCCCTACGTTCTTAACTCCCGTGTATGTGTAGGTATGTGAGGTATGTGTAGATACCTTTGTTTATCTTTTCTGAATTTGTCCCTCATGTTTTCATAGGCCTAATTTCATATTTTGGTTTCCAACATTATCCTGGCCAATGTGTTCCTTCAGTTGTTATGTATAATGATACATCTAAATGGTGAACATTCCTTTATGCCAGCTCATGCTAGTTAATTTATTTATTTTACAGCATACTCATATACTTTTTCAGAACTTTGTCACTTTTCTACTTAATTGGAAAGACTTATGAACAAAATCTGAAGACCAATATTTATGGAACAGAGGGTTGTCATACTACCCATCTCCCTGGCTGCGTATTTTCAAATTTTATGCCTCATCTGCTAAAATCTCTCTCAACACAAACCCAGACTGTGCAGCTGTGTAAATCATGTGTTCGTGTGCCCAGGTGTGCCAAGGATGACTGTGGAGATACCACCGTTAAGTAAGCCTCCTGCTAGAAGAGACACTAGTAACATTGACTTTCAGATGTTGACAGGCTGGCTGGCTTTGGAGCCAGATAGTTAAAGATTATTCCAGAATGTTTTCATTTAAAACATGATGGTTGACAGTGTGTTATAAGCTTTAGGAACAGCAGGAGCACCTTCCCTATGCTAATACTAGGAAGCATTGTCCTTTGCAGATTTCAGGAATCCTTAAGATGTAGGCTGCTCTACTCTGCCAAGATTTTTCTATTTTCTTTCTGCTAATGCAGAAAAAAATTTTGATCCAGATCATAGTTTTTTGTCTAATAAACATCAAACACTGCACATAATAGGGATATATTTATTTGTGTGTTTGTATATTTATTTATTTAAAGTAGAGCTCCCCTGAGGCCATCAGTCATTATGAAGTTGTTGGTTTTTGGTTTTTGTTTTTAATTTAATTTTATGACAGGACTTGAGAAACAGCTACCTTGGTTATGCTTGTGATGGCTACATTGAAGTGAAGTGACACTGCCTCACTGCCTTGAGTTGAGAGGAAATCATTGGCTTTTATTGTAAAAGAGTGATTTATGTTAGTGTTCTCTTTCAATTAAGATCTAATATGAAAAGTAGTGTTAAGGGAGTATTTTAAATCATTGTCACAGATCAGTACGTACTATTCCATCAGTTTGATGTTTAGACATATATTACATATTTGCCTTTTGAAAGAGTTGAGAAGTAATAATGTCTTTTGTTTTGTTTTCTGGGTGTTTCTAACCTATGATAATAGCACCCTACCTCATATCTCTTTTGCAATATTGTTTACTCAGAAGTCCTCAGAAGTTACAGAGAAATAATGCTTTTCCTAAGCAGCTAATCCTTGTTCATACAATAACAAACTGGCATCAGCAAATGGTAAAGTGTTCAGCCAGTTAAATAAGGGAAGAGATTAAAAACATTTTTTAAAGATTTTTTTATTTATTTATTTGACAGACAGAGGCCACAAGTAGGCAGAGAGGCAGGCAGAGACAGAGAGAGAGGGAAGCAGGCTCCCTGCTGAGCAGACAGCCCGACGTGGGGCTCGATCCCAGGACCCTGAGATCATGACCTGAGCTGAAGGCAGAGGCTTTAATCCACTGAGCCACCCAGGCGCCCCAAAAACATTTTGTATTGGTAATGCAAGCTAAGAAATAAATTGGAAAATCAAAACTTAATTGCTTGGATTCTGATCTTACTCAGAAAATCACTGATGCTGTGTGACTTTTAGCAACTTCTAAGCAAGAATACCTCCTACTTCCAGGCCATATCAGAGACCCATTGTTGTGTGCATTAATGAAATAACTCCTACCAAGACATGGTTTATGTAAAGTGGGCGGGGTGAATACAAGTTAGTGCTATTATTTGTCATGAAATTTTGAGGTTTTTTTAAATTGTATTCAATTTCTTTTAAATCTGTCCTTTCTCATTTTTCTTAAATTAGTTGCTTGTTGTCTACTTGATTCTGTGGTAGCCTACATTCTTCCTCCCATTGACTGTATTTCTGCCTTTCTATTCAACGTCTCTCATTGAAACAGTCCTCACACTAGAGGCATTAAAGTGTTGCATCTGGAGGCTTTGAAAAGTCTTTGCCTGCAGTTCTAATATAATGAAGAGCACTTGAATTTCAATCGTGCCCAACAACATACTATATGGAAACTTAACATTAAATTTGTATTAATAGAAACCATTGGTAATTCTTGAAGGTATAATCTCTCTTAAATTTTATTTTGAGAAGCAATTCTAGTGTAATAGCTAAGGCCTGTACTTTCTCCTTCATATGTATCAACTTATGTCTTATTTGTCTCTTGATACTCTTGACCATAATTCATGTTGACAGGTAGGAAATTTTCCTATTTTAATGTTTACTGTTATTGTTTATATGCCTAAAACTGGACATTATGCAGCACTTTCAGAGCTGTAACTAGGATTGTTTTACATTGTAATTAGTATAGACATGTTAAACAATTTATTGTTTTCCAAATCCATGTATTTGTCCACTTGTTTTGAGAATTGGCTAGGGGAGATCACAATTCATTACATATGCTCTTTCAGTGAACAACTGAGAGATAAATCTCTTTTGTTCTTTTAAAATTATTTATTGTGGGGGGGCGCCTGGGTGGCTCAGTGGGTTAAATCCTCTGCCTTCAGCTCAGGTCATGATCTCAGGGTCCTGGGATCGAGCCCTGCATCGGGCTCTCTGCTCAGAGGGGAGCCTGCTTCCTCCTCTCTCTCTGCCTGCCTCTCTGCCAACTTGTGATCTGTCAGATAAATAAATAAAATCTTTAAAAAAAATTTATTGGGGTTCCTGGGTGGCTCAGTCTGTTAAGCATTGGACTCTTAATTTCTGCTCAGGTCATGATCTCAGGGTTGTGAGATAAAGCCCTGCCTCGGGATCCACTCTGGCTGTGCCACCTACTTAAGATTCTCTCCCTCTCCCTTTTCCTCTCCCTCTCTACTTGCATGCTTGCACTCTCTCTCTCTCTAAAAAATAAATAAATAAAATATTTATTAAGTGCCTCTTATGCATCTTCCACATTTGAGAAAATTTTTTAATATACAAATTAATACTTGTACTTCATATAAGGATATATATTATAGTAATTGGATATCTTGACTGTGGTCCTTTTATTCAAAAATAGGGAGATTGCTTACTAGGCAGAATATTAAGAAATTTTGTGGGTAACGTGGGTTCTTCTTTAAGCCTATCTCAAAAAGAAATTGTTCACAATTTTTATAACTCAGATTTCTCTCATCTCCTCCTAATTCAGTCTCCTTCCACCATAACACTATAACCACTCATTTGTAAGAGAGGTAATTATTGTGAAGGTGCTGCTGCTGGTAGTGTTACTTTGGGAAGGGTTGGGTGGGAGAGGTTAATAGGAAGTACTCAAATTCAACATTTATTCTTTCTAGTGAGAGATTCTTATGTATTATTTTATTAATTGAAATAGCTGGCAAGCATATGGCTTGCTAAGTCACATGATATACCAAAAATCTTGTTATCTTGATTTTATATAAACATTAAAGGTGATATAATTGCATCATCTTTTTATCATCATTTGTATTCACATGAACTCTGACTTTACACCCTGTATGTGTTCGCTTAATATATGTTTAACTAGACAAGAATAAAAGAAGAAAAGAATTGAATCAAAGTTATCCAATGCTAAAGGACCTATTCTGAGACAGGGACAAAGCAGCCTATTTGAGTTTTCTGCCTAAATTTATATAGACTAATGTTAACATGGACATAGAATATAATAAATAGCATGCTTCCTAATGATAATAGAGATGACAATGATTTCTTAGCATTTAGGAGTGCTGATATTTGGAAGATACCTTAGAGTTCATCTATTAGAACTTGCAGCCACGGAAAACTGTCTCCTTCCAACTTTTTTCTCGGCCACTTCCATAAATAGGAAACTCACTACTAGGGTAATTTTGGTCTCTCTTATACATTTTCTATTTTTGTATTAGACCCAAAATGCGGTGAACAGTGATTTTGCAATGATACACTCCTCCTCTGACCAGTTCTCTGTTGTATAAATAATTATGGCATAGATCTATAAAATAAATGCCAAGGTAATCTCTTACTGTGTTCTCTATTTTGAAATTGTCTGTTTTTCATGTTTGTTTTGCTCTTTTCATTGTAAAGTTCACCTGGAGAAAATGCAGGTAACTTCATCCTTTCATCATTCTTACACTTAAAAAAAGCTAAGATAGGACCTTTTTATGTCCTAACTTTTCAAATATTTGTCAACTTCATTCCAACTTCTTATTTTGTGTCTTGGATGACAAGATTTGACTTCAGAAGTTTTTGATTCCCCCTCAGATGGGCCTATATATATACCAGTTGTGTAAAGTTACTGTTCTTTCTCTTTGCGGTGACATATGCTTTTATTTGCCAACTTGACCCAGCTTTCTGTAGTAAATTTCAATCTAAAAATGGTCTGGTTTACAGTCTGGCAGGAGTGGTTACAGGCATTTAAAATATTGTGCATGGACTTTAGGCATATATCTGAACCACCAAAGCAGAAGTTACATGAGAAGAGAGCAAAATAATGAGACCCCTTTCCCTGGCACTATTCTAGATACCCAGTCATTATGCTGTATTTGACCTACCAATGACAAACTCTTGGTCTCCACTGGCTGCCACACCTAAACCCTCTTCAGTTTTCCCTGCCTGCCCAGGTGCAGGGATCACAATATGTACCAGATGGTTGAGCCTCAGCCCCATTCTTTCCTTGTTCATGGGTGGCAGTGTTTCCTTGTCTGTGTTCTTTATCAGCAAGTGACTTCAAGTTAGTTATTATTCTCTAATTTTATTGATTTAGATACCCCTAGTGGCCTCTATCTCTTCAATGTTTATTTTAAGCATGTAAACATTTCTCAACTATGTATGCTATAAAGACTCAAGAAAAGAAAGCCCCCCCATAAGGCCCAAGATGATGTAAAAACTACAGCTTTCTCTTTTTCCTACTCAGATTATTCTTTTTAGCCTTTTGTGCATAATTTCTTCTGTCATACTAATATATGTTCATTCTCTGTAATCAGCCAGTAAGTAGAACATTACCTCTTAAACCTGTTCACCTCCCATATCAGAGGGACCAGCTTGTATTAATAGCACACATCATTGTACCTACCTTAGGCAGGAATGACCAATGTAGTAAATATCTTGAAGGTCAATGGAATAATGATCTCCCTGGTTCCTTACAGGTAACATCAAAACTGCAGTCTTCTGTGGCTTTTTCCTGGAGTTCTCAGGAAATATTTTTCCCTAAAACTTATCATAGCCTTTTATTTATTCACTTCAACTATTTCCTGGGGGCTCTTTGGCATGCTGTTCTTACTCTGCCCTGGCCATTTTTTTTCCTCTTCCTGCTAACTCTGTTAACTTCATACATCTTAGAGGTTTGTTGCCATTTACTTAGCTAGATATTATTAGCCAGGGTTCTTTAATATAGACAGAACACAAAAGAATATAGACTGAGTGATAATCCTCTCTTTCTCTGTGCTAGATGAACACTGGATTAAGGTTTGTCTATGTTAGTGAAATCATACAATTTCTAGGTATATGGTATAATGGAAGTGCAAATGCTTTGGATATATATAAATGGATAAAATACTTGTTGGTTCCATTTGTGGACTGTGGCCAAGCGCTTAATTGACTTTTCTGTTTCAGACATAGTGAGTAAAAATATATCATAAATAATATTATTAAGCAGAATAATATTTTTTAAAGTGCCAGGAATGGCCAGCAATCCTTGTGACAATGGATGAAAAGATTACTCCATACGTTGCTGTGAAAGAGAGGAAAAGGCAAGGGGTTCAATGCTCAGAGACAAAACCCTTTGCTCTTTTTTTTTTAATTTTTTTAAATTTTTTAAAAATTTTCAGCATAACAGTATTCCTTGTTTTTGCACCACATCCAGTGCTCCATGCAATCCGTGCCCTCTCTAATACCCACCACCTGGTTCCCCCAACCTCCCACCCCCTGCCACTTCAAACCCCTCAGATTGTTTTTCAGAGTCCATAGTCTCTCATGGTTCACCTCCCCTTCCAATTTCCCTCAACTCCCTTCTCCTCTCTAACTCCCCTTGTCCTCCATGCTATTTGTTATGCTCCACAAATAAGTGAAACCATATGATAATTGACTCTCTCTGCTTGACTTATTTCACTCAGCATAATCTCTTCCAGTCCCGTCCATGTTGCTACAAAAGTTGGGTATTCATCCTTTCTGATGGAGGCATAATACTCCATAGTGTATATGAACCACATCTTCCTTATCCATTCGTCCGTTGAAGGGCATCTTGGTTCTTTCCACAGTTTGGTGACCGTGGCCATTGCTGCTATAAACATTGGGGTACAAATGGCCCTTCTTTTCACTACATCTGTATCTTTGGGGTAAATACCCAGTAGTGCAATTGCAGGGTCATAGGGAAGCTCTATTTTTAATTTCTTGAGGAATCTCCACACTGTTCTCCAAAGTGGCTGCACCGACTTGCATTCCCACCAACAGTGTAAGAGGGTTCCCCTTTCTCCACATCCCCTCCAATACATGTTGTTTCCTGTCTTGCTAATTTTGGCCATTCTAACTGGTGTAAGGTAATATCTCAATGTGGTTTTAATTTGAATCTCACTGATAGCTAGTGATGATGAACATTTTTTCATGTGTCTGATAGCTATTTGTATGTCTTCATTGGAGAAGTGTCTGTTCATATCTTCTGTCCATTTTTTGATATGATTATCTGTTCTGTGTGTGTTGAGTTTGAGGAGTTCTTTATAGATCCTGGATATCAACCTTTTGTCTGTACCGTCATTTGCAAATATCTTCTCCCATTCCGTGGGTTGCCTCTTTGTTTTCTTGACTGTTTCCTTTGCTGTGCAGAATCTTTTGATTTTGATGAAGTCCCAAAAGTTTATTTTCACTTTTGTTTCCTTTGCCTTTGGAGACATATCTTGAAAGAAGTTGCTTTGGCTGATATCGAAGAGATTGCTGCCTATGTTCTCCTCTAGGATTCTGATGGATTCTTGTCTCACATTGAGGTCTTTTATCCATTTTGAGTTTATCTTTGTGTACGGTGTAAGAGAATGGTCGAGTTTCATTCTTCTACATATAGCTGTCCAGTTTTCCCAGCACCATTTATTGAAGAGACTGTCTTTTTTCCACTGTATATTTTTTCCTGTTTTGTCGAAGATTATTTGACCCTAGAGTTGAGGGTCCATCTCTGGGCTCTCTACTCTGTTCCACTGGTCTATGTGTCTGTTTTTATGCCAGTACCATGCTGTTGTGGTGATCACAGCTTTGTAGTAAAGCTTGAAATCAGGTAATGTGATGCCCCCAGTTTTATTTTTGTTTTTCAACATTTCCTTAGCGATTCGGATTCTCTTCTGGTTCCATACAAATTTCTGGATTATTTGCTCCAGCTCTTTGAAAAATACCGGTGGAATTTTGATCGGAATGGCATTAAAAGTATAGATTGCTCTAGGTAGTATAGACATTTTAACAATGTTTATTCTTCCAATCCAAGAGCATGGAATGGTCTTCCATCTTTTTGTGTCTTCTTCAATTTCTTTCATGAGTGTTCTGTAGTTCCTCAAGTATAGATCCTTTACCTCTTTGGTTAGGTTTATTCCCAGGTATCTTATGGTTCTTGGTGCTATAGTAAATGGAATCGATTCTCTAATTTCTCTTGCTGTACTTTCATTGTTAGTGTATAAGAAAGCCACTGATTTCTGTACATTGACTTTGTATCCTGCCACGTTGCTGAATTGCTGTATGAGTTCTAGTAGTTTGGGGATGGAGTCTTTTGGGTTTTCCATATAAAGAATCATGTCACCTGCGAAGAGAGAGAGTTTGACTTCTTCATTGACAATTTGAATACCTTTTATTTCTCTTTGTTGTCTGAATGCTGTTGCTAGGACTTCTAATACTATGTTGAACAAGAGTGGTGAGATTGGGCATCCTTGGCGTGTTCCTGATCTCAACGGGAAGGCTGCAAGCTTTTTCCCATTGAGGATGATATTTGCTGTGGGTCTTTCATAGATAGATTTGATGAAGTTCAGGAATGTTCCCTCTATCCCTATACTTTGAAGCGTTTTAATCAGGAATGGATGCTGGATTTTGTCAAATGCTTTTTCTGCATCAATTGAGAAGACCATGTGGTTCTTCTCTCTTCTCATATTGACTTGTTCTATCAAACTATTTGATTTGTGAATGTTGAACCATCCTTGTAGCCCAGGAATGAATCCCACCTGATCATGGTGGATAATCTTTTTAATGTGCTGTTGGATCCTGTTTGCTAGGATCTTGTTGAGAATCTTAGCATCCATATTCATCAGTGATATTGGTCTGAAATTCTCCTTTTTGGTAGGGTCTTTGCCTGGTTTGGGGATCAGGGTAATGCTGGCTTCATAGAAAGAGTCTGGAAGTTTTCCTTCTGCTATTCTCCTGAAGCTGTTTCAAAACCCTTTGCTCTTCTTCGTTCCTGGTTTTATTGGTTCTTCAGGATAATCACAAATCCTTATCACTGTTTTTCAAACACATGATGTGTGACAAGGGCTGTTTGTTTACCGGAAAGATACCATATGCTAATCTGCGTATTCTTCTGCGAGTTCTGCAAACCTAGGCGGAGGGACAATGCATACACCTCTTATGGCACAGGGCTGCTGTTAGAGTTGAGAAAGCTTCGGGGGAGGACAACTCCCTGCAGTGGCATTCCAATTGCAGAGTGGTCATGCAGGCCTCTGGATTCCAAAGGCCTATCCAATTCTCTGAAAACTTACATTTTAGCAAGCCAGGTACTGTGGCTGATTTCATGCTCTATATTAACCCCAACATTAAAGATTTTATTTGAGGAGAGAGAGAGAGAGAGCATGCGCACATGAGAGGGGGGAATGGCAGAAGGAGAGGGAGAGGGACAAGCTAACTCTGAGCTGAGCAGGGAGCCAGATGCAGGGCTAGATTCCAGGACACGGAGTTCATGACCTGAGCCAAAGGCAGGCATTTAATTGACTGAGCCATCCAGTCACCCCAAGCGGAATAATATTTTTAAAGTATATAATGACTGGTGAAGAGTATACATTTAGAAAATAATAAATATTTAAATTATCCTTACTCTACCCTATAGCTCAATTTCTGGTTATTCATTTATTCATGCATTTGAGAATCAACTATGCCAGCCCTTGTACCAAGTGTTATACAAATCCCGTTCATAGGAGTTTATGTGTTTATTTAAATAAAGTGATTGAATATATTGTAGTAAATGCTATTATAGAGGTATATACTGAAACACATGGAAGTATATACATTTTCTATTTCATGCTACACTGATTGACCAATTCTTGGCTTCCCAAAAATGAAGATGGTTTATTAAAGCTAGTCTGAGGGCAAACATTCTTAACGTTGAATCTCCACAGCTTACTGTCACATTTTCTTTCTAACCATTTATGGTAAAACCTCACACTCTCTTTTCTGTATATTATGCTTAGCAGTTATGAAGTAGTCATATTTAATTTATTCTAGACTGTGAGGTAGATATGTTTTGGTTTATTTCTGTGACAAATCACATTTGTTTAGTGATTTTGATATACTCATCTGTATTTTGGTTAATGACTTTTTTACCTTACAGAGTGTTTAAAACAGATCCAAGATTGATAGGTAGCCTTCCATGAATTACGAGTGATGTGTTGTCTTTGTTTTTGTTCTTCCTCCCTTTTGTAGTGTAATTCATTTTGTAAGAGGACATTTATCTATCTTAAAATTTTATTTAAAACTTAATTTTACCTCCAACTGAATGTGCCCAAAGCTAACTCTTTATACAGGTATCTTGCAAAAATTTCAGTTTCTCTTTTTTTCAAAGTGTTAAGTTAAATTCTGCTTTACCTTTTTAAAAATAGACTTTTTTATAGCAGTTTTATATCAGGACAAAACTGAACAGAAAATACAGAGTTCCCATGTACTCTCTGCCTCACCCCCCCCATCACAATTCCTCACCAAAGGAGTGCCTTTGTTACAACTGACAAGCTACACTGACATATCATTATTATACAAACTCCATCATTTACCAGGGTTCATTTTGGGGCTGTCCATTCTATGGGTATAGACAAATGCATAAGGACATGTATCTATCGTTATCATGTCATACATAACAGTTTCTCTGCCCTAAAAATTCTATGTGTTCTGCCTCTTTATCCCTCCTTTTCTAACCTCTGAAAACCTCTGATCCTTTTACTCTCTCCATAGTTCTGCCTTTTCCAAATGGACATATATTTGGAATCATACAGTATGCAGCGTTTTCGGATTGGCTTTTTTCACTTAGTAATATGTGTTTCAGTCCCCTCCATGTCTTTTTTTTTTCCCCTCCATGTCTTTTAATGGCTTGATAGCTCATTTATTTTACCCACTGAATGTTATTCCATTGTGTGGTAATACCATGGTTTATTTATCCATTCACCTATCAAAAGACATTTTGGTTACTCCCAGTTGTTGGCAATTAGGAATAAAGCTACTGGAAACATCTGTATGCTGCTGGGTGTGTGGATGTTTTCAGTTCATTTTACTAAATGCCAAAGAGTGTGATTGTTGCTTTGTACGGTAAGGCCAGGAGAGTTTTGTCAGAAACTGCCAGACTATCTTCCCAAATGGCTTTACCATTTATACTCCCCAGTCAATGAATGAGAGTTCCCATTGCTTTACATCCTCTCCAGCATTTGGTTCTGTCAGTGTTTTGGAATTTCACCATTCTGATAGGTGTGCAGTGGTGTCTCATTGTATTAATTTGCATTTCCCTGATGACATATGTTGAACATATTTTCATATACTTATTTGTCATTTCTGTATGTTCTTTGGTGAGATTCTATTAAGATTTTTCACCCATTTTTTAAATCAGGTTGTTTATTTTCTTGTAGAACTTTAAGTGTCCTTTGCATATTTTGGATAAGAGTTCTTTGTCAAATGTATTTTTTGCAAATATTTTCTCCCAGTGTATGGCTTATCTTCTTATTCTCCTCATTGTGTCTCTCACAGAGCAGAACTCTTTTTGTATTTTAATTAAGGGCAATTTATTAATTACTTATTAATGATGTTTTAGATGTTGTATCTGAAATGAGCTCTCTAAACCCAAGGTCATCTGTATTTTGTCCTACCTTCTAGGATTTTTATAGTTTCCATTTTACATTTAAATCTCTGGATTCCTTTTTTTTTTTTTTTTTTTTTTTGGCACATGTATGTACTTGTTCCAATACTGTTTGTTGAAAATACTGCCTTTTCTCCATTGTATTCCCTCTGTTCCTTTGTTGAAGATCAGTGTTTTACTCTTAACTGTTTCTTTTTATTTGATCTCTACATCCACAATACTACTGTATCCTGCATATCTTTCTTATAATTTAAATTTAATTTAAGCTTGCTACTCCATTAGCAGTAACTAGCCAAATAGAAACAATCCTGCTCTTTAGCTTTCTCTCTCATTGTGAATTCACTGATCATTTAAGTTCAGTACAGCAGCTAACTAATGGAAGGAGAAATGCACAAAGAAGCCAACCATGCCTAAAAAGAAAAGATTCTTATTTTTTAATGAATATCCAAATATTGGTTACTATCTCGAAGCAGTACTTAATATTTCTGAATTTTGAAACTATATGCTGTAACCTGAAATGACTATTGAATGTCTGATACTTAGGAATGAACTGGAAAATGGTGAGTTGTTAAGCATTCACTCAGTGTTGGGGAGATGCATTATAAAGTAGGAGTGGTAGACCAAACACATTTGTATTTTGAGATCATCCAATGTGAAATACTTGTTTAACATAGCTGTGGTAAACTAAATGTGGTAATTTCAGTGAAAGTTAATGAAATAAGATAAATTATCAGGAACATAGAAAGTGACTTAGAATGCATTTTCAAGATTATTAAAAATAGTGAAATGGGATGTGGAACAAAGATTGACCTAGGAATCAATAGACTTAGGTTCTAGAACCAGTTCTCTCTCACTTACAGTTATCTGTCCCTTATATAATGTTTTATATTTTTATTTGATCTCTGTGTGCTGATGAATGTGTGAATGTTTTCAGTTCATTTGACTAAATACCAGAGAGTGTGATTGCTGCTTTTATATATGGGGAATGGATAAGTAGTTATTTTTTTTTAAATCTTCTTCAACTCTAAAATTGTAAGCTGCTAGTACAAGAAAAGTCAGACACAATTCTGGGTTAATCTGGTTCAGCTAGGCAGCTTTAGTGAATAAATTAAACACATGTTTATTTAACATTAAATGTATTCTAATAAAAACATAAATCTTAAGTGGAGTATAAAAGCTGACTTTTCCCACTATTTAATTTTTCTTTTAAAAGTTAGCAATAAACACACATTTAACAGATTGCAATGATTCCAACAGTGTTCTATAAATATGTTATTTTATATTTTGCTTTTATTTATTGAAATCTAACTCAAATACTTAGAATAAGTGGATTTTAGATTTAATATAGTCATTTTAATTCCATCCCCATTCTAACCTCAATTTAGCAAAGAGTAAACTGAGTTCCAGAGAACTTAAATGATTTTTACAGGGTCACACAGCTAATTTATAGCAAAGCTAGAAGAACAAGCTAGATTTCCTGATCCTCATCCCAGTGACCTCTCCACAATATGCTTAAAGTCCTTAGCAATTAGTATTACTTCAATAATCCATTGATAAGACATTTAATGTTTTATTTGACAGAAATAAGTTTTGACACCCATTAATTCATTTTATCCTTTCAACATCCCTGCAAGGTTATTATCATTCTCATTTTTCTATACACACTACCACAGATTAAGTAATATGCCCAAGGTCATAAAATTAATAAGGATTGAAGTGTGAATTCAAAACATCACTTTTTTTTAAAGGTTTTATTTATTTATTTGACAGACAGAGATCACAAGTAGGCAGAGAGAAGGCAGAGAGAGAGGAGGAAGCAGGCTCCCTGCCTAGCAGAGAGCTTGATGCGGGGCTCGATCCCAGGACCCTGGGATCATGACCTGAGCTGAAGGCAGAGGCTTTAACCCACTGAGCCACCCAAGCGCCCCTGAAACACCACTTATGCCTGACTCCAGATCCCAACCTCTTTTAAGGCATTATGTAACTTTCTAAAGTTTCCTTTGAGTGTTAGTATTATGATGATTCTGGAGGACACCTTTGTTAAGTTTTGGCATTAGTCTTTGTCAGGGCTTAGTAATAAAGACTGTCCAAATTTATGATTATTTTCTAATACTGCTTCATCGTAGGCTTTTCTTAAAGTGAGGCTCATATTAGAATATGTTCAGTAATAAATGTTTGCAGTAAATATATAAGTTTTTAACTAACCTTTGTATAGTTGATTACTTTAGAAGTAATTCACTCATTATTTCATGTACTGAACAGATTTTTATTGTATTTGTGTGTACACACATGCATTTGAGAATTGTGCTGATCATCTTTTTACCCTATCAAGATGGTCTTAAATGCTGATCCAAGGCCCAGTGTGTAACTTTCCCGGGACTCTTAGCATCAACTTTCAGAATAAAAAGTTGTCACTGGAGGTTTCTCAGTGCCTATCTACTGCATTTCTGAATTAACAACAAATGCAGATTTGTCTTTGATGGCTCTTTTATAGCTGTATGCAGCTGGAGGAAAACCAACTGCCAAGGGAACTCAATTTTCTTTATCATCAATTTGACATTGGTTAACAGATGGCTTCTGGATACCATGGTAGTCTTCTTAATTTGTCTTTCTACATAGTACTGCAAATACCCTTGGTTAATTGCTTGATTATTACATTTAATTCTTTGTCAACAATATACCTCATTGTTTTGGAACATGTCTGAGGAGGTGAGTTATAAAAGGAAGATATTTGAATGTTGATCTGCTGTCATACCTTTGAAACATAAAGCAAAACACCTAAAGGTACAGAAATATGTTAAAATATCCTGTCCTAAAATCCAGTAGGATTTTTCTGAAGTATGTGATTTCTCTTGAATACAGTGGATTCTCAAGAGCTAATTTATATAAAAGGCAGAAGAAAAGAGATCTATCAAAACATGAAAAAGGTAATAAATACAGTTCAAAGCAAAACATCTTTCTAGTTGAACATTAACCTAAGGTTAATGCCAACTGAAGTCTTACTTGTATCTTTTGTTTTGTTTTTGTTTTGTTTTATTTTGCTTAGAATTTCAGTAAGTAGAATTTAATTTTTTTTTTTAAGATTTTATTTATTGTCAGAGAGAGAGCGAGCACAGGCAGACAGAATGGCAGGCAGAGGCCGAGGGAGAAGCAGGCTCCCCGCCGAGCAAGGAGCCCGATCATGACCTCAGCCAAAGCAGCTGCTTAACCAACTGAGCCACCCAGGCGTCCCAGTAAGTAGAATTTAAATACTAAACTTTGGAGAGTGCAAAATTTTCCACTATTTCAAAAGGTATGTAAAAATAAGCTTGCAATTGATTGAATATTTTGACATTCCTTAAAATGCAAATGTGAACTCTTTCTCTGAGCACTTTGGAAATCCAAAGAAACAAGCAAACTTTTAAAATATAGAGTTTGAGAGAGCTGATTCAATCAGACAATATTGTGTATAATATTTCACACTACATACTTATACATACACATATACATCAATGCATGATGAGTGTTCATTGATCACTATAAAATCATCTTATGTTGTCAATTCTGAAAGTGGTGTATTAACCACCCAACCATATCAATTAAAACAATTATTAATTTTAGCTTTTAATCTTAGTTCTTTTTTCACTTATTCATTATGAAATGGCATAAATCTGTCTCAAAAAATGATGCAAAATTATACTTTACATCTACTTTTACTTGTACTTTTAACAAAATAAATTACTCTCTACTTAAAGTATTTCCAAAATTCAAAATTCAAAAGGTGGACTCAGTGGAATCAGAAAACCCTCAAAATAGTACTTTGCCATTATGGAAAAAGAAGATCTGAACTAATATTGCTAGTAATGAATATTCTATTGAAGTTTATGCTGCCACCTATGGGAAATGAAAATCCTTAATAATTAATATAAAATGTAGAAATTACGGTCGCCAATTACAAGAGAAAATTGAAACTTCTAAGTGGATTTTATTACTATTTAACTGTCAAAGAAAAGTCCATTTGGAAAAAGCTTTTAATCCTTCACCTGTTCCTTAAAAAACCCAGATTTGATTATGTGCCCATGGAAATTAAGCTACATAATCCACAAAGCTTATTTCTAAGGAATGCCTATTTAAGTGTCAAAATTGTGTATTTGGAATCAATAATTTAAAATAGTATAAATGGAATTAACTCCTTTGTGAAATCTTACATAAGTTGACTTAATGCTTCTGTTCATTTTCTTCACATCCCTTTCTTTTCACTTCTGCCCATTTAATATGTAATATTTTATTCAAACTGGGGAACAAAACAATTGTTTTTAGCCTCTAGTCTGCTAATATACTAATGTAGTGGAATGGAAATAGAAAAGCTCTGATTAAGGGAAGTCTTTTGTTTAAATTCATGATCTAAAACTTGCTACTTGTATCACATAAGAAAAGGAACGCTTGAGTATTGGTACCACCAGAAATCAGAACTGGTGGTACCAGTATTTTATAGGAATGCCATAAAAAAACACTTGCAGTATCTTACAATTCTTAACAGAGTGCCTAACACAAAATACTTGCTTTCTTCCAAAATATATTCTCTGTTGTATAGACAAGATCTAGAAAAACTGAGTCATAGCTCATCCTGTCACTTCCTTTTGATCAACAGAATATGGTAAAGGTAATGAGATGTCACTCCCATGATTGCAATATGTTAAGACTCCTTTGCTGGCTTTGAAGAAGTAAAAATCCAGAGGAGGGCCTTTAGAAGCTGAAGGTAGTAGCTTCCAGACAACAGGCAACAAGAAGTTGGGAACCTCAGTGTACAATCACAGGTAAATGAATTCTTCCATCAATTTGAGAGAGACTGCAAGTGGACTCTTTCCTAGTCAGTCTGTCCTCCACATGAGAATCAAGCCTCGGCCATTGCATTAATTACATTCTTGCAGATGACCCTGTTAAGATGTACCTGGATTCCTGAGCTACAGAAATTGTGAGATAATAAATGCATGTTGTTTGAGCACTAAATTTGTTACACAGCAATAAAAAAACAAATCTAATGACTTTTCTTGACTAAGTTATATTTTCTTTCCTTTTTTTCTGTATACCTTTAAAAATGTGAAAATATGTTTATAACACGTGTATGGTATAAATAAGCATCCCTCCCACTGTACACATCTACATCACCTTTATCACACTCCCCAGAGGCAACCATCATTTACTCTTTCATGTTTTCACCTCTGATAAAATGGTCTTCCAAATTCATAAATATATATGAAAATTTAAGAATAATTTATCTTTAAACTTTTCCTGATATTTATCATTTTCAAAAGTAACATGTTTTATTGGCCCATGGTTTTAAAGATAGTTTTAAGCTAATGCAAGAAACTGTACCATGCTACATAACATTAAGTCTTAAATTTCATGGTCTATGGGAATTAAAGTAAAAGGAAGCAATAAACTTGGCCAATAGAAGACTATTCTTAATAAACCTAGGTTCTTTTTTTTTTCTGAAGATTTATTTATTTGACAGAGAGAAAGAGCACAAGTAAGCAGAGCAGTAGACAGAGGGAGAGGGAGGAGCAAGCTCCTTGGTGAGCACAGAGGCTGACACGGGGTTTGATCCCAGGACTCTGGGATCATGACTTGCCAAAGGCGGACACTTTAACCAACTGAGCCACCCAGGTGCCCAATAAACCTAGGTTCTTATGCAATATTACTACTAACTAACCACATATCTTTTTGGAAACTACTACCTCCCTATATACCCTTAACTTACACATTCCAGATTTCAAATTACATATTTATATGCACTTTACAGTTTGTGTGTTTTGTCTTTCATAATGGTACCTGCTGATTTGAAAATCTGACTGATCACAAAAATCATACTCCCAAGTATTTAATCATTATCACCATCATCATCAATCAGCATCAGCATCATCACTATCATCATCATCATCACTAACTAGTCTCCATCCCTAGATATTCTGATTCCACGAATTTGGCACCTGATGATGGGAATCTATATGTTACGATATTTTCACAGGTTATTCGGATCCATTTGATTGGAAAGCAGTAAGTTAGATATTTTATTTATACACATATAAACCTGTAAGATAGTGGTCTGAAATTCACTGTAAACTACATGACAGAGAAATCAATCACTCCAGGTAAGGACTGTATGAAAAGAAATTGCAAATAAAACAGTTTTGAAAATGTTAGTTTAACTTTTGATCCTCTTTTCTCACTTGTTCTATATTTTATTCATTCTTGCTTCAGAGGTTATCTTTGTATCTTAACAAAGCACAACTTCTTGTCTTGTATCCAGAAATCCTCCTATTTTACTTAGAAGCCCTGATCCTGGGAAGAAATGAGAGTTCTTTGGAACTGTCTAGTCACCAACCAAAGCTGGATCATGCAGGTAAGTGTTTCAGTCTTCTAATTCTGTTTTTGGCTTCATTTTCTCATTGTTGGATCAAACCTGGGAGGTGACAGCTTCGTCTGGTGCCCTGATGAAGCTCTTTAGCAATATCTCCTATTCAAAAGTTGCTTTTGGCTTACACACAGTTAACTGTTGTCAATTTTTTCAACAACATATCCTTCAGATATGTCAAAAAGTGCCTTTATTTTGTAATTATTATGGAATTTGTTGGCTGTGCATGACCAGGAAATGAAGGGTAGTTATGGAGACTGAAGCAATCATACAAAGATCTAACTTCAAACGTAAGAAGAATGTAGCTACCTCACTCTCATCTTTCCTATTTTAAGTGGATAGGTAGGTATCTAGCTAGCTATAATTCATATAGCATACAATTCACCCTTTTAAAATGCACAACTCATTAGTTTTTTAGTATATTAATGTGTTTTGTAATTCTCACCACTATCTAATTTTAGGACCTTTTTAATCACCCCCAAAACAAGCCCTGTATTTATTAGCACATGCTCTCTAACTCTCTCCCCAAGCCTCTGACCATTAATTTATTTATCGTCTCTATGGGTTTGCCTTGTCTATGAGATTGTGAAAATTTCATTTAAATTGAATCATACAGATGTGGTAATTTGTGATTGGCTTATTTTCCTTAGGATGTTGTCAAGGTTCATTTATATTATAGCATGTATCAGTACATCATTATTATTATTATTATTGATGGCTGAATAGTACATTGAATGGGTATATCACATTTTGTTTATCCACTGGTTGATGGACTTTGAGTTGTTTTCATTTTTTTGACTATTATGAATAATACCACTATAAATGGTCATGTGTGGGGTTTTTTTTTTTCCTATATTTTGGGTATATTTCTGGTAGTGGAATTTCTGGGTTATCTGGCACATCTACTTCTAACATTTTGAGGAAATACCAAACAGTTTTCCACAGTTGTTGCACCATTTTACATTTCCAGCGATATATGAGGATTGCGGTTCTTCCACATCCTTCTCAACACTTGTTTTTGTTCAGTCTAATGGGAGATTAATGAACCAAGTTCTGATTCTGTCGATTTTCTCTATTTTTTCCTATTCTCTATTTATTTCCACTCTAGTTTCTATTGTTTCCTTTCTTGACCTTGCTTTGGGATTACTTTACTCTTTTTACTAGTTTTTTTAAGGTAGAAGATTATGTTGATTAAAAATCTTTCTTTTTTATTCAAGGTATCCATAAATATATTCCTCTTTATGCACAGTTTTAACTGTATTCCTTAAGTTTTGGCACATTGTGTGGGGTGCCTGGGTGGCTCAGTGGGTTAAGACCCTGCCTTCGGCTCAGGTCATGATCTCAGGGTCCTGGGATCGAAACCTGCATCGTGCTCTCTGCACAGCAGGGAGCCTACTTCCCCATCTCTCTCTCTCCCTCTGCCTGCCTCTCTGCCTACTTGTGATCTCTCTCTGTCAATTGTTATATTTGAAAGTATCCATTAGTTCTCTGAGATCTGGTTAATTTCCTGTATTCTTTTTTTTTCTTTCTGTTCTTCAAAAATACTTAAGAAATGTCAACTGAACTATTTTAAGTTGGCTTAAAAAAAAGTTTTGGCATATTATGTATTTATCTTCATACATCTCAAAGCATTTACTAATTTCTATTTTAATTTCTTCTTTAACCCATTGGAAATTTAGGAGTACATTGTTTAATTTCCACATATTTGCGAAATTTTCTAATTTGCTTCTGCCATTTCTAATCGGATCTTAGTGTGGTAAGAGAACTTCTTTTTTATTTTTAATTTTTTAAATTTTTTTATAAATATATAATGTATTTTTAGCCCCAGGGGTACAGGTCTGTGAATCGCCAGGTTTACACACTTCACAGCACTCACCACAGCACACACACACCCCCAATGTCCATAATCCCACCACTGTCTCCCGACCCCCCTCCCTCCAGCAACCCTCAGTTTGTTCTGCGAGATTTAGCATCTCTATGGTTTGGCTCCTTCCCAGTCCCATCTTGTTTCATTTATTCTTTTCCTATCCCCCAAACTCCCACATTGCATCTCCACTTCCTCATATGAGGGAGATCACATGATAGTTGTCTTTCTCCGATTGACTTATTTTGCTAAACATATTACCCTCTATTTCCATCCACATCGTGGCAAATGGCAAGATTTTTTTTTTTATAATTTCTGCCATTTTAACTTTGTATAAGTTATACCATTTTACATTTACTGTGACTTGCTTTCTGTGCGCACTTGAAAAGAATGTGTTTTCCTGTGTTGTTGGGTGCAGTGTTTCTTAGATGTCTGTTAGATCTTCTTGGTTTATAGTAGTGTTCAAGTCTTCTATTTCTTTGCCACTCTTAGGCCTTGTTTTCTGTTATTCAAAGTGAGGTATTGACATTTCCAGTTATCACTGTTATCTATTTATGTCTTTATGTATGTCAGTTCCTGCTTTATGCATTTGGGGGGCTCTTTTACTACATGCATATATGCTTATAATTGTTGTCTTCCTGATGACTTGACCCTTTTTTCAATGGAAAATGTTTTCCTTTTTCTCTATTAACAGTTTTTGTCTTAAACTCTGTTGGGTCTGATATTAATGTGGCCACTTCAGCTCTCTTCTGGTTATTGTCTACATGGTATTCTTTTTTTGTTCTTCTGTCTTCAATCTCTTTGTGCCTACAAAGTACATCTCTTAAAGACAGAACAAAGTTAAATCATTTTTTAAAATTCATTCTGCCAATTTCTGCTTTTCAATTGGAGTACATAACTCAACAAGGTGAAGTTTAGACCTGCCATTTTGTTATTTCTTTTCTATATGTCTTATGTTTTCTTTTGTCTCTATTTCTTTATTACTACCTAGATATTTTTACTGTGTACTATATTAATTTCTTTATTGTTTATTATACTATATTTTTAGATATATTTTAAAATTGCTGCCCTGAAGGTTATAAAGCAACAGCTTAAAACAATCTAGTTTAGCTTAACAACAGTTTAATCCCAATAATGTACAAAAACTTTTTGTCCAGGAGCTGGATGTGGAATTCTTGGTTGACAGCCTCTTTCAGCTGACATTCACTACTTCTGATAATGAATGCATTTCGGTATGGATAGCTTGAGTTTAACCTATTTGGAGTTAATTGAGCTTCTCAGATATATGAATGAATATTCTTCACTAAATTTTGGAAGTTTTCAGTCATTATTTGTTCTAATGTTCTTTCTGCTCCTTTTTTCTCTCCTTCTCACCTGCCATTATACATACTTTGTTATATTTGAAAGTATCCATTAGTTCTCTGAGATCTGGTTAATTTCCTGCATTCTTTTTTTTCTTTCTGTTCTTCAAAAATACTTAAGAAATGTCAACTGAACTATTTTAAGTTGGTCGATTCTTTCTCCTGTGAGCTCAAACCTGGTTTTGAATATTTCTAGTGAATTTTAATTCCAGCAATTTTACTTTTTTTTTTTTTAAAGATTTTATTTATTGATTTGACAGAGAGAAATCACAAGTAGACAGAGAGGCAGGCAGAGAGAGAGAGAGAGAGAGAGAAGCAGGCTCCCTGCTGAGCAGAGAGCCCGATGCGGGACTCGATCCCAGGACCCTGAGATCATGACCTGAGCCGAAGGCAGCGGCTCAACCCACTGAGCCACCCAGGAGCCCCGCAATTTTACTTTTCAACTAAAAAATGCTATTTGGTACTTTTTGAATTATTTTTTTCTCAATTGATAATTCTCTATGTAGTGAGATATTATTCTCAAACCTTCCTTTAGTTTTTCAGACATGGCTTCCTTTAATTTCTTGAAAGTATTTATAATAGCAGGTTTTTAAAATTTGTCTAGTAAGTCCAATACTTGGTTTTCCTAAAGGATGATTTTATTGACTTCATTGGGCCCCTTTCCTTTCCTTTCTTCCTTCTTTGTTTTTTGTATATCAGCCACACTTTTTGTTTCTTTGAATGTGTCTCTTATTTTATTATTTTATTTTTTTGTAGAAAACTGATCACCTAAAATACTATAATGTGGATACTCTGGAAAACAGATTCCTATTCATCACCAGGGTTTTTAGTTGTTGTTGATGTTTATGTAATGTTTTTCCTGGACTAATTCTGTGAAGTCAGAATTCTTTGTCCACTGAAGTCCCTGCTTCAGTTAACTTAGTGGTCAGGTGACAACTGAACAGATATTTCATTAGATGGCTTGAACCTATGAGATTCCCAAACTTTGCTAGAAGGGCCCTGTGTATGTAATGGGGCATGACTTCAACTCTTGAGTTTACAATTATGCATTATTCATTTCCAGCTTGTGCATATCCTAAAGGTCACATAGAAATGATGTATTAGGGAACTGCCAGGGATTCTGGGCACACAAACCCAGGAATATTTTGGAATCTTTTAAAGTCCCATATGGGCATTTCGTAAAATATATTTTCCTTTTTAAAATATTTTGGCTATCCTGTTATTTAGTCCAACTGGTATCTGGCAGCTTCAAGATTAAATAAATGATGCTGATTGCTTTTAACAAATACCCTAACATAAGGCTTTCTTTTGGAGAAGCCTGAGTCAGGTCAAATGATGAAAAGCCTTGAAAGAGGTCCTCTTCCAAGAGTGGCTACAGAGCTCAAATAGTGACAGTTCTCTGGAAATGGGGCATCTATGGCAGCTCCAAATCTATTATTTTCCCTCCAGTGACTGTTAGGTTACTGGCTTTTAAGATTACTGCAGATCTGGCAAGAGGAGAATATGATAGGGCAAGTTAAAACACTACAAATTCACTCATCTTACTGGGGTTCAGCCATTTTTCTCAAATAAATGCTTTTTGGATTTTGAAAGCTTCTTGGCATTTCCAGAATTCTGAAAAAGTTAATTTTGACAAATTTTTCCTGTGTTTTGATTGCTCTTACAAAGGAACATTTTCAAAGGTCTTTAGTCTAACATTTCAGAAAGACTCGCCTCTGTTTAATAACCTAATTCTAAAGTAAAGAATAATACATCTTTCCCTACATGTTGGAATTTGAGATCATCACTCAAGTTATGTTGATAGGAAAGAACTTGGTAGATGATTCAGAGTAAGCCTTATTCCCAGAGTTAGGCAGTGGAACAAACCTATGCAGTCACTAGGGTATTTCAGAACACTGCGATTGCTCTGTTATTTTACAACTCCATAGATTAAAGAGTGCCACAGAAGAACTTCTTTGAATATTCAAAGTTTATAAATCATAGCTCCAACTGTTCTGATAGGATTTTTAGTCTCACTATTTTAATGCTTTAAAATATGGACTTGTGTTTATCTAAATTAATTGCATAGATCTGTATTTTATTCTCATTACTAATTTTTTTGATTAGTTCTCAGTATCTATGAGCTCTTCCATTAGACTGTAATTTCTTTGAGGGCTGAGTCTTCAGTGTATTTAATTTTTGATACCTCGTCCTATAAAGTGCCTGGTACTTTTTGTTAATCAATTCAAAAAATATATTAAGAATCTAGTATATACCAATCACTGTGAATTATACCAGCGATATAAGATGAAAGAATACTCTTGAAGACCTCATGTCTCTTATAAATTTAATGAATATTCCTCATTTACTTTATTAACACATTATAATTCTGTGTTTAATTTTCCTGCATTTATGAAAATGTATATGTTGCTTAGACATCTATAAAGAGGCTGGTTCTGAGCATTAATGTTATTACTACATTTAGCTGAAATGTTCTAGTTAACTTGCAAGTTCATCAGAAATAATGATTGAATTCCTTTTAATATTTGAAATCTTATGGACTTTTAAATATAAGCAAAGAAAATAACATGCTGAGGAAATTAAATATAAGTCAAGAGTTACTAAATATAAATTAAGAAAACTATTTTGGTATCCTCCAAACAGTTTGGTTATTAAAATTATCCTAGCCTTACATGTAAATTATTGTCTTCTGCACTTGAAAGATACAGAAAACTTCATAACATTTTGTACTGACATTATGTCTTTTCAAAAGTAGAGAATATTTTATCAGAATTAGCATTCCATGATAAAAGACATATTCCATATCCCATTTCCATGGGTATAAAAAGAAGGTGTAGTTGTGTACATGAAATGATGTCATATGAATGAAAATGCAATGGCTAAAAAATTGATAGTTTTATTTAAGGATCAAGAATGTCTTAATCAGCTCATGCTGCTGCAAGAAAATACCATATACTGAAGGCTTAAACACCAGACATTTATTTCTCAGAGTTCTGGGGGCTGGGAAGTCCAAGATTAAGCTGCTAACAGATTCAGTTCCTGGTGAGAGTGTTCTTCATTGTTTACAAATAACACCTTCTTCCTGTGCCCTCACAAAGCAGAAGGAAAGGGAGCTCTGGTCTCTTACAGGGTGCCTGGGTAGCTCAGTCCTTAAGTGTCTGCCTTCCGCTCGGGTCATGATCCCAGAGTCCTGGGATTGAGTCCCGCATCAAGCTCTCTGTTCAGCAGGAAGCCTGCTTCTCCTCCCTTCTCCCACTCCCCCTGCTTGTGTCCCCTATCTTGCTGTGTCTCTCTCTGTTAAATAATAATAAAATCTTAAAAAAAAAAAAAAGAAACTAATTCCACAGTGGGTCCCTGCCTTCATGAACTCATCTAAATATAATTACCTCTCAAAGCCCCATCTCCAGATACCATCACCATGGGGATTTGGGGCTTCAACATACGAATTTGAAGGGATACAAACATTCAGTTCATAGCAAAGCATAAGAGAAATGAACATCTAGTTTTATAACTGAATCCAGAAGACAATTCTCAAGTGTCAACATTTTATAAGACGTTGGAGGAAATAGAAGATACTCAGACAAACAAATGAAAGACACTGGTTTGGTCATTGAGTGTAATTTCTAGTTTGTGTCCAGATGGAAGGATAGAGCAATCACAAAACACAGTATTATATACAGAACAGAATATCAATATTGTGATATTTATGATATAGATCTACTGGAACCCATTTTTGGAGTTTATCATTGATATGTGAAAGGAATCCTTTCTAACTGTTCTCCTCTCTCTCTCTCTTGTTTTTTTTAAGGTTTTATTTATTTGACAGAGGGAGACAGTGAAAAGAGGGAACACAAGCAAGGGGAGTGTGAGGGGGAGAAGCAGGGTTTCCGCTGAGCAGGGAGCCCAATGTAGGGCTCAATCCCAGGACTCCGGGATCATGCACTGAGCTGAAGGCTGACACTTAACGGACTGAGCCCCCCAGGCGCCCCTCTCTCTTTCACTCTCTTAAAGATAAATTTCTCAGTCTACAGGAGACTATATTATCCAAAATGAATTAGTGGATACTTTCCAAATAGTTAATATACTACCAAGGCTTAAAAGTGTTTGCAGTCTAGTTTTATGTAAGGTTTTAATATTTTTTTTTGTTTGTAACATCACAAAACTGCTTAATTTGACTTTTTATTTCTGTATCATCCTTGTGTTTTTTGAATAATATCATTAAATTCAAGTACATATTTGTGTATTAACAAAATATATTTCCCCTTTGGTATTTAACTTATACTCTATTGTTGGTCTTTCATGGTATCTATCCATGTATTTATGTACATGAAACCTTAACATAAAGGGAGGTCTTGTAAGAACACTTGAAATGTAGACTCTCAACAAAATTCTTACTTCACTAGCTCACTTTGGAGGTAATAGAAAACATAATATAAGTAGAACAGTTTAAAACCTCACATTTTGTTCATATTAGGATTTGCTTTGATGTAATACCCCTACATTTGGTTTTTATGTAAATGAATACAATCCAGGGTTTGATGATATGCCTCTGGGTTTTCTTGATGCAAATTCATAGAATATTTAAGATGTTTAAAACCACACTTGTTATTTAACTAATTATTGGGTCCATCTTTTGAAACCATGTTGGCTGTGAAATACACAAGTGTTTCCAAACTCTGTCTCTCAACACTGAGAAAATCTGAGGCATGATGTGAGCACCTTCATTTACATGATTTCTTTGCAATGAATGCTACAGGATTCTATTAAATAGGAATAGAGGAAAGAGCAGTTTGAAGAACTATAGCGAGGGAAAGTCATGGAATTTGATGCTACTACTTGTTAACTGCTCTAGGTGATGAGTGTGAAATTTAATTTGTGTTAATCAATGTGAGGTGAAGAGAGCACAAATTAATTTGACATGCAGATTTTGTGCTTTAGTAATGATGCTGAAAGTATTTCGGGCCCAAGAAAAATCAACACATTCACCTCATAGGTCAGTGGATCATACCACATCCTGCCTATAGCAACATCATGCACATCTTCTTTAAGGCTGAATTGGGTAAAATCTCTAATCCAGACTTTTTTTCTTCTTGATAGTAAACTGATGAAGCAAACTGACCCCTTACCCCACAGCCATTATGATTAAGGACATCATACCACAGTGTGGGGTAGGGGAAATAGCATATTTATTCTTTTTTTTATAAACATATATTTTTATCCCCAGGGGTACAGGTCTGTGAATTGCCAGGTTTACACATTTCACAGCACTCACCATAGCACATACCCTCCCCAATGTCCATAACCCCACCCCCCTCTCCCAAGCCCCCTCCCCTCAGCAACCCTCAGTTTCTTTTGTGAGATTAAGAGTCACTTATGGTTTGTCTCCCTCCTAATTCCATCTTGTTTCATTTATTCTTCTCCTACCCTCTTAACCGCCCATGTTGCATCTCCACTTCCTCATATAAAGGAGATCATATGATAGTTGTCTTTCTCCGATTGACTTATTTCGCTAAGCATGATACTCTCTAGTTCCATCCCCGTCGTTGCAAATGGCAAGATTTCATTTCTTTTGATGGCTGCATAGTATTCCATTGTGTATATATACCACATCTTCTTTATCCATTCATCTGTTGATGGACATCTAGGTTCTTTCCATAGTTTGGCTACTGTAGACATTGCTGCTATAAACATTGGGGTGCATGTGCCCCTTTGGACCACTACGTTTGTATCTTTAGGGTAAATACCCAGTAGTGCAATTGCTAGGCCATAGGGTAGTTCTATTTTCAACATTTTGAGGAACCTCCATGCTGTTTTCCAGAGTGGTTGCACCAGCTTGCATTCCCACCAACAGTGTAGGAGGGTTCCCCTTTCTCCGCATCCTCGCCAGCATCTGTCATTTCCGGATTTGTTAATTTTAGCCATTCTGACTGGTGTGAGGTGGTATCTCATTGTGGTTTTGATTTGTATTTCCCTGATGCCGAGTGATATGGAGCACTTTTTCATGTGTCTGTTGGCCATCTGGATGTCTTATTTGCATAAATGTCTGTTCATGTCTTCTGCCCATTTCTTGATTGGATTATTTGTTTTTTGGGTGTTGAGTTTGGTAAGTTCTTTATAGATTTTGGACACTAGCCCTTTATCTTCTATGTCATTTGCAAATATCTTTTCCCATTCTGTCACTTGTCTTTTGGTTTTGTTAACTGTTTCCTTTGCTATGCAAAAGCTTTTGATCTTGATGAAATCCCAATAGTTCATTTTTGCCCTTGCTTCCCTTGCCTTTGGCGATGTTCCTAGGAAGATGTTGCTGCAGCTGAGGTCAAAGAGGTTGCTGCCTGTGTTCTCCTCAAGGATTTTGATGGATTCCTTTCTCACATTGAGGTCCTTCGTCCATTTTGAGTCTATTTTCATGTGTGGTGTAAGGAAATGGCCCAGTTTCATTCTTCTGCATGTCCAATTTTCCCAACACCATTTGTTGAAGAGGTTGTCTTTTTTTCCATTGGACATTCTTTCCTGCTTTGTCAAAGATAAGTTGACCATAGAGTTGAGGGTCCATTTCTGGGCTCTCTGTTCTGTTCCATTGATCTATGTGTCTGTTTTTGTGCCAGTACCATGCTGTCTTGATGATGACAGCTTTGTAATAGAGGTTGAAGTCCGGAATTGTGATGCCACCAACTTTGGCTTTCCTTTTCAATATTCCTTTGGCTATTCGAGGTCTTTTCTGGTTCCATATAAATTTTAGGATTATTTGTTCCATTTCTTTGAAAAAAATGGATGGTACTTTGATAGGAATTGCATTAAATGTGTAGATTGCTTTAGGTAGCATAGACATTTTCACAACATTTATTCTTCCAATCCAGGAGCATGGAACATTTTTCCATTTCTTTGTGTCTTCCTCAATTTCTTTCATGAGTACTTTATAGTTTTCTGTGTATAGATTCTTAGTCTCTTTGGTTAGGTTTATTCCTAGGTATCTTATAGTTTTGGGTGCAATTGTAAATGGGATTGACTCCTTAATTTCTCTTTCTTCTGTCTTCTTGTTGGTGTAGAGAAATACAACTGATTTCTGTGCATTGATTTTATATCCTGACACTTCACTGAATTCCTGTACAAGTTCTAGCAGTTTTGGAGTGGAGTCTTTGAGTTTTCCACATATAGTATCATATCATCTGCAAAGAGTGATAGTTTGACTTCTTCTTTGCCAATTTGGATGCCTTTAATTTCTTTTCATTGTCTGATTGCTGAGGCTAGGACTTCTAGTACTATGTTGAATAGCAGTGGTGATAACGGACATCCCTGCCATGTTCCTGACCTTAGCGGAAAAGCTTTCAGCTTTTCTCCATTCAGAATGATATTTGTGGTGGGTTTTTCATAGATGGCTTTGATAATATTGAGGTATGTGCCCTCTATCCCTACACTTTGAAGAGTTTTGATCAGGAAGGGATGCTGTACTTTGTCAAATGCTTTTTCAGCATCTATGGAGAGTATCATATGGTTCTTGTTCTTTCTTTTATTAATGTGTTTTATCACATTGATTGATTTGCGGATGTTGAACCAACCTTGCAGCCCTGGAGTAAATCCCACTTGGTCGTGGTGAATAATCCTTTTAATGTACTGTTGAATCCTATTGGCTAGTATTTTGGTGAGAATTTTTGCATCTGTGTTCATCAAGGATATTGGTCTGTAGTTCTCTTTTTTGATGGGATCCTTGTCTGGTTTTGGGATCAAGGTGATGCTGGCCTCATAAAATGAGTTTGGAAGTTTTCCTCCCATTTCTATTTTTTCAAACAGTTTCAGGAGAATAGGAATTAGTTCTTCTTTAAATGTTTGGTAGAATTCCCCCGAGAAGCCATCTGGCCCTGGGCTTTGGTTTGTTTGGAGATTTTTGATGACTGTTTCAATCTCCTTACTGGTTATGGGTCTGTTCAGGCTTTCTATTTCTTCCTGGTTCAGTTGTGGTAGTTTATATGTCTCTAGGAATGCATCCATTTCTTCCAGATTGTCAAATTTGTTGGCATAGAGTTGCTCTTAGTATGTTCTTATAATTGTCTGTATTTCTTTGGTGTTAGTTGTGATCTCTCCTCTTTCATTCATGATTTTATTTATTTGGGTGCTTTCTCTTTTCTTTTTGATAAGTCTGGCCAGGGGTTTATCAATCTTATTAATTCTTTCAAAGAACCAGCTCCTAGTTTCGTTGATGTGTTCTATTTTTTTTTTTTTTTTGGTTTCTATTTCATTGATTTCTGCTCTGATCTTTATGATTTCTCTTCTCCTGCTGGGTTTAGTGTTTCTTACTTATTCTTTCTCCAGCTCCTTTAGATGTAGGGTTAGGTTGTGTACCTGAGACCTTTCTTGTTTCTTGAGAAAGGCTTGTACCGCTATATATTTTCCTCTCAGGACTGCCTTTGTTGTGTCCCACAGATTTTGAACCGTTGTGTTTTCATTATCATTTGTTTCCATGAATTTTTTCAATTCTTCTTTAATTTCCTGATTGACCCATTCCTTCTTTAAAAGGATGCTATTTAGTCTCCATGTATTTGGGTTCTTTCCAAATTTCCTCTAGTGATTGAGTTCTAGCTTCAGCGCATTGTGTTCTGAAAATATTCAGGGAATGATGCCAATCTTTTGATACTGGTTGAGACCTGATTTAGGACCAAGGATGTGATCTATTCTGGAGAATATTCCATGTGCACTAGGGAAGAATGTGTATTCTGTTGCTTTGGGATGAAATGTTCTGAATATATCTGTGATGTCCTTCTGGTCCAGTGTGTCATTTAAGGCCTTTATTTCCTTGTTGATCTTTTGCTTGGATGATCTGTCCATTTCAGTAAGGGGAGTGTTAAAGTCCCCTACTATTATTGTATTATTGTTGATGTGTTTCTTTGATTTTTTTATTAATTGGTTTATATAGTTGGCTGCTCCCACGTTAGGGGGATAGATATTTAAAATCATTAGATCATCTTGTTGGACAGATCCTTTGAGTATGACATAGTGTCCTTCCTCATCTCTTATTATAGTCTTTGGCTTAAAATCTAATTGATCTGATAGAAGGATTGCCACTCCTACTTTCTTCTGATGTCCATTAGCATGGTAAATTCTTTTAAATCAGGAGGTGTCTTCAGGTTTAAAATGAGTTTCTTGTAGGCAACATATAGATGGGTTTTGTTTTTTAATCCATTCTTATATCCTGTGTCTTTTTTTTTTTAAAGATTTTATTTATTTATTTGAGAGAGATACAGTGAGAGAGAGCATGAGTGAGGAGAAGGTCAGAGAGAGAAGCCAACTCCCTGTGGAGCTGGGAGCCCGATGCGGGACTCGATCCCAGGACTCCAGGATCATGACGTGAGCTAAAGGTAGTCGTCCAAACAACTGAGCCACCCAGGCGTCCCTACCCTGTGTCTTTTGATTGGGGCATTTAGCCCATTAAGATTCAGGGTAACTATTGAAAGATATGAATTTAGTGCCATTGTATTGCCTCTAGAGTGACTGTTACTGTATATTGTCTCTGCTTTCTGATCTACTACTTTTAGGCTCTCTCTTTGCTTAGAGGGCCCCTTTCAGTATTTCCTGTAGAGCTGGTTTGGTGTTTGCAAATTCTTTCAGTTTTTGTTTGTCCTGGAAGCTTTTAATCTCTCCTTCTATTTTCAATGATAGCCTAGCTGGATATAGTATTCTTGGCTGCATGTTATTCTCATTTAGTGCTCTGCATATATCATGCCAGCTCTTTTTGGCCTGCCAGGTCTCTGTGGATAAGTCTGCTGCCCATCTAATATTTTTACCATTGTATGTTACAGACTTCTTTTCCGGGGCTGTTTTCAGGATTTTCTCTTTGTCACTAAGACTTGTAAATTTCATTATTAGGTGACGGGGTGTGGACCTATTCTTGTTGATTTTGAGGGGGGTTCTCTGCACCTCCTGGATTTTGATGCTTGTTCCCTTTGCCATATTAGGGAAATTCTCTCCAATAATTCTCTCCAATATATCTTCTGCTCCCCTGTCTCTTTCTTCTTCTTCTGGAATCCCAATTATTCTAATGTTGTTTTGTCTTATCGTGTCATTTATCTCTCGAATTCTCCCCTTGTGGTCCAGTAGCTGTTTGTCCCTCTTTTGTTCAGCTTCTTTATTCTCTGTCTTTTGGTCTCTGTATTGCTAATTCTTTCTTCTGCCTCATTTATCCTAGCAGTGAGAGCCTTCATTATTGATTGCACCTCATTAATAGCTTTTTTTATTTCAACTTGGTTAGATTTTAATTCTTTTATTTCTCCAGAAAGGGCTTTTATCTCTCCCGAGAGGGTTTCTCTAATATCTTCCATTCCTTTTTCGAGGTGGCTAGAACCTTGAGAATCATCATTTTGAACTCTAGATCTGACATATTACCAATGTCTGTATTGATTGGGTCCCTAGCCTTCAGTACTGCCTCTTGTCCTTTTCTTTCAGGTGAATTTTTCTGCCTTGTCATTTTGTCCAGAGAAGAGTATATGAAGGAGCAAGTAAAATACTAAAAGGGTTGCAATAACCCCAGGAAAATATGCTTTAACCAAATCAGAAGAGATCCCAAATCGTGGAGGGGAGAAAGGGGATAAAATGAGGTTCAGAAAAAAAAAGAAACAATTAAAAAAAGAAAACGAATAAAGAAAAAATATAAAAAAGAAAAAAATCTATATATTAGATAAAGTAGTTAAGAAACCTTAAAAAAGAAAAGGGTAAAAGTTAAAAATATTTAGCAGAAGAAGAGAAAAAAAATTGAAAAAACAATTAAATTAACTTCAAGGCTAAAGAATCATGGGGAGAAAGCCATGAGTTCCATGCTTTGCTTTCTCCTCCTCTGGAATTCCGCTGCTCTCCTTGGTATTGAACCTGCACTCCTTGGTAGGTGAACTTGGTCTTGGCTGGATTTCTTGTTGATCTTCTGGGGGAGGGGCCTGTTGTAGTAATTCTCAAGTGTCCTTGCCCCAGGCAGAATTGCACCGCCCTTAACCAGGGGCCGGGCTGAGTAATCCACTCGGGTTTGCTTTCAGGAACTTTTGTCCCTTGAATGCTTTCCGTAGAGTTCCAGAGGACAGGAATGAAAATGGTGGCCTCCCCTTCTCCGGACCGGAGGAGCTGAGAGCTCGGGGCCCCACTCCTCAGTGCGCCCTCAGAGAACAGCGTCCATTTACTACTGTCTCCCTGGCCTCTGGTCATGCTCCGAGCTGTCCGAGCCTGCCACCGGTTCAAGGTAACCCCGAGCTGAGAGCTCACTCCTCAGCTCTGTCTCTGCAGCCGGCTTCCCCGTTCTAATACCTGCAAGCTCTGCGACACTCAGACAACCTCAATCCTTCTGTGACCCTGCAGGACCTGAGGCCACGCTGATCCCGCATGGGCTTCACCCCGGTTTAGCCTCTGGAGTGATGTCCCTCAGCGGAACAGACTTTTAAAAGTCCTGATTTTGTGCTCCTTTGCTCTGCCGCTTGCCGGGTTCCGGCCCCTGCCCCCGCAGTCTATCTTCCCGTGGCTTTGGATTCACTTCTCCGCCAGTCCTACCTTTCAGAAAGTGGTTGATTTTCTGTTTCTAGAATTGCTGTTCTTCTTCTCTTCGATCTCCCATTGGATTTGTAGGTGTTTGCAATCTTTAGATAAGCTATCTAGCTGATTTCCTGCTACCTGATGTAGTCTCAGCCTGCTACTTCTCCACCATCTTGACTCCTCTCTCCGCATATTTATTCTTGAAATAAACTTTAGGAAAAGTAATTGTAACTTGTGTGGAAGTAGTCTTCAAATTAGATGAAATTAGTTTCTGGGTCTTTAGTGAAAACAAAGGTTTCCCTGACTTCTACAATTCTGATGTCTGCACATATAAGCATGTAATAAAACTGTTGCTTTTCCACTATGAACAGACTGTTACATTGTAATTATGTGTGTGTGTTTCTGTTAAGAAAACATTGCTGTGAACAGTCTTTCAGTGCTCAGTGTTTTGAAATCTGTTCTTGCTTACAAAATATTGCAGCTATTTTATTAATATCTCTGACTCGGTTTTTCTCTTCCAGAAAAACATAGAGAGCTAAAAATAAATTGTGGTGGAAAACAGAACTATCTAACATAATGACTCCTCAGTTAACAACTATTTACCATAATAGCCCTTGAATATTCTGTTTTTGACAAAGTCTCCTTTTGTTCCAGTATGATGACTTTTCAGTTAGAAGCACACTAAATTAATATGCTGTAAAAAGTGATACTTTGACATTTTAATTTCAGGCAAAGACATACTCAATAATTTACTTGACAAAACAGTTCCTAGAAAAATTATAGAAAAATTTTGAATTGTGTCCCATGTTTGGATGAACACAAAATGTTTTTCTTTTGTGTGCATGCCAGTAAAAGGAATGAAGAGATAGTATCTCTTCTACTCTTGCATCTCCTGTGCACATGAACAATTTCTGTATATTTCAAAGTGCTCTTATGATTGATTAGCTTTTCTATTTTGTTTTATAAGTATTAAGTGGAATTTGAATGTGAGATAGCCATGAGACAGAAAAAGGATGAGAAATTGGTAATGAAAGTGCTGCAGTAAAAGAATGCATCATCCAAAAAATGATGGCTTCTCATATCTTTTCCTATTATAATCTTTTTCTTCTCAAGAATAAAAAGCCTTTATTACATTACTTTTATGTAAAAACGGTATACTTTTGGAAATTGTCTTTTCCTTATATAAACATGTTTTATTATCCGTGGGTTTTTCTATCTGTGAACTTATTTGTGTGTATGTGTACACAATTTCTTAAACTCTTTATTTAATGAATTGAGACTCTTAAACAAGGAATGAGTGAATTTCCATGAGTCACGGTAGAGAATTTTTTATTCCTTTTTATCTGTAGTTATATACTGACAGTCTGAAACACCCTTTATAAAGAATTTGTGGATGTATTTTTGGGCATGCCTTTTCCACATGGAGTTACTTAGATACATCATTTCTGATTGGCCAAATGGAAGGCAGACTGCAGTTTAAATATGTTTTAGATGGTACTTTAAGTCCTTTTGCTTTTTAAAGTCAGGGTGGCTTATAGGAAGCTAAAGAGGAAGATAAAATGAAAATTTGCATCCAGCCACTGAAGTTTGATGTTCCAATTTTGCCCTATAAGGCAGATCACTTGTCCTTTCAATGAAGCAGTCCTTACAGAAGCAGTTAAGATGTCATCTCTGGATATAATAACTGTAAATGTGTTGGAAAAGGCGGTGATGCTGTATCATGTTCCAATCTGATGAGACACATCAGACTTTAAAGATACAGAGTTAGTTCTTTTCAGAACTGTTCTGTGAACTTGTTGGTATGACTAAACATTGACACCCACAATAGAAGACTTTAGCAGCTCAGTAGTGCAAAATTCTTATTATATACAACACACAATTAGTTGAGCTCATTGCTGTCATTGCCATGGTGATTTGCTCCTTGATGAAAATACTAAGAGATACATTATTAACGCTTGGTAGATGCAATTGTTTAACTTTTAGAGTTGGTAAGTTATTAAACTTCCTTAGGATCTTTAATGTCTTGGTAAATAATTTAAGTGCATAACAGGGGTTTATACCTATTTATACAGATATATTTTTATATTATACCACAGTGATTTGAGGAGCATTTCATTTTATTTTTTTAGGGGGGGAGGAGCAAGGACAGAGAGAATCTTAAGCAGACTCCATGTCAACATAGTCTGACTCAGGGCTGATCTCACAACCCTGGGATCATGACCTGAGCTCAAATCAGGAGTCAAATGCTTCACCAAATGAGCCACCCCGGTACCCTGAGGAGCATCTTAAAATCCTAAAATACAGTGAGCATTCTTATATGCCAGATGCAAGATGTATGTAAAACTATTATCTAATTTTATCCTCACAAAAATGTCATGAAGGTGTTACACCCTTTCTGTGAATGGGAAAGTGGAGGCTCATAATAATTAAGTTCATCATATAATATCCTACTGCTAATGCATTGTGGTACCAGCACCAAGTCCATTATTTAAAATTTATTTCAGAGGCCTACCTATAAACTAATATACAGTAAACTAATATACATTCTTTTAAGAATAAGATATTGCATTCAACTCTGCCATCAGTGTTTCCCTTTTAATTCTCTCAGCTAAAGGCCTTTTCCTTTTTTTTTTTAATTTTGTAAGGTTTCATTTATTTATTTGCAGGAGAGAGTGAGAATGAGCAGGGAGAATGGGGCAGAAGGAGAGGGAGAAGCAGACTCCTCGCTGAGTAGGGAGGACAACCCCAGAATCCATCCCATGACCCTGAGATCATGACCTGAGCTGAAGGCAGATATTTAACTGACTGAGCCACCCAGGCACACCAAAGGCCTTTTACTTTTGTAAACACTTTCATCCAGTTCATTGCCATAGCAAGATTTATGCCATCTATGAAATCTTAATTTCAGCAATTATTCAGAAATTCAAAAATAATTATTGAATACTCTCAGGGCCCCTGAATGATGCAGTCAGTTATGCATCAGACTCCTGGTTTTGGCTAAGGTCATGAACTCAGGGTTGTGAGATGGAGCTCAGCCAGGAGTCTTCTTAAGACTCTCTCTCTCTAAAATAAACAAATCTTTAAAAAAAAATTATTGAGTACTCTTGCTGTGCCACTAGCCACTCTGAGTGGTGGGGATACCATCAATAAGTGAGACGAACAAGAACCCAGGCCTCAAGGAAAGAGAAAATGCCATGTATGAATAGGTACTACAAACCACACAGTGGTGAGATAGAGAATAGCTGAGAAGTTCACATAATCATCTTCTCTTTAAGAGAAGACTTTTTCACTTCATTTCCTCCCTTTGATCACATCAGAATTTTCATTTCCTAGATATTTTCATTTATACCTGGTCTAGTTTCACTTATTTTCTTTCCTTATGGTTTCTATAATCAGTATCAACCACTCTCTAGCTAAATTTTTCAACTCCTTTATTATTTTTATGTCTTTTTACTTTGCCCCACTCACACCCAACCTTGGGCTAAAACTATCAACTACTTCCTAGAGAAGAATTACACCGTGATGAGTTACCCACTCCGATGTATTCTGTCAATCTAGTTAGGCCTTCAGCATTCCTCAGCCAACTGTGGTCTCGATTTGGTTTTGATCTGCTCCTGTTTTTTGTTCCCATATAGATATAGAACATTATTGCTTTCCTCATAATCCCTATCCCTGCTCCTCAAAGTAACTGACCATTTTCCTACTTTGCTTTCAAAAGAAGAGATGTAACATAAACTTTGTCAATGACATGCTCTAATATTAATGGCATTTTCATTTTCTTTTTATTTCCTTTACTATGCCTGATCAAATTGTACAGGAAGCATTATCCTTTCTTCGAAATGCTGATATTGTAGCTCTGTGGCCTTTTTCTTTTCAGGCCCTTCCCCACCCACAATGCAACCTTCCCCCCCCCCCCCAAGCAAGTACATATACCTGTACCACTTTCCAAAAATAAGGAATAATGATAATGAAATTATCAAAATTTAGTCCCCTCTTATTCTGGGCTTTTACTTCTTCATTTTTTTCTTCAAATTAAATGTAACTGGGAGGGGTGTTTTTTGAGTGACCTTAATTCCTGAGGCTCTGGAGTGCTGTAAGCCAGATGCTTCTGTGGTCACTGCAGGGTGGAGTCTATTAAGCTGACCAGAGACTTGTGGCTGTTGGCTAGCACACACCTCCCCTGGGCAGCACTGGAAGAAAACACAGTAACCCCCACTTTTTGGCTGAACATTCTATAACCTCACCCCCTCGTCAGATAGCCTACAGTTGTGTAGTTTCAAACTTCCCTAAATTAACTTGGGTATTCTTAAAAGTCCAGGCTCATATGTTTATAGATAACTACTTTATTTACATTTGTGCATACCTATAATTCTGCGTAAAAGGATTACTGTTATGATATTTTGAGCTGTAGTTTTTTTTCATTTTTACAGCTTTATAACTTTGAGATTACATGAGTATTCAAATATTGATTTTGTAAGATGATGGAATTGTAAAGGTTCTTGTTCATGAACCTCACATTAAATATCTGCTTTCACTGTACATTTTCATTTGCTTATTGATAATCTGTCTTTTCCCTTCAGCTACTTTCAAAATTTGCCATTGTCTTTGGTTTCTACAGTTGTATTAATAATATTTGTCTAGGTGTCTGTCTTGCTTGTGTGTTTCTTTCAGATCTAAAAATTCATGTTTTTCCTCAATTATGAAATATTCTTAGCCATCACTTTCTAAAAATAATTATTTAATCTCAGTCCTTTTCTGACATGTCTCTTTAGAACTTCTCATTCTGTGTTCATATTTGCTAATTTAACTTTAATTTGGTTAGTTGATAATGTTAGATTATAGAAAATTTCTTCAGATTTCTCATTTATTTACTTCATTATTTTGATTTTTCAGTTCTCTCCAATCTGCTGTTACATTCAGCTGTTCACTTTAAACATTTTAAAGCAATATTTTTAATGTCTAAATTTTGAGTTTACATCTTTTGAAATTTCTAAAACTGAAGGGTGAACTATTTTTGACTTGTGAAAATTTTTCTTTATTTTTAAACTGTGAAATAACTTTGATTATTATCTCCCTTATACTCTCTCTGCATCATAGATGGCAAATAGAATTTCTGAAACTATTTTCTGTGAGTCTCTTTCTCTCTCTCTCTCTCTCTTTTTTTTAATTAACGTTAACCATTTTGGGTTTTTTCCATCTTGTTTTTCCAGAAACTTCCATTTAAATATTTTAGATTACTAATCTTTTTCAGTACCTAATTACCAATCTTTTCATACCTCAGATATTTATATGCAAGTGATTTTGTATTTTTAAAGTCCGTAATTTTTTTTAACTAGTGATCTGCTAGGTTTCCATACATTTTTATTATTGTTCTAATAAATGTTTCTCTGTTAGCTTTTCTGATTGTTGAGTTTGGTGCTACTCTAATAGTATTTTTTAAAACTTTGTATGTCCATCTTTGTTTTTGAGTTTTCTACTAGTTATTTTCTGATGGTCTACTAGTTTCTCAAATCCTGTTTCAATGGGTCATGAGTAATGTTGAGATGAGCTACATACACCAAAATTTTGACTTTTTTTAAAGATTTAGTCATTTATTTGAGATGGGGGGAGGGACACAGAGAGAAAATCTCAACCAGACTCACTGGTGAGTGTGGGTCCCAAAGCAGGGCTTGATGCCATAATCTATAAGATCACAAGCTGAACAGAAACCAAGAGTCAGAGGTCTAGCCAACTGAGCCATCCAGGTGCCCCCCAAATTTTGCCTTCTACGCATGAGACCTATTGCTCTTTCAGAGTCTTGCCAGTGGCCTGTCCCTTCAGAGCTCCACCTGTTGTTTCAGTGTAACAAAGCAAGTGTTTCTGTTGCCAGTGTTAGGTACAATGTTCAAAAAGAGACTAACCTACTCAACTCATGGAGCTTTTAAAACTGTAGTCTTCTAAAATAATTTGTTTATTGATATGTCATAGTTATTACAGATTTAATAAAAAATTGTGCATACTTTTAAAATTAACATATAATGTACTATTTGCTACAGAGGTAGAGGTCTCTGAATCATCAGTCTTACCTAATTCACAGCTCTCATCATAACACATACCCTTCCCAATGTCCATAACCCAGCCACCCTAGCTCTCACCCTGATGCCCCAGGAACCCTCAGTTTCTTTCCTGAGATTAATAATCTCTTATGGTTTGGCTCCCTCACGGGTCTCCTCTTGTTTCATTTTTTTCCCTCCCTACCCCCCATGGACCCCCACCTTGCCTCTAAAATCACTCATATCAGAGAGATCATATGATAATTGCCTTTCTCTGATGATCTTATTTTGCTTAGCTTAATACCCTCTAATTCCATCAATGTTGTTGCAAATGGCAGGCTTTCATTTTTGATGGCTGCATAGTATGCCTGTGTGTGTGTGTGTGTGTGTGTGTGTGTGTGTGTATCACACCTTCTTTATCCATTCATATGTTGATGGACATCTAGGTTCTTTCCATAGTTTGGCTGTTGTGGACATTGCTGCTATAAACATTCAGGTGCACATACCCCTTCAGATCACGACATTTGTGTCTTTAGGGTAAATACCCAGTAGTGCGGTTGCTGGGTTGTAGGGTATTTTCAACTCTTTGAGGAACCTCTATACTGTTTCCCAGAGTACCTGCATAAAGTTGCATTCCCACCAACAGTGTAGGAGTGTTCCCCTTTATCCACATTCTTGCCAATATCTGTCATTTCCTGACTTCTTAATTTTAGCCATCTGACTGGTGTGAGGTGATATCTCATTGTGGTTTTGATTTGTGTTTCCCTGATGCCGAGTGATGTGAAGCACTTTTTCATGAGTCTGTTGGCCATTTGGATGTCTTTTTTGCAGAAATGTCTGTTCCTATCTCCTGTCCATTTCTGGATTGGATTATTTGTTCTTTGGGTGTTGAGTTTGATAAGTTCTTGATAGATTTTAGATACTAGCCCTTTATCTGATATATCATTTGCAAATATCTTCTCCCATTCTGTCCATTGTCTTTTGGTTTTGTTGATTGTTTCCTTTGCTCTCCAAAAGCTTTTAATCTTGATGAAGTCCCAATAGTTCATTTTTGCCCTTGCTTCCCTTGCCTTTGGTGATGTTTCTAGGAAGAAGTTGCTGCCTATGTTCTCCTCAAGGATTTTGATAGATTCCTTTCTCATACTGAGGTCTTTCAATCATTTTGAGTCTATTTTTTTATGTGGTGTAAGGAAATGGTCCAGTTTCATTCTTCTGCATGTGGCTGTCCAATTTTCCCAACACCATTTGTTGAAGAGGTTGACTTTTTTCCATTGGACATTCTTTCCTACTTTGTCAAAGATTAGTTGACCATAGAGTTGAGGGTCCATTTCTGGGCTCTCTATTCTGTTTCATTGATCTATGTGTCTGTCTTTGTGCCAGTACCATACTGTCTTGATGATGACAGCTTTGTAATAGAGCTTGAAGTCAGGAATATTGATGCCATCAACTTTGGTTTTCTTCCTCAACATTCTTCTGGGGACTCAGGGTCTTTTCTGGTTCCATATAAATTTTAGGATTATTTCCATTTGTTTGAAAAAAATTGATAGTATTTTGATAGGGATTACGTAAAATGTGTAGATTGTGTTAGGTAGCATAGACATTTTCACAATATTTGTTCTTCCCATCCATGAGCATGGAACATTTTTCCATTTCTTTGTGTCTTCCTCAATTTCTTTCATGAGTACTTTATAGTTTTCTGAGTACAGATTCTTTCCCTCTTTGGTTAGGTTTATTCATAGATATCTTATGGTTTTGGGTGCAATTATAAATGGGATTGATTCCTTAATTTCTCTTTCTTCTGTCTTGCTGTTGGTATATAGAAATGTAGCTGATTTCTGTGCATTGATTTTATATCCTGACACTTTACTGAATTCCTGTATGAGTTCTAGCAGTTTTGGAGTGGAGTCTTTTGGGTTTTCCACATATACTATCATATAATCTGCAAAGAATGATAGTTTGACTTCTTTGCTGATTCGGAGCCTTCCATTTCTTTTTGTTGTCTGATTGCTGGGGGTAGGACTTCTAGTACTATGTTGAATGGCAGTGGTGATAATGGACATCCCTGCCATGTTCCTGACCTTAGTGGATAAGATTTCAGTTTTTCCCCATTGAGAATGATATTTGCTGTGGGTTTTTCATAGATGGCTTTTATGATATTGAGGTATGTACCCTCTATCCCTACACTGTGAAGAGTTTTAATCAAGAAAGTATGCTATACTTTGTCAAATGCTTTTTCAGCATCAATTGAGAGTATCATATATTTCTCATTCTTTCTTTTATTAATGTATTATATCACATTGATTGTGGTTGTTGGACCAACCTTGCAGCCTAGGAATAAATCCCACTTGGTTGTGGTGAATATTGTTTTTAATGTACTGTTGGATCCTATTGGCTAGTATTTTGGTGAGAATTTTTGCATCTGTGTTAATCAGGGATATTGGTCTGTAATTGTCCTTTTTGGTAGGGTCTTTGTCTAGTTTTAGAATCAAGGTAATGCTGGCCTCATAAAATGAGTTTGGGAGTTTTCCTTCCACTTTTATTTTTTGGAACCATTTCAGGAGAACAGGTATTAATTTTTCTTTAAATGTTAGGTAGAATTCCCTGAGAAGCCCTCTGGCCCTGGGCTCTTACTTGTTGGGAGATTTTTGATGACGGCTTTGGCTTTAATCTCCTTAGTGGTTATGGATCTGTTCAGGTTTTCTATTTCTTCCTGGTTCAGTTTTGGTAGCTTATTTGTCTTTAGGAATGCATCCATTTCTTCCAGATTGTTAAAATTGCTGGTATATAATTGCTCTTAATACATTCTTATAATTGTTTGTATTTCATTGGTGTTGGTTGTGATCTCTCCTATTTCAATCATGACTTCATCTATTTGAGTCCTTTCTCTTTTCTTTTTGATAAGTCCAGCCAGAGGTTTATCAATATTATTAATTATTTCAAAGAACTAGTTCCTAGTTTTGTTTGTTTGTTCTGTTCTTTTGGTTTCTGTTTCATTGATTTCTGCTCTGATCTTTATGATTTCTATTCTCCTGCTGGTTTAGGCTTTCTTTGTTGTTCTTTCTCTAGCTAGAGCTAGGCTATGTACTTGAGACCTCGTTTCTTGAGAAAGGCTTGTATTGCTATATACTTGCCTCTCAGGACTGCCTTTGCTGTGTCCCAAAGGTTTTGAAGAGTTGTGTTTTCATTTTCATTTGTTTCCATGAATTTTTTCAATTCTTCTTTAATTTCTGGTTGACCCATTCATTCTTTAGTAGGATGTTCTTTAGCCTCCATGTATTGGAGTTCTTTCCAACTTTCCTCGTGTGATTGAGTTCTGGCTTCAGAGCATCATAGTCTGAAAATATGCAGGGAATAATCCCAGTCTTTTGATACCACTTGAGACCTGTTGTGTGACCCAGGATGTGATTTATTCTGGGGAATGTTCCATGTGCACTAGAGAAGAATGTGTATTCTGTTGCTTTGGGATGGAATGTTCTAAATATATGATGTCCATCTGGTCCAGTGTGTCATTTAAAGTCTTTGTTTCTTGTTTATCTTTTGCTTAGATGATCTGTCCATTTCAGTGAGGGGGTGTTAAATTTCCCTAATCTTATTGTATTATTGTTGATGTGTTTCTTTGATTTTATTATTAATTGGTTTATATAGTTGGCTGCTCCCATGTTAGAGGCACAGATAGTTAAAATTGTTAGATCTTTTTGGACAGACCCTTTAAATGTGATATAATGTCCTTCCTCATCTTTTATTATAGTCTTTGGCTTAAAATCTAATTGATCTGATATAAGGATTGCCACCCCAGCTTTCTTTTGATGTCGATTAGCATGGTAAATTGTTTTTGACCCCCTCACTTTAAATTTGGTGGTGTCTTTGGGTCTAAAATGAGTTTCTTGCAGACAGCATATCAATGGGTCTTGTTTTTTTTTTATCCATTCTGATACCCTGTGTCTTTTGATTGGGGCATTTAACCCATTAACATTCAGGGTAACTATTGAAAGATATGAATTTAGTGCCATTGTATTGCCTCTAGAGTGACTGTTACTGTATATTGTCTCTGTTCCTTTCTGGTCTGCTACTTTTAGGCTCTCTCTTGCTTAGAGGACCCCTTTCAGTATTTCCTGTTGGGCTGGTTTAGTGTTTGCAAAATCTTTTATTTTTGTTTGTCCTGGAAGCTTTTTATCTCTCCTTCTATTTTCAATGACAGCCTAGCTAGATATAGTATTCTTGGCTCCATATTTTTCTCGTTTAGTGCTCTGAATAGTTCATGCCAGTTTTTTCTGGCCTTCCAGGTCTCTGTGGTTATATCTACTGCCAATCTAATATTTCTACCTTTGTATGTTATTGACCTCTCATCCTGAGCTGCTTTCAGGATTTTCTCCTTGTCACTGAGACTTGTATGTTTTACTACTAGATGAAAGGGTGTGGATCTATTTTTATTGGTTTTGAGGGGATTCTCTGTGCCTCCTGGATTTTGATGCTTGTTCCCTTTGCCAAATTAGGGAAGTTCTGTACTATAATTTGCTCCAATATACCTTCTGCCCCCTCTCTCTTTCTTCTTCTTCTGGGATCCCAATTATTCTAATATTATTTCATCTTATAGTATCATTTCTCTCTCAAATTCTCCTCTTGTGGTCCAGTAGTTGTTTGTCTCTCTTTTGCTCAGCTTCTTTATTCTACATCATATGGTCTTCTGCATCACTAATTCTCTCTTCTGCCTCATTTATCCTAGCAGTAAGATCCTCCATTGTTTATTGTACCTCATGAATAGCTTGTTTGATTTCAACTTGGTTAGATTTTAGTTCTTTTATTTCTCCAGAAAGAGACTTTATTTCTCCATAAAGGGATTCCCTAATATCTTCCATAATTTCTTTGATCCCAGCTAGCACCTTGATAATCATTCTAAGCTCTAGTTCTGACATATTACTAATGTTTTTATTCATCTGTATTCATTAGGTCCCTAGCTATCTGTACTGCCTCTTGTTCCTTTTTTTTTTTTTTTTGAGGTAAGTTTTTCCACCTTGTCATTTTATCCAGATAAGAATAGATGAATAAGAGAATAAAATGCTAAAAAGGTAGTAACAACCCCAGAAAATATACACTAACCAGATCAGTAGAGACCTAAAAGTGGGGGGAGAAGAAAGGAGGAAAATAATACATATATATTAGACTGATGATTAGAAAAGAGTCACACACTTGATTTAGGGTGTATTTTGGTCTGTTAGAAGAAACTGCCTCCCAAAGTTTCAAAGAAAGAAAAACATTATAAATATATATATATATATATATATATACACACACACACACACACGCACACACACACACACACACACACACACACACAATAAGGGTAAACATGATGAAGGAATGGAATATGACTGTAAAGATGAAAATTAAAAAGGAATTGATAAGAAGTTGATTAAAAAAAGAAAAGGAAAGAATGTGATCAAGCTGGAGACTAGAACAAAGCCATGCATTAGATTTAGGGTATATTTTGATCTATTAGAAGAAACTGTATCGCAAATTATTAAAGAAAGGAAAACCTATATGTATACAAAAAATAACTTTAAATACAATGGAGGGATAGTATATGACTATAAGAATGAAAATTAAGGGGCACCTGGGTGGCTCAGTGGGTTAATCATCTGCCTTCAGCTCGGGTCATGATCCCAGGGTCCTGGGATTGAGCCCCACATTGGGGTCCCTGCTCTGCAGGGAGCCTGCTTTTCATTCTCCCATTCCCTCTGCTGTATTCCCTCTCTTGCTCTGTCTCTCTGTCAAATAAATAAATAAAATATTTTTTAAATGAAAATTAAAAAAGATTTTTAAAAAGTTATTGATAAGATAAAATAGTTTAACAATATTAAAATAGGGAGGAGGAGTCAAGATGGTGGAGAAGTAGCAGCTGAGACTACTTCAGGTTGCAGGAGATCAGCTAGATAGCTTATCTAAAGATTGCAAACACCTACAAATCCAACGGGAGATCGAAGAGAAGAAGAACAGCAATTCTAGAAACAGAAAATCCACCACTTTCTGAAAGGTAGGACTGGCGGAGAAGTGAATCCAAAGAGACGGGAAGATAGACCCCAGGGGGAGGGGCCGGCTCTCGGCAAGCGGCGGAGCAACGGAGCACAAAATCAGGACTTTTAAAAGTCTGTTCCGCTGAGGGACATCGCTCCAGAGGCTTAACTGGGGTGAAGCCCATGCGGGGCCAGTGTGGCCTCAGGTCCCGCAGGGTCACAGAAGGATCGGGGTGTCTGAGTGTCACAGAGCTTGCAGGTATTAGAACGGGGAAGCCGGCTACAGAGACGGAGCTGAGGAGTGAGCTCACAGCTCGGGCTTACCTTAAAACGGTCGCAGGCTCGGTGAGCTCGGAGCGCGGCCGGAGGCCAGGCAGACGGGAGTAATTGGGCGCTGTTCTCTGAGGGCGCACTGAGGAGTGGGGCCCCGAGCTCTCAGCTCCTCCGGGCCAGAGACTGGGAGGCTGCCATCTTCATTCCCGTCCTCCGGAACTCTACGGAAAGTGCTCAGGGAACAAAAGCTCCCGAAAGCAAACCCGAGCGGATTACTCAGCCCAGCCCCTGGTAAGGGCGGTGCAACTCCGCCTGGGGCAAAGACACTTGAGAATCACTACAACAGGCCCCTCCCCAGAAGATCAACAAGAAACCCAGCCAGGACCAAGTTCACTTACGAGGAGTGCAGTTTCAATACCAAGGAGAGCAGCGGAATTCCAGAGGAGAAAGCAAGGCACGGAACTCATGGCTTTCTCCCCATGATTCTTTAGCCTTGCAGTTAATTTAATTTTTTTTCTTTTTCAATTTTTTTTCTCTTCTTCTGCTAAATTTTTTTAACTATTACCCTTTTCTTTTTTAACGTTTTATAACTAGTTTATCTAATATATATATATTTTTTTTCCTTTTTATATTTTTTTCATTATTGGTTTTCTTTTTTTATTTGTTTCTTTTTACTTTTTTCTTTTTTTTTTTCTTTCTGATCCTCTTTTTATCCCCTTTCCCCCCCCCCCCACGATTTGGGATCTCTTCTGATTTGGCTAAAGCATATTTTCCTGGGGTTGTTGCCACCCTTTTAGTATTTTACTTACTCCTTCGTATACTCTTATCTGGACAAAATGACAAGGCGGAAAAATTCACCACAAAAAAAAGAACAAGAGGCAGTACCAAAGGCTAGGGACCTAATCAATACAGACATTGGTAATATGTCAGATCTAGATTTCAGAATGACGATTCTCAAGGTTCTAGCTGGGCTCGAAAAAGGCATGGAAGATATTAGAGAAACCCTCTCGGGAGATATAAAAGCCCTTTCTGGAGAAATAAAAGAACTAAAATCTAATCAAGTTGAAATCAAAAAAGCTATTAATGAGGTGCAATCAAAAATGGAGGCTCTCACTGCTAGGATAAATGAGGCAGAAGAAAGAATTAGCAATATAGAAGACCAAATGACAGAGAATAAAGAAGCTGAGCAAAAGAGGGACAAACAACTACTGGACCACGAGGGCAGAATTCGAGAGATAAGTGACACCATAAGACAAAACAACATTAGAATAATTGGGATTCCAGAAGAAGAAGAAAGAGAGAGGGGAGCAGAAGGTATATTGGAGAGAATTATTGGAGAGAATTTCCCCAATATGGCAAAGGGAACAAGCATCAAAATCCAGGAGGTTCAGTGAACCCCCCTCAAAATCAATAAGAATAGGTCCACACCCCGTCACCTA